>NC_090026.1:7036347-7400097 GCF_037176765.1 Anolis sagrei
TCTGGTTTCAGTCAATATCTTATCTCCCTAAACTGCACATTTCAGAGAGGAAAATTCACAAATTGGATTCCAGGATTACAAAATAGCGTATCCGGGTCTAAACAAGCAAATACAAGGATACAGGCTTGAATACATATTTATAACACACATATCCAGATCTACCCAGATCTACTTTTTTAACAGGGAGAGATGGGCAAAATATGTGCATCTGAACTATCAATGGCATATTCGAATAGAAGAAATATGGGTATTGTTGTTGTTATTGCAATACACACATAATAAAAGAAAAAATGTGTATGTATGTTTGTGGCTGGGGTGTCCACTTAGAATCATAGAGTTGGAAGAGACCTCATGGGCCATCCAGTCCAACCCCATTCTGCCAAGAAGCAGGAAAATTGCATTCAAAGCACCCCCGACAGATGGCCATCCAGCCTCTGTTTAAAAGCTTCCAAAGAAGAAGCCTCTACCACACTCCAGAGCAGAGAGTTCCAATGCTGAACAGCTCTCACAGTCAGGAAGTTCTTCCACTTACACAGACAAACTCACACTTCCACAAATAACTATAGCTTTCATTACTCAGAAGACACCAATGGCTCTCTGACATTGGAGGTTATAGTGAGCACCTTGACCATGTCCAAGAGCCCTGCCAATATCCTCCACAAACACCACACTGCCCACCACCCAAGTGAAGGCTTTCATATGGGGACCATTTCATCCTAGATTTTCTGTTTTTCCTCCAGCACAGGCATCCCAGTGTTCCTTACTCTCTCCTCTGGTGTGGAATTTGCATGATTCCACCCACTGCCTCTCCCATAACCCTTTCCTATTCTTTTCTATAACACACAGCAAACAGAGGAGTTGATCAGCCACTGAACATACTCAAGATGTTTGGGGAGAATTCACCATGATTTACTGGAGTTGTAGGTACTGGAATGTATAGTTCACCTGCAATCTAAGAGCACTCTGAACTCCACCAATGATGGACCTGGAACTAATTTGGCACACAGGACCCCAGTGAGCAAGAAAAAAAATACTGCAGGTCTTTAGAGGGATTTAGGGGAGTTGTAGTTCACCTCCATCTAGAGTGCACTATAAACTCAAACAATGATGGACCTGGAACAAACTTGACATGCATACCCGATATGCCCAAATTTGAATAGTGGTGTGTTTTGAGGGGAATTCCCCAGAACATTTTGGAATTGTAGATACTGGGATTTATAGTTCACCTGCAATCAATGAGCACTCTGAACTCCACCAAAGAGGGAATTGGACCAAACTTGGCACACAGAGCCCCCATTACCAGCAGAAAATACTGGAGGTCTATAGGGAAAATTCACCTTGATTTGGGGAAGTTGTAGTTCACCTACATCCAGAGAGCACTGTGAAGCCAAATAATGATGGATCTGGACCAACCTTGGCACACAGACCTGATATGCTAAAATTTGATTACTGAGGGGGTTTGGGGGGAACCCACATTACTTTCTGGGAGTTGTAGTTCACCCACAACCAGAGAAACTGTGACCTCTAGCGATGATGGACCTGTACCAAACTTAGCACACAGGACATCCATGACTAACTCAACCTACTGGAGGGGTTTGACATATGTTTGACATAGTGACATATGAGACTCAAAGTGGCTCACAATGTTAAAAAAATACAATTTAAAACCTAAAGCATATAAATATTAACATAAAATGTTAGAAACAAAGAGTTAAAATCACCTAATGTTATGACAATAATTAAAACAGAAAGCAGCAGCTGGGAACAAAACTCAGAGAAACAGCGGGAGGCCTACCTGAGTCTTTCCGGCTCAAGAAAGCTTCCTTGAAGATCTCCTGTATCCAGGCTTGCAATTCCTTGTCGTCCTTGATCATGGAATCACTTTTGTAGTAAAAACCAACAATGCCAGAGACATACCTGGATGTGGAAGGAATGGGGATCCGAGGAAAATATTGATCAAATGTCTTCATATTGATCATGTTAATGCATGGAAATAAACAGAGGCTGGATGGCCATCTGCCGGGGGTGCTTTTATGGTGCCTTTCCTGCATGACAAACGGGTGGACTGGATCCTCTTCCAACTCAATGAGTCTATGATTCAAACCTGTCACTGCATGACTGAGCTTTGGAAACTGTCACTTTTTGATTATCTATCTATCATCTCTTCTATCGATTGTATAGCCACAGTCTGGATCAATATGCAAAAGGGATCTTATATCACCTTTGAGACTCAGTGAGAAAAAGAAGTTGTTAGTATAAGCTTTTGTACATTTAAGTCTACTATGGGTGCAAACCCAAATGGAGACTTTGCCACTGTGCAGGTACAACTGCACCAGGAGCTCCAATTTTGTTTGCTTTGCATTGAATGTTTGTTGTAGTCCTAAGTTTCAGGGACTCTGCAGATAGGTGGCTTCTTTTGGCGGCAATCATAGGGCAAGCCACCTGTCAGTTATCGTTAGGTTCCCTGGTCCCGCCCCCTTTTTGGGTTTTTGGAGGGAATAGGAGCCAATTTGGGTTCAGTCCACACAGAGAAGCATTTCATGCAGGACATAATACCAAGAGCTCCTGTAGAAAGCTTCGTCTTCTACGGCTTGGCTGGGGAGATATACAGCCCACAGATTGGCTGGGGGGAAAGGTCCCATAGCTTGGCCAAGGATTATACAGCCTTACAGCTCCTTTGCTGAGGGACTTCAGCCAGCCATCACCGAAACCTGAACTCCTTTTTCCTCTGGAAGTCTACAAAGCTCTTCTTGGTAAGGGTCACTCGCGGAAGCCAGAAGCAGTTGGTACCGGGTGCAGGGGTTCCACGCCAACAGAGGCAAAGACAGACTGCCCAGATTAGAAGTTAAGGATTTCCCCATTAGTTAGTATACAGTTAAGAAGATTGTGCCTGTTCCCCGTGGACAAGATTGAGAGAGAGCCAATAGACTGTTAAGAAAGCCTTAAAGTACCTGTTTGTTTTCAATAATAAAGAAATTTGTTGAACCTTTAAGCAATCGAAAGATTCTGTTTTAAGGAAATCCAAGGGCCTTTAATCTGAGGCAGCCCCGGCGTTCCGTTGGGCACACAGAATGTATGTCCTGTCTACAGTCTTATGCACAGGCCCAGCGTGCAACAGCACAGCCACGCTTTAAACCATATTTCTCTTACATGGGAATGCAAAAAAGGTCCACCTGGGGTGCATCTACACCACTCCTTGGCAAAGTTGGGCCCTCCAGGTGTTTTGGAGTTCAGCTCCCACCACTCCTAACAGCCTCAGGCCCCTTCTTTTTCCCCCTCAGCCACTTAAGCAAGGCCATGTTCCAGAAGCATTCTTTCCTGACATTTTGCCCACATCTATAGCAGGCATCCTCAGAGGTTGGGGGGATACCTGTCATAGAGGTGGGCAGCGGGAAAACTCACACCAACCCAATCTTGGGAAGGTCCTTTATAGTTCAGGCTAAACCCTGGAGTAGATTCATTGCCCCAGTGACTTGGATGCAATTCATGCAGATCTCCTTAATAAGCTGTTTTGGAGAAAGAACGGTTACAGAAAGTCCTTAAGACACAAGTTTGAGGTTTGTTCCCTTCTTAATCACCACTCTTAGGAATGAGCAAGCAAATAAAGAATAGATCTCATTTCCAACTTTGCCTCAAGGGGAGCATTAAAACAAGCTGACTGAGTGGAAAGCCATCCCAAAGGGAGAAGCGGAAGGAGAAGGGAAATGTGCTCTTTCCACACAATTTGGCGTCTCCAATTAACTCCCTTGCATTCAGATCCAGGGCTTTCTTAGGCCCAGGAGTTGGTCGAACCAGTTTCTTCCTGAAATGCAGGCTGCAAACTAGACGTGGACTCACTTTTCTATGGCAGTCCAGATCCTCATCCCATCCTCCTTGTAGTAATAATTGGGAAGCTCACTGACGCCTCGTTCCTTGAGGTCATCGGGGAGGCAAAGGGAGGAGTATTTGGCTGTCTGCATGCCCCTGGCCAGCAGTTGCAGCATCCCATCCCGGCCAGTTGCAGTCGACTGCGGAGGAAAAGAACAACAATGAAAGAAACATTGGAATCAAAATAAGGTGAGCAGAGTATCTCTTGAGATTTGGGGTGCATCTACACAGTAGAATGAATGCAGTTTGATATCCTTTTAACTGCCGTGACTCAATGCCTTGAAACCCTGGGAGTTGCACCTCACAATCTCTGAGGATGCCTGCCATAAATGGGGTGAAAGTCAGGGGAGAATGCTGCTGTAACAGCCCGGAAAACTCACAGCAATCCAGTGATCCCGGCCAGTTTACTTGTCTGAACGTATCTCCCTCTATGACCAATCTTGGAGTTTACGATCATCGAGGGAGTCCCTGCTCTCGATTCCGCCACCCTCGCAAGCGCAATTGGCAGGGACGAGAGACAGGGCCTTCTCAGTGGTGGCTCCATGTCTGTGGAATGCACTCCCTAGTGAAATCAGGGCAACGCCTTCTCTTCTCTCCTTCAGGAAGAAAACCAAGTCTTGGCTTTGGGACCAAGCATTCGGGCAGCTGGCTGAGCAACAACTTTAATGACTCGCGAGAATCGTCAATTAGGAGACCTTGGACTGGAACACTGGACTATGATTTGGATTCGCAGACTCAGACTTGGGTGTGTTAATATTTCAAGGGCCAATATTTTAATGTATTTTTATTGCTGTTGACTTGTTTATGTTAATTGTTAGTGCTCTACCCATTTCTTTGTTGGCATTGAAGGGAGATAATGACTTTCAGCTGGAATGTGTCCAGAGGAGGGCGACTAAAATGATCAAGGGTCTGGAGAACAAGCCCTATGAGGAGCAGCTTAAGGAGCTGGGCATGTTTAGCCTGAAGAAGAGAAGGCTGAGAAGAGACATGATAGCTGCATATAAGTATATGATAGGAAGTCAGAGGGTGGGGGGAGCAAGCTTGATTTCTGCTTCCCTGGAGACCAGGACGCGGAACAATGGCTTCAAACTACATTCCACCTGAACATTAGGAAGAACTTCCTGACTGTGAGAGCCATTCAGCAGTGGAACTCTCTGCCCCGGAGTGAGGTGGAAACTTCTTCTTTGGAGCCTTTTAAACAGAGGTTGGATGGCCATCTGTCGGGGGTGCTTTGAATGCAGTTTTCCTGCTTCTTGGCAAAATGGGTTTGGACTGGATGGCCCTTGAGGTCTCTTCCAACTCTAGGATTCTATGATTCTATGATCTAATGTCTGCCAATTGTAAGTCATTTTGAGTCCCCCTTCAGGGGTTGAGATGGATGAGATACAAATGCTCTAAATAAATAAATAAACAAATAAATAAGGTCTTCAACAACACATTGAATGCAGTTTGACACCTTTTTAATCACCATGACTCAATCCCAAGCAAGCATGAGAGATGTAGTTTTACAGGGTATTTTGTCTTCTCTGCCAAAGAATGCTATGGCCTCATGAAACTCCTAGAGGCAAACCAGCAATCTGGACCTAAAGGAACAAACTCCATACAGCCTGGAAAACTCACAGCAACCCAGCGATTCCAGCCATGAAAGCCTTTGATAATACATTAAATGGGATGTTTCGTATCTAATCGGGACAAACATAAGGGATGCGCTTACCGTATCGAGTAACCCTCCAGCTTTGAGAAGACTGGTCCGGGCAAGAGTGTTGATGTGGAATATATAGCGAGTATGAGGAATCAGAAGCTATAAGGGAGAAACACAATATACAAGGTCTATAGTTAGGTTTCACATTCCAAATCATTTCCGTATAACAAAGATGGGAAAAGTGTATGTCTTTGGTTCATTTTGGTCATCCTCATTGTCACCCAGGGGTCATTTTTAGCCTCAATGTCCTCTGATGGTTTGAGGAGCGCTTTCATTACATATTTTGGAGCCACTTTGAGTCTCATTTTAGGAGAAGAAAATGGGATGATAACAACATTATTATTATTATTATTATTATTATTATTATTATTCTGACACAAAAACACAGTATGTCACAGCAAACGAGATCTATATGCTGGATTTTGTATCACAAAATCACAAGTCGAACACTTCCCAAGCATCTAGGACTGTGTGATGAAGTATTATTATTATTATTATTATTATTATTATTATTATTAGAAACACCACAAGATGAATCCACAGCAGACACTCTGCTAGCTGTTGTATTGGATCATATGTCAGACACATCCCAAGTGTCTAGGTCTGTGTGATGTTTTGGTGAATAATGCGTGCAGATCCCAGTAAGTTGGCCTTTTGCAGCTGGCAGATGGCAATTTTGTCAGCGCTGATTGTGTTTAAGTGTAGGCCAAGGTCTTTAGGCACTGCACCCAGTGTGCCGATCACCACTGGGACCACCTTGATGGGCTTGTGCCAGAGTCTTTGCAGTTGGATCTTTAAATCCTCATATCGTCTCATCTTTTCCAGTTGTTTCTCTTCAATCCTGCTGTCACCTGGGATTGCAACATTGACAATCCATACTTTGTTTTGTTAACACGATCGTGAGGTTAATTATTATTATTATTATTATTATTATCATTATTATTATGCCAAACATTTTCAGACCAGTAGAAGGCTTTATTTAAAACAGGAAGTGAGTTTGTGGTCACTTCAAAACCCTCTTCTTGAAATGCAATGAAGCTAAGGAACATGTTTTCAGTCAATGAGGGCAATACACTGATGAATGCAATTTAACACCACTTTAGCAGCCATGGCTCAATGCTATGGTATCCTGGGAGCTGTGATCTCTTGAAGAACTAGCACTCTTTGGGAGAAAAGGCTAAAGACCTTGAGGAACTACATCTCCCAGGATTCCATAGCATTGAGCCACAGCAGTTCAAGTCAAACTGCCTCCATTCTACAGTACCGATAGATTCTACGATACCTTTTTTTGCTTCTGAGATAAAAACAAAAACAAAATGCATGCTTTGCTTTCAGAGGCACCAAAGGAAAACTGGAGATTCATTTCGAATAGTGTTTTCTAAACTCTGGTCTTCCAGGTATTTTGGACTTCAGCTTCCAGAATTCCTGATCTTTGGACAAAGTTATGGAAAACAGTAGCATCATGAAGCTGGAAGAGACCCAATCCAGGAAAATACAACCAAAGTCCTCTTAAGAGATAGCCACCCAACCTCTGCTGGAAAACATCCAGAGGATTCTCTACTACACTTTGAGTCAGTGTCATGAAGTCCAAAACACCCTGGAGAACTAAAGTCTGGGAATCACTGATCTAGAAATGGTTCATTTTCACATTAGTATTCCCGGTTGGAAGAGTGTTGAGTCGGAAAAAGGCTTACCTTGAAGATGGGGTGGCACATGGGAAGGTGGCGAAGGGTGGCCATGGCATAGACTTCTGCCAGAAAGTGGGCTTCAAGAAGGTGGATGTTGACTTCGTGGACATGGAAGTTGGCCAGTCGCACCCAGATCTTAGCCAGGGTCCAGTCCCATTTGCGGTCAGTAGGCAGGAAAATGGGATTTCCAGCACCTGGGGTCTGCTGAATCTGTGGAGAAGGAAGAAAACCCATATTTAGATGGATTTGTCCCACAAGGGTCCAAGAACATGTTCTGGTCCATGTTTTGAGCTTAACTTTGGGGAGCTCTCCAATGTGCTGAAATGAATAGTTGGGATAGCTCCTTTATCTGTCACTCATAGTGGATGCACCACTCCAGTGATGCATTTTCACCAAAGAAGGGATGATAACCCATCTCAAAACCTCTGATACCTGGATGGCCAAAGGCATCATCTGTCCTTTGGAATTGAGATGCAATAAGCAGAGCGGGGCTGAGATGTACTGGGGTTTCCCCTCGATTTCGCATGTTGGGATGCCATCAAGGATTTTGTAGTCCACGATAAAGATGTTCCCTTTCTGGAAGAGTCAGAGAAAGAGAGAGAGAAGTGACCAAGTGAGAGATTTAGAACACAGAGCATACATCTATTATGATTACATTGATGCACCAACTCCATTAAAAGACACGTCAGTTGGAATTTTCATGGAGTCCTAACAAAAAGGCATCAAATCCCATCTGATCTTGGAAGTTAAGCAGGTCAGCCCTGATTAGGAGTTGGATAGAAGGAATATTATGCTCTATTTCATAGGAAAGAAGTGGGGGAAAACACCTCTGAGGTTTCTTTGCCCAAGAAAACCCTACAAAAATCATGTGGTTGCCATAGCTCAATCGGTGACTTGAAGGTATCCATATACAATATCTGATCTTGGTTCCTCTTCTCCCAAATGCTCCAGATTAGAACTTCCAAAGCATGGGGAAAGGTGCCTTTCTTGGACTGCCACCCGCCAACCAACATCTGTTGTGGTGGTGGTGGTCCAATGCTGATTTATGGAAACCTTATCATGAGGATTTAACTACCTGCTGCAGTGCAACCTGAGCCCTGCTACATGCACAATGGAGGACCTTCTTATAGTAACACCAGAGGCACTCCAAGTGGCCAGCTACTGGTCAAAGGACTTTAAATCAACTACCAAGCTTGCAAACTTTATGTTTTGTCTGTCTGTTTGTTTGTTTGTAAAAAAAAATGCAATACAAGTGTTTGGTTTGCTCCTGACACGATAAATAAATAAATAAATTAGCAAAATATATTAGGAGGTGCTTCATTACTGCCTTCCTCTAAGGCTGGGTGAGTGTGACTTGCCAAAGACCACCCAAAGCACTACCATGGCTAAATGAGGATTTATAGGACAACTGTAGTACTTATGTTGTCATTGAGGGAAAGCATAGTATAATTGGAGAGAGACAATTGTAGTTCTTGTGATGGCATAACAGCGTAGCATAGTATACTACTTATAATTGTAGCAAAGCATAGTATAAACTAGCTGTCCCCTGCCACGTGTTGCTGTGGCCCAGTCCGGTGGTCTGGAAAATAAAGTAATGAGAAAATGTTGGTTTCTAATATATGTAATTTCTTTATGCTTGTGGGTAAACAGTATTTCTTGCTGTTTCTTTGTCAGTGTGGATGTGGAGAGTGTCTGGTTTGCCTACTCTGGAACATGCAACATATAATTGTCCTTCTCCAGGGGTCCATTTCAAATCTATGATACTATATCTGTGTGTGTATGTGGTATCTGGTTCAATTCCATCGTTGATGGAGTTCAGAATGCTCTTTGATTGTAGGTTAACTATAAATCCCAGCAACTACAACTCCCAAATGACAAAATCATAATTTTTGAGTGATGGTCATTCCTTGTGCTGTGAGATTTTTGTTGCCAAATTTGGCGTGATTTCGTTCATTGGTTCTTTTGTTTTTTAGGTACTCATTATGCACAGAGCATTTTTATATATATAGATAGAAGATAGATGGAGAGGGAGAACTGTAATTCAGGCGATGTCATAGTAGCATAGCATAATATAGTTGTTATGATGTCATAGTAGCAGAGCCTAGTATAAATGTAGGGACAACTGTTGTTCTTATGATGTGACACTAGCAGGCATAGTATACCTCTTGTGGTGTTATGGTAGCATTGTATAGTAGCATAGTATAGCTTTGTGGTGGTGAATCCAGCTTTGGTTTTACTTCAGGTTTAACAAAGAGGGAGCTCTCTTGTTAGAAAACAGGTTCAGCACCTTGGATAGCTCCCCACCTAATGCTCCATCAAATCTGGAGCAGCTGCTATAAAACCAAGTTTGTATTCACCAATATCCTGAGCTCTGAGGATTATCGCACTGGAGCATTGCAGCGCACCCAAATACCTGGGAGTCACCCTGCACCGTGCTCTTACCTACAAGAAGCACTGCCTGAATATCAAGCAAAAAGTGGGTGCTAGAAACAATATCATGCAAAAGCTGACTGGCACAACCTGGGGATCACAACCAGACACAGTGAAGACATCTGCCCTTGCACTATGCTACTCTGCTGCTGAGTATGCATGCTCAGTGTGGAACAGTGTGGAACACATCTCACCATGCTAAAACGGTGGATGAGACATGCCGCATTTTCACGGGGTGTCTGCAACCTACACCACTGGAGAAATTACACTGTTTAGATCTGGGGCAGAATAGATTTCTTCCAGTAAATAGTTGCCATGCAGGAAGAGCTGGCATAGAGGTCTTCTGGGCACCAAGGCTGAGCTCCTTGCCAATTCGGAATAGATGTTCCTGCAAAATTGGTCTTGCGTGGAAAGAGCCACCCAGTGTTTGATGTACCAATAGAGAAGTAGCAGCCAATAGTGAAAGGACCAAGGCAGTGACATCTCCAGCTCATTCCCTGTTTGGGTATCAGCCAGCATGTCAACGACTTAAATCAAGAAATAGTTTTCTAAGATCTACATAGACACTTGCTGGAACATCTCAGCAAGCGAGAGCCCAAAGGTGGCAGGCTCAAACCCAGAACCTCAATCAATGGCTGATACCAAATGAGAGACTCCCCCCTGGGCACACAGAAAACTGGGTGACTTGGAAGGCGCTGAACAGACTTCACTCTGGCACCACGAGATACAGAGCCAACCTTAAGAAGTGGGGCTACAAAGTGGAATCCACGACATTCAAGTGTGGAGAAGAGCAAACTACAGAGCCATGGACTTAACAGCCACCTCTGGCATCAAACCTTTAATAAACACAGGTGTGAGTTACCTTCAACTCTTCCTGGAGAGAGGTGGAGGTGCCCAAGCAACCACCCACCATTTCTTGAGTGACAGGGAAGTTGTCGGGGATCTGGGTGCATTTCCGGATCATCACAGGGTTGACCCCATTCAGATACTGGTAGCCAAAGAAATCGTCATCCATCCAATGCTCTGTGATGTATTCTGCGGTTGCGAGCATAAAAATGAAACAAAAGGTGTCAATTGTTGTTGGAAGCAATATTAATTATTAGTCTAGTAATAATAATAATAATAATAATAATAATAATAATAATAATTCTTTATTTATATAAATATTATTATTATTATTATTATTATTATTATTATTTGTACCCCGCTACCATCTCCCCAAGGAACTCGGTGCAGCCTACATGAGGCCAAGTGCAAAGTACATCAAACAAAACATCAATAAACACAACATCAATAAACAATCAATAAAATACAAATAATATAAATCACATAAACAAAAAAACAATCAATAGTGACATAAACAATTTCAAAAATGGCTGGGCCAAATGTAATAGATTAAAATTGAAAATATGCTGAAAATATACTATATAAATAAATATGTTTATTTATTTATATAGTAGGGTTTGGGAGTCAGAAATGTTCCTTTCTGGTGGGGGACCCACCAGAAACAGCCGTTTTGTTAAACCAGAAGACTTTTCGGATATCGTCTAGGGTTTTCCAGGAATCCCGGAGACCTGAGAATCCTTTCAGCCTGAGCTCAAATTCCCTGGAGACAAAGAAGAGGGGAGGGATTCAGAAAACCAACTGTTTGGTTGCAAGTGCCAAAGTCAACTTAACCCTGTTTCCTATTGTTAATTGCTATTCCAGTCTCTACCAAGAGGTGGCGCTGGTGAACACAGCCTGAAGGCAAGCTATAGGAATCTAATAGAGAGGCAGGCTTGCAAAATTGCTGTTTAATTGAATAATTGCCCAAAGAACCAGGCTCTTGTTTGCGCAAAATCAGCTGGTATGGATTTATATAAGTCCGCCACGTGCTTTGGGATAGCTTTGATAACTGCAACAGTCAGGTTGCATAAGGCGTGGATTTACAATAATTTTAATTAGCTGATGTGCAATACAGGAATAATGATAATAATAAGAATGTGGTTGTCACTAACAATAGCGGGTGAAGCAGGCAGGGAAGCATAATTCATACCCTATTTGCAAACACAATACATTTCAAAGCGTAGACTGTGATGGACTGACCATGGTGGAAACTTTACCCCAGAAACTAGGAGTGTGTCTACATCTGGAGGTTTAATGCACTTTGATGCCACTTTAATTGCCATGGCTGAAGGCTATACAACCCTGGGATTTGTAGTTTGGAGAGGCCCTAATACTCTTTGGTAGAGAAGTCTAAAACCCTTGGAAAATTGCAACTCCCATGATGCCATTGCATTGAACCATGGGTTAAAGTGGTGTCAAACCTCATTCAGTCTACAGTGTAGATCAGGCATGGACCAACTTGGGTCCTCCAGGTGTTTTGGACTACAACTCCCACAATTCCTAACAGCCTCGTGCCCTTTCCTTTCCCCCTCTCAGCCGCTTAAGCGGCTGAGAGGGGAAAGGAAAGAGCACGAGGCTGTTAGGAATTGTGGGAGTTGTAGTCCAAAACACCAGGAGGGCCCAAGTTAGCCCATGGCTGGTGTAGATGCACTTTCTGTCATACAGTACATAATCAAGGCCATTGCAAGTTCTCACTGTGAGAGAAAAATGTATCTCCCAATCCAGATCGACAAGACAAACAGGCGACAGACTTGTGGGAACATCTGAGTAGTGAAAAATCTTATCAAGCATGGAGTTTATGGGCGTGAATGTATTTCTGGGTGAGGTCAGTGTGACGGCGTGGGTTGAAATTGGGAAATGTGGGATGCTTCATATGCTTGTTTGCTGATGTGGTACGGAGGGTAATTTTTGCCACCTTTTGTGCCAACCCTCTGAATGTGGCGTGACCTGAGCATGTGATGGATCTTAGCAATTGGGCACCTTATCTTGGTTTTGGACTGCAATTCCCAGAATCCCCAGCCTGCCACTGTGATGGGGCTTCCTTCTCTGGTGGTTCTTAAGAGACTGGATGGCCATCTGTCAGGAGAGCTTTGAATGTGTCTCCCTATCTGGCAGAAGGGAGGTTGGACTGGATGACCTTTGAGGGCTCCTTCTAACTATGATTCTATGAAATCCTAACTTTTAGATCTTGGGTGCCTTTATGGGTACATCCACACTGTAGAATTGATGCAGTTTGACACCACATTAACTGCCCTAACTCTGGGTTGTTGTAGGTTTTTTCGGGCTATATGGCCATGTTCTAGAGGCATTTCTCCTGACGTTTCTTTTGTCTGCTGGAGCTAGATGTGAATGTTTCAACTGACCACCTTGATTAGCATTTGATTGCCTGGCAGTGCCTGGAGCAATCTTTTGTTGAGAGGTGATTAGATGTCCTTGTTTGTTTCCTCTCTGTTGTTGTGCTGTTCTAATTTTAGAGTTTTTTAATACTGGTAGCCAGATTTTGTTCGTTTTCATAGTTTCCTCCTTTTTGTTGAAATTGTCCACATGCTTGTGGATTTCAATGGCTTCTCTGTGTAGTCTGACCATTTCACACTTAGCTCCAACAGACAAGAGTCCTTTGTCCCACCCTGGTCATTCCACAGATATATAAACCCTTTTTCCTAGTTCCAACAGACCTCACTACCTCTGAGG
Organism: Anolis sagrei; assembly: GCF_037176765.1. NCBI lineage: Eukaryota > Metazoa > Chordata > Lepidosauria > Squamata > Anolidae > Anolis > Anolis sagrei. Next base: position 7,049,611 of record NC_090026.1, read on the forward strand.
ATGCTTGCCATAGATGCAGGCGAAACGTCAGGAGAAATGCCTCTAGAGCATGGCCATATAGCCTGAAAAAACCTACAACAACCCAGTGATTCTGGCCATGAAAGCCTTCGACAATACATTGCCCTAACTCTGTTGTTGTTGTTGTTATCCACTTTCTTGGCTTGATGTTCAATACACTAAAAACAGTGCAAATTACAATTCAAAACCTACAACATATAGACGTTAAAAGTATAATCCAATTCCTCCAATGTGGAAAAATACAGTTCTAATGGACATGTGTTCACAGCACAGTCTACTGAAAGGGTTAAGAAAGTAGATATGTGATCCTAGAGGAGGCAAGCGAAAACTTCAGCCCTCCAGGTGTTTTAGACTTCCAACTCCTTGGGAATTGAAGTCCAAAACACCTGGAGGCTGAAATTTGCCCATGCCTAGTCCACACACTGACCATATCATGCAGATAAAAACTGCATTATATGGCAATGCAGATCCAAGAGTGGCCTGCTGCAAGAGACAGGGAAGCTGTGACCTTTAAATATTTTGGAACTACACCTTCCGGTACTGGGGCTGATGGGATTTGTAGTCCCCATGGAGGTCAATTGCTACTGAGGAATGCCCAACCCAAACCACAACATCCCCGGCCAAAGAAACTCACGACTTGACGGCGCGAACGGCGAATACAGCAGACATACTGAAGAGGTATTTTGAGTTCGCATCCAGATCATCGACATCGCTGACGTTGTGGCACCTTGGCCAGCCGGGCGCGTATTCTCCGTAACTGTGGCGAGAAAGAACAGACGGAACAACTCAACACAAAGGAATGTCACTTCTGGTTTTCCCCAAAAGTCCTCAATTGACCCATATTGATGAATAGAGTGACCCCATGACCTCTACGGGTCATTTTGGTATGTTTTGCTCCCTCTGCCTGGGACCATTGTATTAAACCTTGCTATAAAGTTAGTCCTTCCTGCAAGAAGGAGAGATTGGGGGTGATTATTTAGAAAGTTAGATGGCCATCTGTCGGGAGGACTTTGATCATGTCTTTCTGCATGGTTGGGGGTTGGACTGGATGGACTTTGGGTGTGCCATCCAACCCTATGAATCTATAGATTCACTTTTTTAACTCATTTAATTCATTTCATGGTGACTTTACACACCCAATGGGCCAACATACTTTGACAATTGGCCAAAATCCTATCTAGATGTATTCTTTAATTATCATACTATGCATATTTAAAACAAAAACAACATTTAGCACATGATTAATCATGCCTTCATGTGAAACCAAGCATACTGAATTTAATTTAAAAATTTAATTTAATTAATTTAATTACTTTGCTTATATACCAGCTTTAACCTCATTAGCATCTATTGATATTTTTTTTGACTTTCTGATATTCTAATATATAACATATTTCAACTTATGGTTTAAATATATTATATTATATATGCAATTAATCCTTCAGACATGTAAATAGTATCTCTCACACTTTCGCTTGCATAAATTGTAGGAGAGGCTCCCATTCATTCAGAAGTTAGAAACTGGTTTTCCTGCTCATTAACATAGGGTGCATCTACACTATGGAATTAATGTAGCTTGACGCGACTTGAAATTCCATGATTCTAGGCCAGGCATGGGCCAACTTGGACTCTCCAGGTGTTTTGGACTTCAACTCCCACCATTCCTAACAGCCTCAGGCCCTTTCCTTTTCCCCCTCAGCCGCTTAAGCGGCTGAGGGGGAAAAGGAAGGGGCCTGAGGCTGTTAGGAATGGTGGGAGTTGGAGTCCAAAACACCTGAAGAGCCCAAGTTGGCCCATGCCTGCTCTAGGCTATGGATTCCTGGAAGTAGTTCTAGAGTGTAGATATAGTCTGGGTACTGAATCTGCTCCAGGGTTTGGTCCAAACTTTACCTTACCAACCTAAGCTGCTCAACCTAATTTAATCATAGGGTACTACACCTTCCTTTAAAGCTCGTACTCAAACCCGGCACGGACAAACCTCCGGCTCACCTGAAGAGTCTCCTCCGCTTTTTCAGCTCCTCTGCACGAAGTTCCAGAAGGTGTGGGGCGGCTGAGTCATCGGCGACCGTTTTGGCTGCAGGAAGATTAAGAGACAAGCAAAGTGCAGAGTTAAGGAAGATAATAATTAATGCAATTACATCTCAAAAAATGAAAAGGCAGGAAAAACTTGCTCCAAAGCCACACTGTTGGCTGTATTCCGTATTGAAGAATTATACACCATATTAACTGTCGTGGCTCAACACAATGAAAGTCTAGGATTGCAGTTTGGTGAGTTATCTACCCATCTAGCTTCTCTAAATCGTAGAGTTGGAAAAGACCATTGAGATCATGTAATCCAGCCCATAACTTCAGGCAAAGTGCTTGTGTTAGAGCACTGCCCACCTTCGCCCTTTAAATAACCACTGCCTGCTTTTGTATCACTTATTTTTTCAACATTTCTGCAAATCTATATTATAGCCATATAACATACTTTCGATTACTGGTCCGCTCTTTTGACCCTATGCTCTCAGTTGCTTATTGTGTATTTTCTGTTTTTGAGTTTATTTTAACTGTTTTGTATTGATTATTGCTATTGCTTTTGTTTATTGATGTGTTGTGGGCTCGGCCTCATGTAAGCCGCACCGAGTCCCTTGGGGAGATGGTAGCGGGGTACGAATAAAGTATTATTATTATTATTATTATTATTATTATTATTATTATTATTATCTCAACGCCATCTAGTGTTCAGTCTTGGATTTGCAAGCTAAAACACTCTGGGTTCCGCTTTGGTGGCGCAGTGGGTTAAACCCCTGTGTCAGCAGGACTGAAGACCGACAGGTCGCAGGTTCGAATCCGGGGAGAGGCGGATGAGCTCCCTCTATCAGCTCCAGCTCCTTATGCAGGGACATGAGAGAAGCCTCCCACAAGGATGATAAAAACATCATATCATCCAGGCGTCCCCTGGGCAACGTCCTTGCAGATGGCCAATTCTCTCACACCAGAAGCGACTTGCTCGTGACACGACCAAAAAACCCTTTCTGCTTTTGGACAGTATCCTGATCCCTCGCCTATTGAACAAGCAGGGGATGATGGTACCTCCAATGAAGAGGAATACAGTACAGTCTCGCTTATCCAACGTAAACGGGCCAACCAAATGTCGGATGAACGAAAATGTCAGATAATACGGAGTCTCCTACTGTTACCCATCCGACGTGGTGCTAGACACCTAGAAGACTATCAGGGACTCAAAGGGTTCAGGCAAGGCAATGCTTCAGGGCTGGAGCAGCCCAGCAGGAAGTGCCCGGATGCGGAAGAGGAGCGTGGAAATCACAGAGGGAAAGAGGGAGGACACTTCCACCTCCGGTCCTGCCTCTTTTCCCCCTTTCCTCCCTCCTACTCATCTTGCCTTTCTCACTTAATGGGAATGGAGAGAGAGTTGGGGAGTGCTCCTTCAATTGGAGGGAAAATGCTGGAGGAAAAGAGACGGAATGTCGGATAAGCAAAGGTCGGATAAGCGAGACTCTACTGTATTAGAAAGCCATTGCATAAGGGACTTCCTGTGCTTTCTGAACTTGCTCCTTGCTGTTATGGAAAGGACCAAAGCACCCTACCTGTCCCTTCCCGGAGATTTAGGGTTCTGTATCCTTCCAGCCACTGGTACGAGGGGAAGTGGTAGGTCTCCCCTTGCGGGTTGGTCACCCGGACGTAACTGCAATACCAGCTGTCCTCAGGGAAGAACAAATAGGGCTCCTTGTGGAGTCGGATCAGGACCAGGGGGCCCAGGTCGTGTTCGCAAGGCACTTCGTACTCATCCACCTGCAGAGACAAAAAAGAAAACACACAGTCCCTGAGTTACAAAGATCTGACTTACAAAGGACAGGGGTGAGACAACAGGAGGTAAGAGAAATCTAGCCCTCAGAAGGGAAATTCACTCTTGCAAGAGTTATTACCATGGGGAAAAGGCATCTCAATTGCTATATCCAATTCTTGTGTTCACTCTTCCCTATGTTATGCAAAATCTAAATTTGACTGGAGTTACACTTAAAAACGTACCCATTCCAACTTGCATACAAATTCAACTTAAGAACAAACAAACAGATCCTATGGGAGCACCAACACCAACGTTTCTCAACCTGGGAGTGGAAACCCCTGGGGTTTGTGAAGGGGGTGACAGAGGGGTCATCAAAGACCATCAGAAAACACAGTATTTTCTGTTGGTCATGGGGGTTCTGTGCGGGAAGTCTGGCCCAATTCTATCGTTGATGGAGTTAAGAATGCTCTTTGATTGTAGGTGAACTATAAATCCCAGCAGCTACAACTCCCAAATGTCAAGGTCTATTTTCCCCCAAACTCCACCAGTGATCACATTTGGGCATATGGAGTATTCCTGCCAAGTTTGATCCAGATCCATCATTGTTTGAGTCCACAGTGCTCTCCGCATGTAGGGGAACTACAGCTCCAAAACTCAAGGTCAATGCTCACCAAACCCTCCCAGTATTTTCTGTTGGGCATGGGAGTTCTGTGTGCCAGGTTTGGTTCAATTCCATCCTTGGTGGAGTTCAGAATGCTCTTTGATTGTAGGTGAATTATAAATCCCAGCAACTACAACTCCCAAATGACAAAATCAATCCCCCTCCAACCCCACCAATTTTCAAATTTGGGCGTATCAGGTATTTGTACCAAATTTCATCCAATGAATGAAAATAAATCCTGCATATCAGATATTTACATGACGATTCATAACAGTAGCAAAATTACAGTTATGAAGTAGCAACAAAAATAATTGTATGGTTTGGGGTCACCACAACATGAAGAACTGTATTAAGGGGTCGTGGCACTGGGGAGGCTGAGAAACACTGATCTACATTGTCGAATAAATACACTTGACACCATTATAACTGCCGTGGCTCAATGTAACTGAATTCTGGGAGTTGTAGTTTGGTGATGCCTCAGGACTCTTGGGCAGAGAATGCTAAAGACCTGGTAGAATTTACAACTCCTAATGTTTCATAATATCGAGTGAGGGCCATTAAAGTGGTGCCAAAGTGCATTCATTCAACACCATATGGATTTTTTAAATCAGGCACCGATAAAATTAGCCCTGGCCGGCATAGCTAACAGTAATGAATGCTGGGAATTGCAGTCCGGCACTCTGGATGGGAAGCATGACTCCGAAACTTGCCAGGTTGAAGTTATTTATTTATTTATTTCGGGTTCTTATACCCCGCCCTTCTCACCCCGAAGGGGACTCAGGGCGGCTTACAAAAGCAAAGGCACAATTTGATGCCTGCATCACAGAACAATCAAAACACAAAATTGTATCAAACTCACAGTTAACAATAATTCATACATTATACCAATAAAATCAATAAAACCAATAAAACCAATACAAACCCAATTCCTCCTCCTACACGGTCAGCGTTCGCTAACTCATAGTTCTCCTTTTCAATTCCACTTCGTCAATCCTGCTGGTCTTACTCTCCTGATTGTCTTATTTAATTGCCAGAGTGCCCAAAGGCCTGGCCCCATAACCACATCTTCACCCTCCTCCTGAAGGAGAGGAGGGATGATGATGCCCTGATTTCCCCCGGGAGTGAATTCCACAGGTGAGGAGCCACCACTGAGAAAGCTCTGCTCCTTGTCCCCACCAGCCTCACTTGTGACAGTGGTGGGGTCGAGAGCAGGGCCTCCCCAGCTGATCTCAGGCTCCGGGGTGGGATGTAGAGGGAGATACGTTCGGAAAGATACACTGGACCGGAACCGTACAGGGTTTTGTAGGTCAAAACCAGCACCTTGAATTGTGCTCGGAACTGAACCAGCAGCCAGTGGAGCTGGCACAACAGGGGGGTGGTGTGTTCCCTATATGTCGCTCCGGTGAGCAGTCTGGCTGCCGCTCACTGGACTAGTTGAAGTTTCCGAACAGTCTTCAAGGGCAACCCCACGTAGAGAGCGTTGCAGTAGTCTATTCGGGATGTAACAAGAACGTGGACCACCGTGGCCAGATCAGACTTCCCAAGGTACGGGCGCAACTATTATAAGTCACTATATAAAAAGATTTTTTTAAAAAAAAACCCAAAACATTGCCTCACTACCTCTGAGGATGCTTGCCATAGATGAGGCGAAACATCAGGAGAAAATGCCTCCAGAACATGGCCATATAGCCCGGAAAAACCTACAACAACCCAGTGATTCCGGCCATGAAAGCCTTCAACAATACACAAAACATTGTCATTTTTAAAATTACAATATTTCTTAAATAGGTAGACGCCATCGACTGAACCGACAACAAAAATACGTAAGATTCACCTGCAATTTTAAGATGCACCCCAGTTATAGGAATATTTATATGGGAGGAAAGAGCATCTTAGAATTAAAGAAATATAGTAAATGTCTAAAATTTATGGGAACCTCCTCTTGTACACAGGCTTTTGCTACAACCAGAGGCCATAAAATGTATGCAACTTGTAGTTTAATCCATATTCATGGGTGTGTTTATTCAATGTGCAAGTAACACCAGCGGGTTTCTTTGCAGAGCTGACCTAGATCTCATCTGAAACCACAATTGACCAACCGATAATCCAAGTGTTTGTCAGATCTTTGTCAAACCCAGTGTTTATTTTGTTGAGACGAACATGTTTATTATTACAGGGATGACAAAGCTGTATTTGCCAACAAGATTTTTTTAAAAATATGTCTCAATGTGATGGAATCCCAACGTATTTTGCATCCTCTACTGAAGAGGGCAGTTTCGAAACTACAACTTCCAAGATTTCATAGCATTGACTCATGGCTGTTTGTTTATATGTCTCATGGCAGTTCCAAGTGGTGTCACACTGCATTATGTGCCTCTAATCCACTAGGATTCAAACAACTTTGGATTCCAAAGTATGTCCAAAACAAGGATGGAGTCATCTCAAACCCGTGCCTCGTCTGTGTGCTTTGCACAATCTTGCAGAGCCAATGCAAATACAATGAGATGCATATGATGACAAAGGCTTAAATGCAGATATGCTTCAGCTAACCATGCCAATGTGTTCGTGACATTCTTCCTTTACAGAAACATCGGGCCCCAGAGCTAGAAAGAACAGGGAACTTTCCTAAGGAGACCTGCTACTTCTTCTGTTTTTGCAAGCTAAGAGGCACACATGTGGTGTGGAAGGCCTTAGATGACTCAAAACTGCCCTGATTTAAAGGCTCAAATACGTCCCTTTCATACAAAGTTAGAATATTACAATTTCTTTCAAGAATGGATGCATTTTAATTGTCTAAATGAGAATAAAGATTGGTTTTTCTTTTCTTTGAGAAACTGCAAGTCGCTTCTGGTGTGAGAGGATTTGCTGTTTACAAGGATGCTGCCCAGGGGACATCCAGATGTTTTGATGTTTTACCATCCTTGTGGGAGACTTCTCTCATTTCCCTGCATGGGGAGTTGGAGCTGACAGACAGGAGCTTATCCATGCTCTCCCAGATTCGAACCTCCGACCTGTCGGTCTTCAGTCCTGCCGGCACAAGGGTTTAACCCATTGTGCGTCATTGGGCAGGAATTCTAGAGTTGGAAAAAGTCCCAAGAATCACCCACAACGGAAAGACATCATCCAAGCCCTCCCAAGATATAGCTATCCAGGGACGCATCTACACCAGTGGTTCCCAACCTGTGGTCCATGGACCATCAGTGGTCTGCAAGAACAAAAATATGGCTCGCAACCTCACCATTGCTACACTGTTGACTCGAAACCACACGGCAACGAAAGCAACTGGTCTCGCGAAACCCTCTTATAGTGCCGAGGGAGAGGCTGACTACCCACAAAATTTATTTATTCATTTATTTACAGCTTTTATATTCCGCCCTTCTCACCCCGCAGGGGACTCAGGGCGGATTACAGTGTACACATATATGGCAAACATTCAATGCCAATTTTTGACATACAAACATATACAGACATAGATAGAGGCTATTTAACTTTTTCTGGCCGCCAGGGGAGCTGTCACTTTCATTGTCCATCTGCAACGCTGATGAAGCACTTCCGCATTCCCCACATGCTTCCCCACTGGAATGCTTTGCTGGAGTCTTCTTATGGCCTCATAAATTAGTTAATTTAGCCTCCCCACACTTTTTAAGGTGGTACCTTATTTTCCTACTTGACAGATGCAACTGTCTTTCGGGTTGCAAAGGTCGACAACAGGCTACACACAATTGGTTGGAAACCCACTCCAACCCAGGCTGACTTCGAACTCATGACCTTTTTGGTCAGAGTGATCTTAATGCAGCTGACACTCAGCCAGCTGCGCCACAATCCTGGCCAGCTGCATCACAAAACCACTTTAGCTCTATGTTATTAAATATGGTTTTCTGTGGGCGAGCAGATGGTGACTAAAGGATGGCATATGTTCTGTATCAGAAACTAGAGCTGATGTGGTCTATCCAATGCAATTTTCTGACTCAGCACCCCCAAATAACCAAACTGAATCTAAAGTTAACCAAAAACTGATTCATAACCCTTTTTGGTACTAATGTTGGAGAGTTAGTGGTTAAGTGATCCCTGGTTAAGTGGTCCCTAGGCAAAAAAAAGGTTGGGAACTACTGATCTGCACTGTAGAATTGAAGCAGCTTGACTTGTACAGCCATAATTCAATGCTCTGTGAGCTGTAGTTTGGAGAAAAAGCAGTGCTTTTTGTCAAGGCTAAAACTGCAGCTTCCCAGGTAGCATAGCATTGAGCGATGGCAGCTAAAGTGGTGTCAAACTGCATTATTTCTACAGTGTGGATGCAACCGAGCTCTGCTGTAAAACCTCACCACAACTTAAGACAACCTATTTCACTCTCAGACATGGGAACTTACTGTCAGGGGATTATGAGGGTTGTAGTCTGATGCGGTCATGAATTTTCTGAGGTGTTCCCATGAATCTTTTAACACAACTGCCATGCATATTTAACCTGGTGCAGTCTAGATGTGCTTGGAGACACCGTATGGGAATTATGGAACTTGTAGTTCGATACACCAATTCTGCTCTGAAACAACTCTTATCGAGACAAGAGGTCCCAATGCAGCTTGCCACCTTTCAACACAACTGCTCTGCCCACCCAATCTGGTCCTATCCAGATGTGCTTGGATATATTGCCTGGGGATTATGGAACTTGTAGCCAGCATATTCCCTTCCCCTTAGTGAATTGCAAGCTTTGAATACAACTGCCCTGCTCACCCATCCTAGCACTGTCCAGATGTCTGGCAATTATGGAAATTGCCTTTTGGCGCATCTAGGAACCGTGGTGTCCAAGAAACTGGACTTTCAAGACCCATCTGGACCATCCAGGTGTCCAGTTTTGTTGCCCATGTGACCCTCCCAGTCAAAGGGCAAAGGCCTTTGGAGATCATACTCACAGCCCCACGAACGAAATCCTTTCCCCGGTTATCCAACCGATGTTTGGGGTTCTCGCCTCGGGTGCCAACCAGAGTGATGGAAATGCTGCTGTAGGTGCCAGCTAGCATGTAGTCACCAGTGGCCACCTGGACCTTGTAAGTGGCCATTTGGAGGAAGACACAAAGGGGGAGACAGAGAAGAAGGGGTGCAGTGTCTGAAGCCGCTTGCTCCAAGACAGGTCTGAGCAGCCTCTCGAGCTTGACTTGGGTTTGCCTCAGCCCCGGAGCCGGCAGTCTGGGCTCCTCCTCCGAAATGGGCAGGGCCCTACTGGGACCAGTCTGAGCTTCCAGTTGGGCAACCTCCCAACAGATCCGCTTGGGCCGCCTGGGGCAAAAAACATGTGTCTTCACTTCCCTTGTGCAACTCCTTGGACCAAAGGGGTTCTTCTACTCTGTTGTGAAGTTCTGCTGTTGCATAAAACATCCTGATGCAGCAAACCGGGCTGCTCTTGTGCCTCCTGAAAGGGCAAACAGGCATAGGCAAACCTCTGGCTGTTAGGAATTGTGGGAGTTGAAGTCCAAAACACCTGGAGGGCCCAAGTTTGCTCATGCCTGGTGTCGACTCATATAATCCAATGCCATTTGGTCTGCATTACATGAGGCTCTACACCAGTGTTTCTCAACCTGGGGGTCTGGGTGTCAGAGGGGTCACCAGAGACTACTAGAAAACACTATTTTCTGTTGGTCATGGAGGTTCTGTGTGGGAAGTTTGGCCCAATTCAATCCTTGGTAGGGTTCGAATGCACTTTGATTGTAGGGGAACTATAAATCCCAGCAACTACAACTCCCAAATGTCAAGGTCTATTTCCCCCAAACTCTACTAGTGTTTACATTTGGGCATACTGAGAATTCATGCCAAGTTTGGTCCAGATCCATCATTGTTTGAGTCTACAGTTCTCTCTGGATGTAGGTAAACTAGAACTCCCAAAACTCAAGGTCAGTGGTCACCAAACCCTTCCAGTATTTTCTGTTGGTCATGGGAACTCTGTGTGCCAAGTTTGATTCAGTTCCATTGTTGGTGGAGTTCAGAATGTTCTTTGATTGTAGGTGAACTATAAATCCCAGCAACTACAACTCCCACAGGACAAAACCAATACCCTCCCCCGATCTGTTACTATTCATATCAGCAACAAAATGAGTTATGATATAGCAACGAAACTAATTTTATGGTTGGGGGGTCACCATAACATGAGGAAGTGTATTAAGGGGTCATGGCATTAGGAAGGTTGAGAACCACTGCTCTACACTGACAATATAATGGCAGTGTAGATGGGACCTACAACACCATAAGAGGTACTCTCAAGATTTCAGGTTCTAAATCTAGTAGCAATTTCAACTATGCTGTTCTGTGATAGGACTTAATCAATTGGCTTCAAAACCTCATGCTGAGCTTCTTTGTTGACAAGATGGCACCTTTGTCTTTGGAAACTGCAATGCCCAGGATCCTGGGAAAACCTAGAGCAGTGTTCCTCAACCTGTGGGTCCCCAGATGTTTTGGCCTACAACTTCCAGAAATCCCTGCCAGTTTACCAGCTGTTAGGATTTCTGGGATTTGAAGGCCAAAAACATCTGGGGACCCCAGGTTGAGAACCACTGACCTAGAGGCATTGTCCTCTAGGCCTCTTACATTGTCTCCTGACCTCTGCTCAGAGGACTACAGCACCCATCACACCAAATTTCAAGCTTTTCAATTGGAATGGACTTCCCACCCCACTGACATGGGACCAACTAATTGCATGGTGTATGGTCAGTGAAGGAACGATGTGTTCCTCTAGGTTTCTCAGCCTTCCTAATACCGCAGCTCCTTAATACAGTTCCTCATGTTGTGGTGACCCCCAACCATAACATTATTTTTGTTGCTACTTCATAACTGTAATTATGCTACTGTTATGAATTGTAATGTGAATATCTAAAATGCAGGATATATTTTCATTCACTGGACCAAATTTGGCACAAATACCCAATACATCCAAATTTGAATACTGGTGGGGTTGGGGGGGGGGGGGAATTTATTTTGTCATTTAGGAGTTGTAGTTGCTGGGATTTATAGTTCACCTACAATCAAAGAGCATTCTGAACTCAGCCAATAATGGAATTAAACCAATCTTGGCACACAAAACTCCCATGACCAAGAGAAAATACAGGAAAGGTTTGGTGGGCATTGACCTTGAGTTTTGGAGTTGTAGTTAACCTACATCCAGAGAGCTCTGTGGACTCAAACAATGATGGATCTGGACCAAACTTGGCACAAATACTTAATATGCCCAAATGTGAACACTGGTGGAGTTTGGGGGAAATAGACCTTGACGTTTGGGAGTTGTAGTTGCTGGGATTTATAGTTCACCTGCAATCAAAGTGCATTCTGAGCACCACAAACGAGAGAATTGGGCCAAACTTCTCACACAGAACCTCCATGACCAACAGAAAATAAATAGGTTCTTGTGGGTTTTTTCGGGCTATAGGGCCATGTTCTAGAGGCATTTCTCCTGACGTTTCGCCTGCATCTATGGCAAGCATCCTCAGAGGTAGTGAGGTCTGTTGGAATTAGGACAATGGGTTTATATATCTGTGGAATGGCTGGAGTGGGGCAAAGAGCTCTTCTCTGCTGGAGCTAGGTGTGAATGTTTCAACTGACCACCTTCATTAGCATTTGAAGGCCTGGCTGAGCCTGGGAAAATCTTTTGTTGAGAGGTGTTAAGATGTGCCTGGTTGTTTCCTCTCTGCTGTTTTACTGTGTTTTCTGATGGTCTTTGGCGACCCCTCTGGCACTGCCTCGCGACCCCCTTAGGGGTCCTGACCCCCAGGTTGAGAAATGTTGCTCTAGGTGCTCTCTGGCTGCAACTTTCATCATCCCTGTCCAATGGTAAAGAATGATGGGAACTGTAGTCCAACCATAGTGGTGGGCTCATGTATGTGGTTTTCTTCTTCAGGCTTTTAAAAGTTAATTGCTCCAGCTTTGCCTCTCCCTTATCCAGGCTCCTTGTTTTTCCTTGTTTTTCACTAGTTCCAAACTTCAAAGCAAGTTGCAAAACCTCAAAGCATAAGACAAATACATAGAGAGAGGGGGGCCATCTAGAGGCAAAGTAGGGTAGTGCAACCATTTGCTCTTGTGTTTACATATGTGTGTGTGCATATATAATAATTATCATTATTATCATCATCATCATATTCCAAGGACATGTTAGGTCCAAGTGTGGTTGGACTACAACTGCTGGCAGTCTTAATTCCTCATAGCCCAGGGAAAGGAATGCTGGGAGTTGCAATCCAACACCATCCTGATGGATGTATAACTCCCATTCTTAACATTCAAGCATTGGCAAGGTAGTGCAAACAAAATGCAGATCAATTCATGCCATTTTCTAGTGCCTGTTTTGCATTCTTCTAACTTATCAGCATAATGATAGCAGAACAAGGCTCTTTTTTCCCCAATAGGTTTATTGTTCAAACCTATTTTTCTCTTTTATTAATCTCTCTATCATAATTTCTTGAACTACCTTAATCAGTAGATGTTAAACAATAGCTTGGTGCTAAACAAAGAAAAAGAATTATTATTAAATATTTAGTCATTCTTTTTTCCACTTCATTAAATGAGTGGTGGGAAATCTATACACATACATATATAATAATAATAATAATAATAATAATAATGAAAATATTTATGATTGTGTGTGGCTGGGATGTCCACTTACACAGAAAAGCGCACACTTCCATAAATAACTATAGTTCCCACTATTTATTTGTCGTGTCAGGGCAACCAGTCAATTATATTACATTTCTAACAGAACAAAGCAAACAAACAGACAAAATACAAAATTTGTGAGTTTGGTAGTTGATTAAATGTCCTTTGACCAGTAGCTGGACACTTGGAGTGCCTCTGGTGTTGCTGCAAGAAGGTCCTCCGTTGTGCATGTGGCAGGGCTCAGGTTGCATTGCAGCAGGTGGCCAGTGGTTTGCTCTTCTCCGCACTCGCATGTTGTGGATTCCACTTTGTAGCCCCATTTCTGAAGGTTGGCTCTGCATCTCGTGGTGCCAGAGCGCAGGCTGTTCAGTGCCTTCCAAGTCGTCCAGTCCTCTGTGTGCCCAGGGGGGAGTCTCTCATTTGGTATCAGCCATTGGTTGAGGTTCTGGGTTTGAGCCTGCCACTTTTGGACTCTCGCTTGCTGAGGTGTTCCAGCGAGTGTCTCTATAGATCTTAGAAAACTATTTCTAGATTTAAGTCGTTGACGTGCTGGTTGATACCCAAACAAAGGATGAGCTGGAGATGTCTCTGCCTTGGTCCTTTCACTATTGGCTGCTACTTCCCGGCGGATGTCAGGTGGTGCAATACCGGCTAGACAGTGTAATTTCTCCAGTGGTGTAGGGCACTGACACCCCGTGATAATGCGGCATGTCTCATTAAGAGCCACATCCACTGTTTTAGCGTGGTGAGATGTGTTTCCACTACTCAGAAGACACCAATAGCCCTCCCTCCAATGACATAGTGAGCGCCATGGACATGCCCAAGAGCCCTGTCAATGTTCTCCACAAACACAATCCTGCCCACTGCCCTAGTGAAGGATTTTATAAAGGGACAATTTCAGCCTAGATTTTCTGTTTTTCCTCCACCACAGACATCCCAGTGTTCCTTACTCCCTCCTCTGGTGTGGAATTTGCATGACTCCACCCACTCCCTCTCCCATAACCCTTTCCTATTCTTTTCTATGACATACAGTTGATCAGCAACTGAACATACTCAAGATGTTTGGGGAGAATTCACCATGATTTATTGGAGTTGTAGGTACTGGGATGTATAGTTCACCTGCAATCTAAGATCACTCTGAACTCCACCAACAAGGGACCTGGAACTAACTTGGCACACAGGACCCCAATGAGCAAAATAAAATAAAATACTGCAGGTCTTTTGAAGGATGTAGGGGAGTTGTAGTTCACCTACATCTAGAGCACACTATGAACCCAAACAATGATGCATCTGGAACAAACTTGACATGCATACCCAATACTCCCAAATTTGAATACTAGTGGGTTTTAAGGGAAATTGGCCTGGACATTTTGTAGTTGTAGTTACTGGGATTTATAGTTCACCTGAAATCAATTAACACTCTGAACTCCACCAAACTTGGACCAAACTTGGCACTCAGAGCCCCCATAACCAGCAAAAAATACTAGAGGTCTTTAGGGGAAATTCACTTTGATTTGGGGAAGTTGTAGTTCACCTACATCCAGAGAGCACAGTGAACCTAAACGCTGATGGATCTGGACCAAACTTGGCACACAGACCTGATATGTCGAAATTTGATTAGTGGAGGGATTTGGGGGAACTGACCTTCCTTCCTGGGAGTTGTAGTTTACCCACAACCAGAGAAACGGACCTCCACTGATGATGGACCTGGACCAAACTTGGCACACATAGCCCCCATGACTAACTGAACCTACTGGAGGGGTTGGAGGGGACTGACTCACCATAGTGGGAGTTGTAGTTTATCCTACAGCCGAGAGCACACTGAACCCCACCAATGATGTATCTACAGCAAACTTTCCCAACATAACAAACTTTAAGTAGTAATGGAGTTTTTTGGGGGGTGAACCTGGCATGATGTGAGTTGTAGTTCACCCACAACCTTGCCCAAGCTAGTTAGTATTTAAAAAATGAAAGTAATGAGATAATTGTCCATATAAGGAGCTCTCAAAAGGCTCTTTTTCTTGCAGCCTTCAATTCCTCTCCAATCCCATAATTGCCCTTTTTGTGCCCTACAAAGAAGTGGATTTCATGTCCTAAAAGCCTATTGAAGGAAGGAAAGAGGGAAGGAAGGATGGAAGGAAAGAAGGAAGGTAGACGTAGGACGTGAGTCACAAATAAACTCAAAAGCAAGCAACCAGGAAATGCATATATGTGTGTGGGTCATACTGAAGTAATGTCTGCATATCCTTTCAGTTCAAACTATGACTCCAAATGTGATGCGATGATGCCAGCAAACACAACAATTGTTTAAAACAGGAACAAACCCCTGTCATATTAACCAAAGAAGGGTGAAATATTGCCATATCTGCAGAAAGTACAGAAATGTGAAAGGTGAGGTGGCAATTAATGTGCAATTGGTGCAATGAAGGGTGACAAGGTTTATAGAAGCCAAACCAATGGTTGAGAAATCATATCATGGAAGGCCATCAACAGTGGTCACAAATGAAAACCAAAATAGGGCAGATAACATTATGTAACACCATATTTGTTCCTGGGTTATAAATTTCATTTCCTAATTGGTTCTACGAGGGGTGTTCATTAAAGATGTCCCCTGACACACTTCTATTTATCACAGGATGCTGAAACTGCACTACTTACTTAGGCGATCCCTCATAGTCCGAGGATGATGTTCTGGCGGTAGGTCTGTAGGTGACTGTGGAGCCCTATTCTTGAACTACATCTTCTCCCACAGAGAGGGCAATGGTTTCCAGGTGGAAGGCGGTCCCGGTCAGGGTTGGCTTGACATGCCTTCCTCTTGACATGTTTCTCTCTTCTGCCCTCCATTTGTGCCTCTTCAAATTCTACAGCACTGCTGGTCACAGCTGATCTCCAGCTGGAGTGCTCAAGGACCAGGGCTTCCCAGTTCTCAGTGTCTATGCCAGAGTTTTTAAAGTTGGCTTTGAGTTCATCTTTAAATCTCTTTTCCTGTCCTCCAACATTCCGCTTTCCGTTCTCAAGTTCGGAGTAGAGCAACTGCTTTGGGAGACGGTGGTCAGGTATCCGGACAACGTGGCCGGTCCATTGGAGTTGATGCCAGAGGACAATTGCTTCAATGCTGGTGGTCTTTGCTTCTTCCAGCACACTGACATTTGTCTGCTTGTCTTCCCAAGAGATTTGCAGGATTTTTCGGAGGCAGCACTGATGGAATCATTCCAGGAGTTGCATATGATGTCTGTAGACTGTCCACGTCTGGCAAGTGTATAGCAAGGTTGGGAGGACAATAACTTTATAAACAAGCACCTTGGTATCCCTATGGATGTCCCAGTCCTCAAACACTCTCTGCTTCATTTGGAAAAATGCTACACTCGCAGAGCTCAAGCGGTGTTGTATTTCAGTGTCAATGTTGAGAGGTAGCTGCCAAGGGAGCGGAAATGGTCAACATTTTCTAATGTTACACCATTAAGCTGTACTTCTGGCATTGGAGAGGGATTGCCTGGTGACTGCTGGAAAAGCACTTTGGTTTTCTCGATGTTTAATGAAACTGCACACGTACAATGGTATAAGTCTCTATAGGTTATGTGCCAATTTAAAACTCAGAACTGATAACGGTTTTAATTTTACAGGTGCAAAAGTGGTGTGAGGTTTGAGAATGGACCCAATGGAAGACAAAGCAGTCCTCCAGTTCCTTTCCTCAAAAGACCGCACACCAAAAGAGACATTCGATGAGACAAAAGAGGTTTATGGTGAGGATTCCCCATCATATAATGGAGTCAAGAACTGGCACCTTGAGTTCCAATGTGGTTGGACTTTGGTGGAAATAGCTCCAATTCCAGGGTGTCCCCACTCTGCTATTGGTGAACATGCCATCCAGTAAGTGGAGATTACCATTTTGGAAAATCACCACATAATCATTCACCCCCTTTAGACCAAAATGTCAAGATTAGTGTGGGATCCGTGGAAAGACCATCTTCACATGCATAAGATATCTGCTTGCTGGGTCCCCCTGCTGCTCACACTTTTCCAGAAGCAGGAAGGAGTCGAATGCTCTCAGGCTCTATTGACAATGGTGTGCCATGGAAACCAGGAGGACTTTTTCAACAGACAGATCACACAGGAGGAAAACTGAGTCCATTGCTATGATCCTGAGACTAAAGTCCAGTCAATGCAATGGAAGTATCATGACTCACCGCCTCCAAAGAAGGCACGTGCCCAACTCTTGGCCCGCAAGGTCATGCTCACAGTATTTTGGGACCAGTATGGAGTAGGATTTATGGATTTCCTAGCAAAGGGTTCCATGATCACTGGGGCAGACTAGGCTTCTCTGCTGTGAACATTGTGGGAGGCCATTGAAACCAAGAGACAACGTGGTATCCTCACCAAAGGTGTCCGCCTTCTGCAAGACTCACGTGTTGCCCTAATGGAAGAAGCATGCTCCTGTGGCTTTGAAATTCTCCCGCATCCCACTTATTCACCCGACTTTGCACCATCGGACTTCCACCTCTTTTGAATGGCAAGCCTTTTTCAGATGAGGAGACTCTGATTTCTAAAGTCACAATGTAGCTTTTGGAGCAACCTGTCGACTTCAACAAGCAAAGTGTCTACAGCTGGTTAAAAAGATGGGAGACGTGTGTGTTCCTGAGTGGCACCGATGGACAGAAGGACTCATAACTGTGCCAAGTTTGGGTTGTTGTAGGTTTTTCCGGGCTATATGGCCATGTTCTGGAGGCAATTTTTCTCCTGACGTTTTGCCTGCATCTATGGCAAGCATCCTCAGAGGTAATGAGGTCTCTGAGGATGCTTGCCATAGATGCAGGCGAAACATCAGGAGAAAAATTGCCTCCAGAACATGGCCATATAGCCCGGAAAAACCTACAACAACCCATGGATTCCGGCCATGAAAGCTTTCGACAATACATTGTGCCAAGTTTCATTGCTCTCAGTCCACAGGAAGTGGGTCAGGCGTTTGAGTAATTTAGTGCAATCTGGTAATGGAACATAGGAATGGAACAATGGACGACGAACCTAGACTACGCTTGGATGATGAGAAGATTGGGTACGGTTGTTTTTTGTAATAATTGTGCATTGTAATTGCTTATTGGTAATTTATGGATAATGTGTTAAGTCAATTGTTATATGTTGTATGGAACCACTGCTGTTTCTACTGTTTTTACTGTTTGTGAACCGCTGTGAGTCGCCTTCGGGCTTGAGATACTGCGGTATATAAGCAAAGTAAATAAATAAATAAATAAATAATCTTTAATGAACACCCCTCATAACATAAAAACATGAGAAACATTTATTAAACTGCAAAAACTTTGTTTTGGTGGGACATCCTGCAACACACTTTGCTATACTTTTTCAATGACTATCTCATCGAGTCTCAACCAATTCCAACCAATTTGTGCCAATCATAAAAACAAAGTTTCTGGTGTAGAGCAACTACTTTCAAAGTACGTACTGCACAATTAAACAGGAAATAATACTTCCAAACCAGGAACAGATGTTTTTTTCAAATTTTGTTACATAGTATAATATGGTTTGTGTATGGGTTTGAGAAATTATGGAAGAACTAGGAGTGCATCTACACTATAGAATGAATGTAGTTTGACACTAGTTTAATTGCCATGGCTCAATGCGATGGGATTGTGGGAGTTGCAATTTGGTGAGGTGCTAGCACCCTTTGTATATTGCTTATTGTATTTATATGCTTTGTACTTTATTGCAATGTGGTCTATTTTATTTTATTGTAATTTGTATTGTATTTTATTGTAATTTGTTGTGTGAGCTGCCCCGAGTCCCTGTTGGGGGAGATGGTGGCAGGGTACAAATAAAGATGATGATGATGATGATGATGATGATGATGATGATGATTATTATTATTATTTGTTTGAGAAGCCTAATGACCTTGGAAAACTAGAGGATTCCATAGGATCTAAATTGTAGAATGATACCACTTCAGATGCCTTGAAGTCATGGGAGTTTTAGTTTGCCAAGGTCTCAAGGTCTCTGCCAAACAGGGGTAGTGCCTCACTAAACTACAATTCCTAAAATGCAATCGCATGGAGCCATGGCCATTCAAGTGGTGTCAAACTGCATTCATTCTACAATATAAATCAGGCATGGGCAAACTTCGGCTCTTCAGGTGCTTTGGACTTCAACTTCCACAATTCCTAACAGCCTCGGGACCCTTTCTTTTACCCCTCAGCTGAAAAGGAAAGGGAAGAGGAAAAGGAAAAGGCCGGAGCCTGTTAGGAATGGGTGGGAGTTGAAGTCCAAAGGACCTGGAGGGCCGAAGTTTGCCCATGCCTGATATGGATGCACTCAAGGACATCCCTGTGTGCCCCAGAGACTTCCTCCCTTAGAGGAGAAGAAACCTATTAGCCACAAGTTTGATAGTTATGGCAAATATCTTCTGGGACTTCTGCTTGGCTTCCTCAAATGTGAGACAAGAACTGAACAGTGACGGTTATGTTGCATCACTCTGCAAACCTCAAGACACCATCTGTGTAAAAAAAAAGATCACAAAAAAGCTGGATGCAAACCTGTGACGGCACCACAACACAAGTCCCCACAACATCAAAGGTCCTTGCAGAAAATGGGACACTCAGCAGTGCCACATCCGCTTTACGGTGGTGTCACAAGGTTTGGTGTCATCTAGTGTGGAAACCTGTGGTGTCAGCCCCACACAAATCCTCACGTGCCACACCATACCTCTGTATTGTGGCTAAAATGGCAGGATATTGGTCAAAATCAGCAAAAGCAACCAGCAATATGCAGATGGAAATGATGTAATTTGAAGTGTTGTTGTCATTGAGTCATAATGACAGCTCTAACTGAAGTGCATTAGAAAGTTCAAAATGAAAACCGGTATAGAGTTATACTCTATGGGTATGGTATATATCAGCAGGGCTTCTGAAGAATATTTTTGTGATTATATCTAAAGACAAAAATATTATTGTTTTAAAAAAAACCACATTTCTTTTTTGAAGCACTGCACAAAGGTTTTGTAGACACTGGGCTGCTGTGAGCTTTCCAGGCTGTCTGACCATGTTGCAGGAGCATTCTCTCCTGACGTTTTGCCCACATCTATGGCAGGCATCCTCAGAGGTTGTGAGGTCCGTTGCAAACTAGGAAAATTGGGTTTATATATCTGTGGAATGTCCAGAGTGGGAGAAAGAATTCTTATCTGCTTGAGGTAGGTGTGAATGTTGCCAGTGGCCACGTTGATTTAGCATTTAATGGCCTTGTAGTTTCAAAGCCTGGGGGAATCCTTTGTTGAGATGTGTTAGCTGGCCACCTTGATTAGCATTTAATGGCCTTGTAGCTTCAAAGCCTGGCTGATTTCTGCCTGGGGAAATCCTCTTTGATTGTAAGTGAAATATAAATCCCAGTAACTGCAACTCCCAAATGTCAAGGTCTACTTCCCCCAAACTCCATCTATGTTCATATTTGGGCATATGGAATATTCGTGCCAAGTTTGGTTCAGCTCCATCATCGTTTGAGTCCACAGTGCTCTCTGGATGTAGGTGAACTGCAACTCCCAGACTCAAGGTCAATGCCCACCAAACCCTTCCAGTATTTTCTGTTGGTCATGGGAGTCCTGTGTGCCAAGTTTGGCTCAATTCCATCATTGGTGGAGTTCAGAATGTTCTTTGATTGTAGGTTAACTATAAATCCCAGCAACTACAACTCCCAAATGTCAAAATCATATTATTTTTTTTTAGTGATGGTCACTCATTGGGTTAGTAGGGGTCTTGTGGCCAAGAGGTACTCCTGGTCAGTCGCAAGGCCGAACAGGGCATAGGGTTACAGCCTGTGTTGGATGGGGCCGCACTCCCCCTGAAGACGCAGGTTCGCAGCTTGGGTGTGACCCTGGACTCATCGCTGAGCCTGGAACCCCAGGTTTCGGCGGTGACCAGGGGAGCATTTGCACAGCTAAAGCTTGTGCGCCAGCTGCGCCCATACCTTGGGAAGTCTGACTTGGCCACGGTAGTCCACGCTCTGGTTACATCCCGTTTAGACTACTGCAACGCTCTCTACGTGGGGTTGCCTTTGAAGACAGCTCGGAAGCTCCAACTAGTCCAACGCTCGGCAGCCATGATTTTAACAGGAGCGGAGCGCAGGGAGCATACAACCCCCCCTGTTGCGCCAACTCCACTGGCTACCGATCTGCTACCGGGCTGAATTCAAAGTGCTGGCGTTGGCCTTTAAAGCCCTAAACGGTTCCGGCCCATGCTACCTATCTGACCGCATCTCTGCCTATGAACCCACCAGGACTTTGAGATCTTCCGGGGAGACCCTGCTCTCGATCCCGCCTGCTTCTCAAGCTCGGCTGGCGGGGACAAGAGATAGGGCCTTCTCGGTGGTGGCTCCTCGGCTGTGGAACGCCCTTCCTACGGACATTAGACTAGCACCATCTCTAATGGTATTCCGCAAAAAGGTGAAGACCTGGATGATTGTGCAGGCGTTTGAGTAATTTAGTGCAATCTGGTAATGGAACATAGGAATGGAACAATGGACGACGAACCTGGACTACGCTTGGATGATGATTTATCAAAAACAAGTCATGCCAGACTAATCTGATCTCTTTCTTCGATAGAGCTACAAGCTGGGTAGATGCGGGGAATGCCGTGGATGTAGCGTACCTGGATTTCAGTAAGGCCTTCGACAAGGTCCCCCATGACCTTCTGGCAAGGAAACTAGTCCAATGTGGGCTAGGCAAAACTACGGTGAGGTGGATCTGTAATTGGTTAAGTGGACGAACACAGAGAGTGCTCACTAATGCTTCCTCTTCATCTTGGAAAGAAGTGACGAGCGGAGTGCCGCAGGGCTCCGTCCTGGGCCCGGTCCTGTTCAACATCTTTATTAATGACTTAGATGAAGGGCTAGAAGACAGGATCATCAAGTTTGCAGACGACACCAAATTGGGAGGGAGAGCCAATACTCCAGAGGACAGGAGCAGGATTCAAAACGATCTTGACAGATTAGAGAGATGATTGGCCAAAACTAACCAAATGAAGTTCAACAGTGACAAATGCAAGATACTCCACTTTGGCAGAAAAAATGAAATGCAAAGATACAGAATGGGGGACGCCTGGCTCGAGAGCAGTACGTGTGAAAAAGATCTTGGAGTCCTCATGGACAACAAGTTAAACATGAGCCAACAATGTGATGTGGCGGCAAAAAAAGCCAATGGGATTTTGGCCTGCATCAATAGAAGCATAGTGTCTAGATCTAAGGAAGTAATGCTACCCCTCTATTCTGCTTTGGTTAGACCACATCTGGAATATTGTGTCCAATTCTGGGCACCACAATTCAAGAGAGATGTTGACAAGCTGGAAAGTGTCCAGAGGAGGGCGACTAAAATGATCAAGGGTCTGGAGAACAAGCCCTATGAGGAGCGGCTTAGGGAACTGGGCATGTTTATCCTGAAGAAGAGAAGGCTGAGAGGAGATATGATAGCCATGTATAAATATGTGAGAGGAAGCCACAGGGAGGAGGGAGCAAGCTTGTTTTCTGCTTCCTTGGAGACTAGGACGCGGAACAATGGCTTCAAACTACAAGAGAGGAGATTCCATCTGAACATTAGGAAGAACTTCCTGACTGTGAGAGCCGTTCAGCAGTGGAACTCTCTGCCCCGGAGTGTGGTGGAGGCTCCTTCTTTGGAAGCTTTTAAGCAGAGGCTGGATGGCCATTTGTCAGGGGCGATTTGAATGCAATATTCCTGCTTCTTGGCAGGGGGTTGGACTGGATGGCCCATGAGGTCTCTTCCAACTCTATGATTCTATGATTCTATGATGAGAAGATTGGGTACGGTTGTTTTTTGTAATAATTGTGCATTGTAATTGCTTATTGGTAATTTATGGATAATGTGTTAAGTCAATTGTTATATGTTGTATGGAACCACTGCTGTTTCTACTGTTTTTACTGTTTGTGAACCGCCGTGAGTCGCCTTCGGGCTTGAGATACAGCGGTATAGAAGCAAAGTAAATAAATAAATAAATAAATAAATTTGGCGGCAATTCATCAAGTGGTTTTTGAGTTATGTTAATCCAAGAAATGAACATTATATTTTTATTTATATAGATGAAAAAGGGAGCACGCCACTTGGATTTGGCAAGTTTATTATTTTATTTTTAAAAACACATATTGTTCGTCCACTTATAAAAACAACCCTCAGGGGGTCTTAATTAAAATAACATCACAAAACATCAGGGATTACACCATAAAATCAGACCGCCAGCCCACACCTACACATGCATCGTGAGCCATACGGAATCAGTCCCTGCCACGTCTTCGAGCTTCACATATTGTTTAAAAGTATCCCTCATCCTCACATTTTATGAAATCAATTTTTAGATTCACAGAATCATTTACACCATTTTAAAAACATTGTGCAAAAGTAACATCACATTATTCAAAGTTGCAATATATTACACTATTTGGTTTCAGGTTAGAAGAAGAAGGAAATCTGATCAGGCTGGCTAGGGGATTCTGGAAGTTCTAGTCTTCTAGAAAGTACGAGGGTTGAATGAAAAGTAATGCCTCCACCTTTGTAACTCCTCCACAGACGGCAGTACTGGTATGCGGCAGATACTGGCTTGTTCAGTAGACTCTCCTCTACAGTTCAATTTTGGCAGGAAGCCTTAGCATTGAACAGTTGTGTTGTTAAAGTGCAAAGTATGGAACTCTGCGCAGACGGTCGGTCAATATGATTTAAGCAACGTGCAGTCACTGAATTCTTGACAGCAGAAGGTGTCACCCCAAAGGAGATTCATCAGAGAATGCAAGCTGTTTATTGTGATTGTGTTGATGTGAGTACTGTGCGTTGTTGGGCGAGTAAGTTTAAAGATGTTGAGGTGACACCTTCTCCTGTCAACAATTCAATGACTGCACGTTGCTTAAGTCACATTGCCGACCGTCTGAGCAGGGTTCCATGCTTTGGTGGGAATGCTAAGGCTTCCCACCAAAATTGAACTGTAGAGAAGGGTCTACTGAACAAGCCAGTATCTGCCGCATACCAGTACTGCACTCTGTTGAGGAGTTACGAAGATGAAGGCATTAATGTATTGTCAAAGGCTTTCATGGCCGGAATTACTGGGTTGTTGTAAGTTTTTTCGGATTCTGGAAGGCACTATCTCCTGACGTTTTCGCCTGCATCTATGGCAAGCATCCTCAGAGGTAGGTCTGTTGGAACTAGCAAAAAGGGTTTATATATCTATGGAATGACCAGGGTGGGACAAAGGACTCTTGTCTGCTGGAGCTAGGTGTGAATGTTTCAACTGACCACCTTGATTAGCATATAAAGGCCTGACAGTGCCTGGAGCAAACTTTTGTTCAGGGGTGATTAGATGTCCTTGACAACAGAGAGGAAACAAACAAGGACATCTAATCACCTCTCAACAAAAGTTTGCTCCAGGCACTGTCAGGCAATTATATGCTAATCAAGGTGGTCAGATGAAACATTCACACCTAGCTCCAGCAGACAAGAGTCCTTTGTCCCACCCTGGTCATTCCACAGATATATAAACCCCTTTTCCTACTTCCAACAGACCTCACTACCTCTGAGGATGCTTGCCATAGATGCAGGCAGGAGAGAATGCCTCTAGACCATGGCCATATAGCCCGAAAAAACCCTCAACAACCCAGTGAAGGCATTACTTTTCATTCAACCCTCATAGCTTTTCCAAGGTCTAGCTTCAGCCTAATGGATTGTATAAGGAAAGAAAGAAAGGAGACGTTGTGAAAGTGCGTGCATTTTCAAAGTTATTTTACATCGACGGACTCCTTCCCGACAGCAAACACACAGATTACTTCTCAGCTTAGTTCTGAATTAGCTTAAAAGTCATTTTCTGAAAACATTGACTTGACTGTCCATCAGCTCCTTGCCTAAGAGGGTATTTTAGATCATTCTCCAGAAATGTTTTCTAATGTTTTTTCCTAACACGCAATGCTGGAACACATGTGCAAACATGCACTAAACATGCATTAAAGCAGGCACAGGCAAACTTGGGCCTTCCAAATGTTTTGGACTTCAACTCCCACCATTCCTAACAGCCTCAGGCCCCTTCCTTTCCCCCCTCCGCCGCTTAAGCGGCGGAGGGGGGAAAGGAAAGAGCCTGAGGCTGTTAGGAATGGTGGGAGTTGAAGTCCAAAAACATTTGGAAGGCCAATGTTTACCCATGTCTGTAATAAAGCACATAGTCCTTTGGGGGATTATATTTCCCAGCATCCCCAATGGCACATTTGGAAAGCCAATCCAACTTTCTACTTTTCTCAGGGGGGGAAATGTTTGGAGAGATTTTAGTTTTTTCAGAGGCAACAATTATATGAAATATAGAGGAGTAAAAAATGGTAAAATGCTTGGAGAAGTGAGGGTTTTTTTTTAAGGGGGGAAGCAATTCTATGTAGCATTAGTGAGTCAAAATGGTTAGAAAAATATCCAAAGACAAATGAAATCTTTCTGACCACTGCCTTCTCAGTATCAGCTAAAATTCGGTCCACAGCAAAGTGCGAACATAAGACTATGTCATCAGCATAGAAGGTGACTAAACTTACTTTTAACACACTTTCACTGCAATCTAGAAGCATTTCAGATAAAGTAAAAAGTTACAACTAGTAGTAGGCAGTTGCTTTTCAGGGAAGGGAGGCTGATCTCACATTTTCACCAATAATCTGTTTGAATGTATTGTCAAAAGCTTTCATGGCCAGAATCACTGGGTTGTGGTGAGTTTTCCAGGCTGTATGGTCATGTTCCAGAAGCATTTTCTCCTAATGTTTCGCCCACATCTATGGCAGGCATCCTCAGATATTGTAAAGTCTGTAGGCCAGTGAGATATATGAGGGGTATTTTTTAAGTAAGGTCCGTTTTGTTGTAGACACTAGTAGTTCACACGCATACCGCAACGAGCAGTGCGTTGTGTACCAGCAGCCTCGGGAACAACTGTGCTCAGTTTCCGCTCTGTAGCTCACCTGTACGGTTCTGTTCTGTGCTTTAAAAATGTTTAAGACTATCAACTCACCCTCCGCATGTGAGGTTCGCTCAGTGATACGGTTTTTGTCAGCAAGGAACCTGCCTGCTGCAGAAATTCATCGACAGATTTGTGAAGTGTACGGTGATACTGTTATGAGTGAAAGCAAAGTGCGTAAGTGGGTACGACAATTCAAAGATGGCCGTGACAACGTCCATGATGAGGACCGCTCCGGTCGCCCTTCTTTGATTACAAACGATTTGGTGGCTTCAGTTGAAGCAAGGATTCGTGAGAACAGGCACTTCACAATAACAGGTCTCTCAAACGAATTTCCTGACGTGTCGAGATCAGTGCTTTACAACATTGTTTCTGAACACCTAAAGTTTAGGTAACTGTCCTCCCGTTGGGTCCTGACACTCCTAATAGAGGACCACAAAAACCAAAGATTTGAGTGTGCGATCAAATCAAATTGTCTGTAATCAAAGAAGGGTTACTGGAGCGGTCCTCATCATGGACGTTGTCATGGCCATCTTTGAATTGTGTCTACAACAAAATGGACCTTACTTAAAAAAATACCCATCGTATATCTGTGGAATATCCAGGGTGGGAGAAAGAACTCTTGTCTGTTTGAGGCAAGTGTGACTGTTGCAATTGGCCAACTTGATTAGCATTTAATGGCCTTGCAGCTTCAAAGTCTGGCTCCTTCCTACCAGGGGGAATCCTTTATTGGGAGGTGTTAGCTGGCCCTGATTTACTCTTGTATGGATTTCCCCTGTTTTCTGAGTGTTGTTCTTTATTTACTGTCCTGATTTTAGACGCTTTTCAATTCTGGTAGCCAGATTTTGTCCATGTTCATGGTTTCCTTCTTTCTATTGACATTGTCCACTTGCATGTGGTTATGGACAAAGGATTCCCCCAGGCAGGAAGCAGCCAGCCTTTGAAGCTGCAAGGCTATTCAATGCTAATCAAGGTGATGAATTGTAACATTCACACTTGCCTCAAACAGACAAAAGTTCTTTCTCCCACCCTGGATATTCCACAGATATAAAAATTTCACTTGTCTAGTTTCCAACAGACCTCACAACCTCTGGAGATGTCTGCCATAGATGTAGGTGAATCATCAGGAGAGAATGCTCCTGGAACATGGCCATACAGCCTGTAAAATTCACAGCAACCCAGTGATTCCAGCCATGAAAGCCTTTGACAACGCAGATGTAAAGATTTTCTGGCTTCTGAATTTACAGAATTAGTCAGAATGTCGTCCATAAAAAAGAGCAAACATAAGACTATGTCATCAGCATAGAAGGTCAAGTCTTCTATGCCAAAACAATGTCAGCAGCATGAAAGACTACTATTAGCACACTTTCACAGCAACCCAGGAGCATTTTGGGGCGGTAAAGGGTTAAACCGATTGTGGGCATTGGGCAAACATTTTTAGGGGATAGGGAGACTGGCCCATATTTGGGAAACAGAAACCAAAGCCAGTAAACCTACATTTTCCGTCTCTGAAACCCTTTGAACTTTAGGCTGTTGGAGAAAGGACAGATTATAAAGAGATTTTGAAGTCTGTTTACCAAAGACCTTTGAAATTAGATCAAAGGCCCACAAGACAAACCTGAGGGCCATAAATGTTCTTTGGGTTCAACATTAAACCGCATTCGTGCCGACATCTCTGTTCCTGCTCTCCAGAAAGCCAAACACAGTTGTGCAAAATCTCACCACTTCCCAGGAGAAGAGTTGTTGAGAAATATGGTGGCTCGGCACATCATATAACCAAGCGTCTTGGAGATGGATGATGGGCAATCCATGCCCAGGCAAAGACAATATCCATACATCATCCCCTGAGTCCTAGATCTGGATGCTGTTCTCGACCCGAAGAGGATTGATATATTCATATGGAAGCGCCAGTGACTTGTTCCTTTCATTAATTTCTTGAGAAATTTTGGCCAGGCGGCTCTGAAAGCCTCTTATAAGGCGCTTTGGCTCAGTCTCGGAGAAATGTTCATCTGGAAAGTGTCCCAATAGTCTCTGGAAGAGAGTTGGGAGAAATAATTAACAATGGATGTTTGGAAGGGTCCTGTTCAATGACAATATGACCCCATCCCCCCCAACCCTTTATCCACAGATTCATTACCCACAGTTTCACTTAGCAATGATCCCAAAAAATATAGCACCCCCCCCCCCCCCAAATTTCTGTGGGCTTCTCTAGGTCCTCCATTGTGATTCTAGGGCAGGCATGTGCAAACATTGGCCCTTCAGGTGTTTTGGACTTCAACTCCCACCATTCCTAACAACCTCAGGCCCCTTCCTTTTCTGTTGTATGTCTGCCTGTTCAGCCTGTGATTGTGTCTGGTGTTCATGTTAATGCAATTTTCGTGATCCGAATGGGAAAGACGATACTGATGGTGGCTTTGGGGATGAGAGTTTGCTCAGGCCTGAATTAAGCTCAGGTGAGAGGCCTGAGCTGTTTCAGAAAGAGGAAGATTTTTTTATTATTATTATTTATTTACTGTATTTGTATACCGCCCCCTGTGCCAACAGGACTGAAGACTGACAAGTCGCAGGTTCAAATCCCGGGAGAGGTGGCTGAGCTCCCTCTATCAGCTCCAGCTCCTCGTGCAGGGACATGAGAGAAGCCTCCCACAAGGATGATAAAACATCAAATCATCCAGGCGTCCCCTGGGCAACGTCCTGGCAGACGGCCAATTCTCTCACACCAGAAGCGACTTGCAGTTTCTCAGGTCGCTCTTGACACAACCAAAAAAAAAAGGCAACTCAGGGTGGTTTGCAATGGCAATGATTCAATGCCCAAAAACACCATAAAATATTTAAAAACATTAACACATAATGTAAAACCATAACAAGAATATTAAAACATACATCATTTGTGTCTCTTAATAAAAAAAATTGTCCCATCTCATCGTCCAGTCGTTGCAATTTCTATGTCTTTTACCTTGCTTTTTCAAACGCTTGCTCCAACAACCAAGTCTAGACTCTTTTCCGAAGGGGGCCGATCTAATGTCCCCCGGAAGAGCGTTCCAGAGCCGAGGCGCCACCACTGAGAAGGCCCTGTCTCTCATCCCCACCAAACGTGTTTGTGACGCAGGCAGGATCGAGAGCAGGGCATCTCTGGATGATCTTAAAGTCCTAGCAGGTTCATAAGGGAAGATGCGTTCAGACAGTTCAGTTGGGCCAGAACCTAGATTCCCAAGGCTGCATTCTTGAGAAGGGCCCTTCATAGCCTTTCTCAGAACAACTACCTGAAGATAATTTGTCAAGTGCAGAAAATAACGAGAGCTCAGAGAGAGCTAATAACGAGAGTTTAGACAGAAAGCTAAGTTTCTGTAAACAGAGGCAGTCTGCAAAGACTCAGACAGTCCGTTCGCTTACAGCAAAAGAAAGATAACAAACCGTTATTTGGTAGCAAGGTCAAGAAAAATGCTTTCCTTTCAATTTTGGAACCTGCAAACACCTTATATTGATGCATGGTCTTTTTTCAAGTGCTCTTAGTTTCATGTACTAAGTTCTCACCAAGCTCCAGTTTTGTTTAAGAGATTTTTTCCTGCTGTCTAATTCCATGGATTCAAGTGCGTAGTTTTATGGATTTTTATGTGCTTTTGGATCTTGCTTTCTTTGAGGTTTATGGACTATTTTACTTGCAATACTGCTTTACCTACATATATTCTTCAATAAACTGCTTGCTGTCTTTACTAAGCTGGTGTGAAGTTTAAGGTGAAGCAAAGTTTCTGCAAACAGAGACAGTCTGCAAAAATTAAGACAGTCTCTTCACTTACAGCAAAAGAAAGTTAAAAAACCATTATCTGGTAGCATGGTCAAGAGAAACTGTGCAGGTACAGCTGTACCAGGAGCTCCAATTTTGTTTGCTTTGCATTGAAAGTTTGTTGTAGTCCTAAGTTTCAGGGACTCTGCAGATAGGTGGCTTCTTTTGGCTGCAATCATAGGACAAGCCACCTGTCAATTATAGTTAGGTTCTCTGGTCCCGCCCCCTTTTTGGGGTTTTGGAGGGAATAGGTGCCATTTTGGGTTCAGTCCATACAGAGAAGCTTTCCATGCAGGACATAATACCAAGAGCTCCTGTAGAAAGCTTCGTCTTCTACAGCTTGGCCGGGGAGAAAGGTCCCATAGCTTGGCCGAGGATTATACAGCCTTACAGCTCCTTCGCTGAGGGACTTCAGTCAGCCATCACGGAAACCTGAATTCTTTTTCCCTTGGAAGTCTACAAAGCTCTGCTTGGTAAGGGTCACTCGCGGAAGCCAGACACAGTGTGGTACCGGGTGCAGGGGCTCCACGCCAACAGAGGTAAAGACAGACTGCCCAGATTAGAAGTTAAGGATTTCCTCATTAGTTAATGTACAGTGCCTGTTCCCTGTGGACAAGATTGAAAGAGAGCCAATAGACTATTAAGAAAGCCTTAAAGTACCTGTTTGTTTTCATTAATAAAGAACTTTGTTGGACTTACTTTAAGCCTCTACAGAACTTTGTTTAAGGAAATCCAAAGGCCTTTAATCTGAGGCAGCCCCGGCGTCCCGTTGGACACGCAGAATTTATGTCCTGTCTACAGTCTTATGCACAGGCCCTGCGTGCAACAGCACAGAAATGCTTTCCTTTCAGTTTTGGAACCTGGAAAAGCCTTATATTGATGCAAGGGAAAGAATTGCCTCATTCAGGTCAACATTGGAAATTGATCATGATCTTGTTTTCAAGTGCTCTTAGTTTCATGTACTAAGTTCTCGCCAAACCAGTTTTGTTTAAGAGATTTTTCCGGCTATCTAGTTCCATGGATTCAAGTACCTCGTTTTATGGATTTTTATGTACTTTTGGATCTTGCTTTCTTTGAGGTTTATGGACTATTTTACTTGCAATACTGCTTTACCTACATATATTCTTCAATAAACTGCTTGCTGATTTTACTAAGCTGGTGTGGTGTTTAAGGTTAAGCAAAGTTTCTGCAAACAGAGAAAGAGTCTGCCAAAATTAAGACAGTCTGTTCAATTACAGCAAAAGAAAGATAACAAACCATTATCTGGTAGCAAGGTCAAGAGAAATGCTTTCCTATCATTTTTGGAACCTGGAAAAGCCTTATATTGATGCATGGGAAAGAGTTGCCTCATTTGGGTCAAGATTGAAATTAATCATGGTCTTGTTTTCAAGTGCTCTTAGTTTCATGTACCAAGTTCTTGCCAAGCTTCAGCTTTGTTTATGATATTTTTCCTGCTGTCTAGTTCCATGGATTCAGGTACCTCGTTTTATGGATTTTTGTATACTTTTGGATCTTGTTTTCTTTGAGTTTATGGACTATTTTACTTGCAATACTGCTTTACCTACATATATTCTTCAATAAACTGCTTGCTTATTTTCCTAAGCTGGTGTGGTGTTTAAGGTCACAGGTGTTCCTGCTCTGGTGCACAACATTTTCCCCCTCAGCCGCTTAAGCAGTATTGCAAGTACAATAGTCCATAAACTCAAAGAAAACAAGATCCAAAAGTACATAAAAATCCATAATCGGCTGAGGGGGGAAAGGAAGGGGCCTAAGGCAGTTAGGAATTGTGGGAGTTGAAGTCCAAAACACCTGGAGGGCCCAAGTTCGACCATACCTGGTGTAGATGCACCCAAGGTGAACATTTCTTGCATTCCCATGTAAGACAAATATAGTTTAAAGCATGGCAAGGGCTCCATTTGAGGATGGATTCAAGAGGGTCTGGTTAGTCTTAAACCTGGGAGGAGTTTTGAGAGGAAACATGGGTTTCTTTATGGGTTGGATTACTGAACATTGTCTTCCCTCTGCTTCATGGATGCTTACCCGATCTCCCACCTCGTTGCTTAGAAGCCACAGAGAAGTCAAGGCAAGGCAAGTGATGTTGACCGGGGGAAGGATATTAAGAATGCTTTCCAAGCTTGCGGTCCCCTTCTTGGTGGGCGGGGGTCTCCGCATGGTGGGTGGGACATTGGGGATCCAGGAGCCAAAGTCAAACTGTGGGCAAAAAGAGCATTGGTTAAGTCAAATCCTGACATGCAGAAGTCATTTCACAGGAATTGAGGTGAGTTAGCTTCCAATTCACATGTCTAACTTTAGCTACCTAACAAGATCTGTCAAGATGCTCATAGCTAACCAGTTGCTGCTACTAGTGCAGCAGATGGATCTTCATCGTTATGACACGTCATCTTTTTGATGGGAAGCTTCCCACAGGAGTGGAAATAATCTATTGGGCAGATGGCAAGCTATTTAACCTCAGCAGACTGAAAGCCAAAACCAAGGTCACAACATCTGTTATAGAACTCCAATATGCTGATGATAATGTAGTCTGTGCGCATTCAGAAGAAGACCTACAAGCCACTCTAAACACCTTTGCAGAAGTATACGAGAAGCTCAGCCTCTCACTGAACATTGAGAAAACCAAAGTGCTTTCCCAGCAGGAACTAGCCAATCCGTCTACAATGGATTTATGGTGTAATGTTAGAAAATGTGGACCATTTCTGCTACCTTGGCAGCCACCTTTCCACAAAAGTCAACATTGAGACTGAAGTACACCACCACCTGAGCTCTGCAAGTGCAGCATTCTTCTGAATGAAGCAAAGAGTGTTTGAGGACCGGGACATTCGTAGGGATACCAAGGTGCTTGCTTATAAAGCCATTGTCCTCCCAACCCTGCTATACCCCTGCGAGATGTGGATTATCTACAGATGCCATATGCAACTCCTGGAACAATTATGTCAGTGCTGCCTCCGAAAAATCTTGCAAATCTCTTAGGAAGACAGGCGGACAAGTGTGCTGGAAGAAGCAAAGACCACCAGCATTGAAGCGATGCTCATACGCCAAGTCCACTGGACTGGCCACATTGTGTGAATGTCCAACCACCATCTCCCAAAGCGGTTACTCTACTCCCAGAAAACAGAAGGTTGGTGGACAGAAAAAGCGATTTAAAGATGGGCTTAAAGTTAACCTTAAAAACTCTGGCATAGACAATGAGAACTGGGAAGCCCTGGCACGTGAGTGCTCTAGATGGAGGTCAGCTGTGACCAGCAGTACTGTGAAAGTCAAAGAGGCACAAATGGAGGGTGAAAGGGAGAAACATGCCAAGAGGAAGGCATGTCAAGTCAACCCTGACCGGGATCACCTTCCACCTGGAAACCGATGTTCTCAATGTGGAAGACTATGTGGGTCAAGAATAGGGCTCCACAGTCACCTAGTATCCATCACCAAGACACTACACTTGGAAGGCCATCATACTCAGACAACAAGGGATCGCCTAAATAAGTAAGTAACTGGTGCTGTTGTGTCATTGACAACTAACAGAAAGTGGTCTCTGGTGCCATCAAGTGGCCAATACAGATATTACACATTTGACTTTACAAGCTAAATGGAAACATGTTATAGATAGAATCACAGAGTTGGAAGAGATCCAAAGGACTATCCAGTCCAACCCATTCTGCCAGGCACCCAATCAAAGCACTCCTGACAGATGACTACCTAATTTTTAATTAAAATATTTCCTATCCATTCTTGGACAAAGTAAAACTATTGCCTTGGAAAATATGGTCTTACCTGTCCACTGTTGACTGCGGCATGTTGAGCTGAGCAGGTGAAAATCACCATTGTCATGAATTTGATGAGCTCTTCCCTCGTCCCCAGAGAAGAAGGAGCGCCTGAATTCTCCCTGCTTTGGAAACCTTCCCTGAAGACCTCCTGGATCCAGGCTTGGAGCTCTGGGTCGTTCTGGACACGGTCATCACTCCAGTAATAGTACCTGACCATGTCCCTCACAAAGCTGGAATGCAAGAGAAATCTTTAAGCCCATATTTAGGGACTGGGAGATGCAGTCCCTAAAGGCCAACTTTTCCAAGGTCAGGTCCCTCCCTCCATCTTCACTCCCCTCCATGCTATTTTCTATTGCCTTTCAGACCAACGTTCACCTTTCAATGGCGACCCAAATGTTCATGGCATCATCCCGGTAGTAATAGTTGGCCACTGCAGAGACTCCACGGGTTTCAATGTCTTCCGGGAGGCAGAGGGAAGAGTAGGTCAGCCTGGAAGCCCCTTTGGCCACCAGAGGAACAATCCCTTCGTAACCGGCCGACGTGGCCTGCAAAATTAAACATCACATAATGCCAATCTATACAGATTCTGCCAATCTAGCCGTTCGAAAACATGCAAATATGAGTAGATCAATAGGTACCGCTCCAGCGGAAAGGTAACGGCACTCCATGTAGTCTTGCCGGCCACATGACCTTGGAGATGTCTACAGAAAATGCCGGTTCTTCGGCTTAGAAATGGAGATGACCCCCAACCCCAACCAAAAGGAGGAAACCATGAAGATGAACAAAATCTGGTTACCAGTATTAAAAAACTCAAAAATTGCAACAGCCAAACAACAGAGGGGAAACAAACAGGCACATAAAATCACTCTCAACAAAAGATTCCCCCCAGGCCCTTCCAAGCCATTGAATGCTAATCAAGGTGATCAGCTGAAATATTCACAGCCAGCCCCAGCAGACAAAAGTCCTTTGTCTCACCCTGGTCATTCCACAGATATATAAACCCATTTTTCCTACTTCCAACAGACCTCACTACGTCTGAGGATGCTTGCCATAGATGCAGGCGAAACTTCAGGAGAAAAATTGCCTCCAGAACATGGCCATATAGCCCGGAAAAACCTACAACAACCCAGTGATTCCAGCCATGAAAGCCTTCGACAATACATTGAACATGACATGTTTATTTATATAGATTACATGTAATATTACTAATAATATTACAGTATGGTGTTATAGTACAATATAGTAATATATAATATTGTGCTATATGCTAATAATATATTGTATGTACATATAACTTGCAAGCCGCTCTGAGTCCCCTTCAGGGTGAGAAGGGCGGCATATAAATGTTGTAATTAAATTAAATTAATTTCGAATAGGAGAAAATAGTAAAACTTTACCTTGCATGGATTGCTGGCTTGGTCTGGGAATCCAGTCAGGAGGGAATGGCATCAAAACATATTGAACAGACACAATAAATATGGGTGTAAATGGCACCCAGTCTTACCCTATCCATCATGCCTCCTTCCTTGATCAGCCTGACTCGGGCCAAAGTGTTGATCTGGAGGGTGTATCGCAAGTGAGGAATCAGCAGCTGTGGGATGGAGAGAACCGGCATTAAATCCTCATATCTTTGGATTGGAAGAGACTTTGGAAAATCACACACCGACCAACTAGAGATCCAAACCCTAGTCTCCTAATCAAACACTCAAAACAGTTGCATCACATTGGCTTTCTTTAATATTTCACATCCATATACATGTAGATAACACTTCGATTTAAGTGCTACATATTCATAAGGCTCTCTGATTGTGGTGGGACTACAAATCCCAGCATTCTTTTTCAATGGTTATGCTACTATGGCTACTGGGAGATGTCGTCCAACAACAGAGAGTGGTATGCATCCTAATCTTATACTGTATAATCTTAATATTGTTTCCTGAACGTGTGCAGTCGAGTTTTTATTCTAAGGGTGCATTTACACCAGGTGTAGGCCAACTTCAGCCCTCCAGGTGTTTTGGACTCCAACTCCCACAATTCCTAACAGCCTGCTGGCTGTTAGGAATTGTGGGTGTTGGAGTCCAAAATACCTGGAGGACCGAAGTTGGCCCACTCCTGATCTACGCTATAGAACTAAGGCAGTTTGACACCATTTTAACTGCTATGGCTAGAATTATGGAAGTTGTAGTTTGGAGAGGCACCAGCATTTCTCTGACAGGGAAGACTAGCCACCTCGAAGAACAACTCCCATGATTTCTGTGATCACAAGGTCTTTAGCCCTCTCTGCCAAAGAGTACGAGTGCCTTGGTAAACTACAACTCCCAGGATCCCATAGCCTTGAGCAATGTCATACTACATTCCTTCTACAATGTAAACACACCCTAAATGGATGCAGTCAGCTCAAAAGACGACAATTCCTAGAATCCAGAAAATAAACCCGGAAAAAAGTCAAGACGTGGCTTCTTGTGATTCGACAAACTACAACTCCCAGGATCCCATAGCAGTGTCAAACTACATTCATTCTACAATGTAAACACACCCTAAATGGATGCAGTCGGCTCAAAAGATGACAATTCCTAGAATCCAGAAAATAAATCCGGAAAAATGTCAAGACGTGGCTTCTTGTGATTCAACAAACTACAACTCCCAGGATCGCAAAGCAATGTCAAACTACATTCATTCTACAATGTAAACACACCCTAAATGGATGCAAGGACCTCTTCAGTCGGCTCAAAAAGACGACAATTCCTAGAATCCAAAAAAACAAACCCGGAAAAAAGTCAAGACGTGGCTTCTTGTGATTCGACAAACTACAACTCCCAGGATCCCATAGCAGTGTCAAACTACATTCATTCTACAATGTAAACACATCCTAAATGGATGCAAAGACCTCTTCAGTCGGCTCAAAAGACGACAATTCCTAGAATCCAAAAAATAAACCCGGAAAAAAGTCAAGACGTGGCTTCTTGTGATTCGACAAACTACAACTCCCAGGATCCCATAGCAGTGTCAAACTACATTCATTCTACAATGTAAACACACCCTAAATGGATGCAAAGACCTCTTCAGTCGGCTCAAAAAGACGACAATTCCTAGAATCCAAAAAAACAAACCCGGAAAAAAGTCAAGACGTGGCTTCTTGTGATTCGACAAACTACAACTCCCAGGATCCCATAGCAGTGTCAAACTACATTCATTCTACAATGTAAACACATCCTAAATGGATGCAAAGATTTCTTCAGTGGGCTCAAAATATGACAATTCCTAGAATCCAAAAAATAAAGCTGGAAAAAAGTCAAGACGTGGCTTTTTGAACAAGCGTTTGCAAATGCAAAGTAACTGACATAGGAAAATGGAACGACAAGACAATATATACAAATGTAGTAAATTTACTGTATACAAATACAGTAAATAAATAAATAATTCCCAGAGTCTTTGCCAGGGAATCTGGGAGTTGTAGTGCCGTCCCATTGCCGTACCTTGAAGAGTGGGTGGCACATGGGCAGTTGCCGGAGGGCGGCCATCGAAAAGATCTCAGCCATCAGGTGCGTCCGCAGGAGGTGCGAGAGGTTCTGGTGGATGTGGAAGTCCGCGTTCCGCACCCACATCTTTGCCAGGATCCAGTCCCATTTGGAGTCGCTAGGGAGGAAAATGGGGTTCTCGGGACCCGGAGTCTGGCTGAGCTGAGGAATGGATCAAGAGTATTGGAATGGGTCACAATACAGAACAGAACCACACACTCAAACACAGCCAGCTAGCCATCAAATCCTAACCACAATCCTATTTTTTGTACTACAACTCCCAGTGGCTATGCTGTTTGGGCATTCTGGAAGCTGTAGTCCAAAAATGTTAACTTTCCCAAATTCTGCTTAAAATGCCAACAAATGTTCCCTAAGCAAGGTGCCAACCAGTAATAACTGGCAGCATTGAATCCGTTCTGGACTTTAGTCTGAACTTTAAAAAGCTGACCCAACTCTCTGCTCTGTTCTCTTTATTGATTCCAGTTTCCAAAAGAAATTCCAGCTAATTACACTACGCAACACAATTTTTGTTAGAATCATAGAATCAAAGAGTTGGAAGAGACCTCATGGGCCATCCAGTCCAACCCCATTCTGCCAAGAAGCAGGAATATTGCATTCAAATCACCCCTGACAGATGGCCACCCAGCCTCTGTTTAAAAGTTTCCAAAGGAGGAGCCTCCACCACACTCCGGGGCAGAGAGTTCCTCTGCTGAACGGCTCTCATAGTCAGGAAATTCTTCCTCATGTTCAGATGAAATCTCCTCTCTTGAAGTTTGAAGCCATTGTTCCGCGTCCTAGTCTCCAAGGAAGCAGAAAACAAGCTTGCTCCCTCCTCCCTGTGGCTTCCTCTCACATATTTATACATGGCTATCATATCTCCTCTCAGCCTTCTCTTCTTCAGGCTAAACATGCCCAGCTCCTTAAGACGCTCCTCATAGGGCTTGTTCTCCATACCCTTGATCATTTTAGTCGCCCTCCTCGGACACATTCCAGCTTGTGAATATCTCTCTTGAATTGTGGTGCCCAGAATTGGACACAATATTCCAGGTGTGGTCTAAGCAAAGCGGAATACAGCATGGGGAGCATGACTTCCTTAGATCTAGGCACTATGCTCCTATTGATGCAGGCCAAAATCCCATTGGCTTTTTTTGCCGCCACATCACATTATTGGCTCATGTTTAACTTGTTGTCCAAGATCTTTTTCACACGTACTGCTCTCTAGCCAGGCATCGTCCCCCATTCTGTATCTTTGCATTTCATTTTTTCTGCCAAAGTGGAGTATCTTGCATTTGTCCCCGTTGAATTTCATTTTGTTAGTTTTGGCCCATCTCTCTAATTGGTCAAGATAGTTTTGAATCCTCCTCCTATCCTCTGGAGTATTGGCTAGCCCTCCCAATTTGGTGTCGTCTGCAAATTGGTTATAAATGCCTTTTCATAATTATTTCTATCATAAAAATATGGAACACAGCCATACAGTCCTGAAAACTCACAGCAACCCATAATGGAATATGTGTATTAAGCTGCAAAAACTGCAGGAGGGACATCCTGCAACACATTTTGCTATATTTTTCAATTAATATCTCATCAAGTCTCAACGAATTCAACATAAGTGTTGTCGAAGGCTTTCATGGACGGAATCACTGGGTTGCTGTAAGTTTTCTGGGCTGTCTGACCATGTTCCAGAAGCATTCTCTCCTGATGTTTCATCCACATCTATGGCAGGCATCCTCAGAGGTTGTGAGGTCTGTTGGAAACTAGGCAAGTGGGGTTTATATATCTGTGGAATATCCAGTATGGGGGAAATAACTCCTGTCGGTTGGAGGCGGATGTGAATGTTGCAATTGGCCAACTTGATTAGACTTGAATAGCCCTGCAGCAGGACAGTAAATAAAGAACAACACTCAGAAAACAGGAGAATTCCAAACAGGAAAAAATCAGGGCCAGTTAACGCCTCCAAAGGATTCCCCAGGCAGGAAGCAGCCAGCTAACGCCGCCAAAGAATTCCCCAGGCAGGAAGCAGCCAGGCTTTGAAACCGTAAGGCTATTCAATGCTAATCAAGTTCTCCAATTGCAACATTCACGCTTGCCTCCAACAGACAAGAGTTCTTTCTCCCACCCTGGATATTATTCCACAGATATATAAACCCCTTGTTATTAGCAATGCTTCTTAAGGCCCATTCAACCTCACTCCTCAGGATGTCTGGTTCTAATTCACTCACCACACCATCACAACCCAGCTTGTACATCTGGCAACTCTCTCTCCATGTATTGCTGG
This sequence comes from Anolis sagrei, assembly GCF_037176765.1. Lineage (NCBI taxonomy): Eukaryota > Metazoa > Chordata > Lepidosauria > Squamata > Anolidae > Anolis > Anolis sagrei. Next base: position 7,089,026 of record NC_090026.1, read on the forward strand.
AGTCTACCTTGCAGTATCTTGAGCATTGCCTTAGAAGCATGTGAAATAAGTGCCACTAATTACAGTAATTATTTCTAATTTCCAAAGGTTTTTAATGCATTACAAAATACCAAGTTTCATGCTCTGGAAAACTCAAGAAGGTCCTTGCACTTGAAGTGTTTTGCATTTTATGAAGCTAGTCCCTACTGTTTGCAAAATGCAAAAACCTGATGTACTCTGAAGGTGCATCTACAGTGTAGAATGAATGTAGTTTGAAACCACTTTGACCGCCATGCTCAATGCTGTATTATCCTAGGAGTAGCAGTCTTGCAAGGTCTTTAGCCTTCTTTGCCAAACTACAGATCTCAGGATTCAATACAATTGAGCTTTGGCAGTTAAAGTGGGTTCAAACTGCATTAATGATGCAGTGTAGATGCACCTTGAGATGCAAGAATGGAGCAAAAGGTGTGTTTCTAACCCTTTATTTACCTGGATTGCAATGGGGATGAGGTCCCTGGTTGGCGTCTGGTAGAAGAGACAGAGAGGAATGGCCAAATACTGCCGCTCGCCTTCAATAATGTTGGTTGGGATGCCTTGCAGGATCTCATAATCCACAATGAAGATGTTCCCCTTCTTTACAAGTCAGAAAGAAGAAAACAATGAGGACTAGTAGCATGACCAGCTATAAATGGGAGTTTTTTTGGTGGCTGCGTAGATGTCACCATATGAAGAGTGGGACAACCACTTGGGAATAGCTGGATTCTGGGAGTTGTTATCCAAAATTAAATAATTAGTCCCAACTTTGGCTTGGATCGGTGTGCTGTTTAGTTGGGAATAGTGGGAGTTGGGTTTCTACATCAGTAGAATCGTGAATCCACCCCGGGTTTTAGTCCAAACATTAAAGAAGCATCCTTGAGTGCATCTACACTGTAGAATTAATGCAGTGTTGAAGCCACTTAAGCTGCCATGGCTCAATGCTATGGAATTCTGGGAATTGTAGTTTTACAAGATCTTTAGCCTTCTCTGGTGCCTCATCAAACTACAGATCCCAGGATTATGCAGCACTAAGCCATGGAAGTAAAAGTGGAGCCTAACTGGATATCTACACTCCAGATGCACTCTAAATATAAAAGTATTCAACTACCTGCCAAAGGCATCAATTATAGCACATAGTCTCTTTAAAGTTCAGACTAAAATCTGGAACGGATCCATCCTCAAACAACCCATCTCATGTGGAGCATCTGCACTGTAGAATGAATACAGTTTGACACTACTTAGACTGCCCTGGATCAACACTATGACATCCTGGGAACTGTAATTTGATGAGGCACCAGCTTTATTTGGCAGAGAAGACTAAGAACCTAGTAAAACTACAGCTCCCAGGTCTCCATAGCATTAGCCATGGCAGTTTGAGTGGCACCAAATTGCATTCATTCTGCAGTGTAGATGCACCCATAGAGGTACAAAAAAAAAACTAGTTCAAAAGGGAAAGGAAAAGATGGAAGACAAGTTACCTGCACTTCTTCCTGGAGAGTTGTAGACTCCGCAAGGGACCCAGCAACCATTTCCTGGGTGACAGGAAAATTGGATGGGATCTCTGTGCATTTCTCAATGACCACGGGGTTGACACCATTCAGATACTGGTAGCCAAAGAAAGTATCTTCCTCCCAGTGTTCAGCAACATATTCTAGAGAGAGAAGACATACCATTTATCTTGAGAGTTGTAGTTTCACTGCCTCACTGAACTACAACTCCCAGGGTCCCATAACATTGGGCCATGGCAGTTCAAGTGGGTTCAAACTGCATTAAGTCTACCATTTAGACTAGGCACAGGCAAACTTTCTAACTTGGGGGCCATGTGTTAGCACTCCCTGTGAGGAGGACTGGCTGCCCAGTGAAGGAAGGAAGGAGGAAAAAGAGAGAAGGAAGGAAGGATGGAAGGAGAAAGACGGAGAGAGGGAAGGAGGAAGGAAAGAGGGAGGGAAGGAAAGACAAAAGGGAAGGAAGAAATGAAGAAGGATAGAAGAAAGGAAGGGAAGGACAAAGGAAAGAGAAAAGGAAAGAAAGGGGGAAGGAAGGAGAAAGAGGGAGGAAAGAGGGAAGGAAGGAAGGATGAAAGGGTGGAAGGGAAAGATGGAAGGAAAAAGGGAGGGGAGGGAGGGAAGGAGGAAGGAAAGAGAGAAGGAAGGAAAGACAAAAGGGAGGAAAGAATGAAAGTGTGGAAAGGAAGGATGGATGGAAAGAAGGGAGGAAAGGAGGAAAAGAGGAAGGAAAGGGAGAAGGAAGGAAAGACAAAAAGGAAGGAAGAAAGGAAGGAAGGATGAAACAGTGGAAAGGAAGGATGCAAGGAAGGGAAGGAGGAAGAAATAAAGAAGAAAGAAAAAAAGAGAAGCAACAAAGGATGAAGGATGGATGGATGGAAGGGATAAAGGAAAGAGAGAAGGAAAGAAAGACAAAGGGGAAGAAAGGAAGGAGAAAGAGGGAGGAAAGAAGGAAGGAAGGGAAGGAAGGAAGGGAAGGAAGGAAGGGAAGGATGGAAGGGAAGGGAAGGATGGAAGGAAAAAGGGAGAGAAGGGAGGGAAGGAAGGAGGAAGGAAAGAGAGAAGAAAGAAAGATGAAAGGGAGGGAAGGATGAAAGTGTGGAAGGGAGGGAGGGAGAGAAGAGAAAATGAAGGAAAGACGAAAGGGTGGAAGGAAAGGAGAAAGAGGAAGGGAAGGAGGAAGGAAAGAGAATGAAGAAAGGATAGGATGGTGAGAGAGGAGGGCCTGAGACAAGAGCCCAAATGGCCACAGCTGACCCCTGGGCCTAGGTTTGCCCATACCTGGTTTAGATGCTCCCTGAGTTGCAGAACCTGAGCAAAGCTATTCAAGACAGTGGTGCATCTACACAATGGAATTAATGCAGTTTAACACCACTTGGGCGCCTATGTCTCAATGCTCTAGAGTCCTGGGAGTTGCTGTTTGGTGAGGCACCAGCACTCTTGGCCAGAGAAGGCTACATTTTTGTAAAGCTACAACTCCCAATACTCCAGGGCATTGAGCCGTGGTTGTTAAAGTGGGTCAAAGTGCATTCATTCTACAATGTCGATGCGCCCTTCTACACTGCCATGTAATATCCAGATTATCTGCTTTGAACTGGATAATATATCAGGATGGACTCATATAATCCAGTTCAAAGCAGATAATGTTGATTATCTGCTTTGATCATCTGGACTATATAGCAGTGTAGATGCACCCTTAGTGTTTAGGCTTTCTGAAACAATACTTCCGCTTCTTCTGATACCTGAAACGGGCGTCTTGTTGAACCAGAAGATGTTCCGCATGTCTGACAGCTTCTTCCAAGACTCTGTGCGGTTCATGAATCCCTTTAATTTCAATTCCAATGTGCTAAAGACAAAAAAAGAAATCGATATTATACAACAAGTGTTGGAGCATGTAAAAATCAGTTGGTGAGTGTGTTAACTGAAAAATGCAAAGCATAAAACTAATTGGTTGGGCCATGCCAAGAAACTAGCTGAGACTGGGAGTTTTGGCAACAGTTACATGTTTAGGTTTTCTGTGCTGGAGCTTGCCAAGAAAGTTAGTAATTTTTGCTTCTTGGCTGCTGGAAGGAGATCTTTCCCATGGACACCAAAGGACCATTTGAATCTCTCTCAAAGGACACTGAGTCAATGCAACTGTTCTCATGACTGTATATATGTCGCTCTGCATAACAAAGAGTAAACACTTTATTTTTTACTGATCATCTGTGTGGCATATCTTTTCTCTAGCAAGACAGTGTGTGGATTGGTAAAGATGTGAACTATGCACGATTTTCATACCGCCACAATGGGCATATGGGATGTGTAGAGGTAAATATGCAATTCATACTTACAAAATAATTGCAAAGGAACAGAGGAACAGCTTCCCGAAATATGATCTGTTTTGGGAAGCTCTCTGGCTGTGGATGATGGAATATGCAATGTCATGGATCAATTTCTTTTGAGTCAAAGGAAGAGATCTTTGGGAGGAGCAGAGTTATGGGGACACAAAAGCCCTCCCAAAGGCGGCTGTGATGGCCAAGTGGTTAAGTTGTTTGACTTGAAATCTAGGAGTCCCTGTGCACATTCGAATCCTGCTCACAGTGCAAATCAAAGCTTATTTTGGGGGTGGGATCATGGTGAGGACTACCTGCCTTAGGGAGCAGTAGAACTAGAAACCCATGACTTGGATCCAATCTCTTTCTTTCTACCCAAAATCCTGTTGGAAATAGCAACCTCCACTAGCTATTTGTTATGCATATAATTCAGATTGCTTATTGTATTGTACGAGTGTGTATTGGTTTGCAGTTTTTACTCTTTGTTGTGGGAGGGACTGTGGACTATGTGATCAGATCTGGGCTTGTTCCACGCTCAGACTCCATTTAACATCTCAGACTCCACTGAACTTTCAGACTAGACAGAAACTCTACTAGACTCTCAGACAAGACAGATGCTTTGGACTTTGGATTGTTTATTATGAGAAAGATGGGCATATTGAGCATTTGTGCCAAGTTTGTTCCAGATCCATCATTGTTTGAGTCCACAGTGCTCTCTGGATGTAGGTGAACTACAACTCCAAAACTCAAGGTCAATGCCCACCAAACCCTTCCAGTATTTTCTGTTGGTCATGGGAGTTATATGTGCCAAGATTGGTTCAATTCAAGCATTGATGGAGTTCAGAATGCTCTTTGACTGTAGGTGAACTATACATCCCAGCAACTACAACTCCCAAATGACAAAATCAACCCCCCCTTCCAACCCCACCAGAATTCAAATTTGGGCATATCGGATATTTGTGCCAAATGTGGTCCAGTGAATGAAAATACACCCTGCGTATTGGATATTTACATGACGATTCATAACAGTAGCAAAATGACAGTTATGAAGTAGCAACGAAAATAGTTTTATGGTTGGGGGTCACCACAACATGAGGAACTGTATGAAGAGATTGCGGCATTGGGAAGGTTGAGAAACACTAATTTAAAAGTAAATATATTTTAAGGGAGAGTAGACTTTTTGAACAACTAAAAAACAATATTTCTGAAACTCTGCTATATATATGTGTGTGTGTGTGTGTGTGTTTTGTTGTTTGGTATATCTTTGTTCCTAACAGTTCAAAGAGATACCTAAATACATCCTAGATATTGTGTCCAATTCTGGGCACCACAATTCAAGAGAGATATTGACAAGCTGGAATGTGTCCAGAGGAGGGCGACTAAAATGATCAAGGGTCTGGAGAACAAGCCCTATGAGGAGCGGCTTAAGGAGCTGGGCATGTTTAGCCTGAAGAAGATAAGGCTGAGAGGAGATATGATAGCCATGTATAAATATGTGAGAGGAAGCCACAGGGAGGAGGGAGCAAGCTTGTTTTCTGCTTCCTTGCAGACTAGGACGTGGAACAATGGCTTCAAACTACAAGAGAAGAGATTCCATCTGAACATAAGGAAGAACTTCCTGACTGTGAGAGCCGTTCAGCAGTGGAACTCTCTGCCCCGGAGTGTGGTGGAGGCTCCTTCTTTGGAAGCTTTTAAACAGAGGCTGGATGGCCATCTGTCAGGGGTGATTTGAATGCAATATTCCTGCTTCTTGGCAGAATGGGGTTGGACTGGATGGCCCAGGAGGTCTCTTCCAACTCTTTGATTCTATGATTCTATCGGTTTAACAGCTGAGAAACCTAATTGCTTTACATGAATGCCATTTTCCCAAAAGGTTATGGCATCATTTTTCAAAAGGTTGCGACTTCTAACAAGGTCATGCCTTTCCAAAGATCATAAACTCTCCAAAATGCTATAGAGATTTCCATTTTCCAAAAATCTTTGGAGGTTTTTAAGCAGAGGGTGAGTGGCCATCTCTTGGGAATACTTTGATTGTGTTTTCCTGCCTGGCAGAAAGGGTGGACTGAATGACCCCTGGGGTCTTTCCCAACTTGGTGATGGTATGAATCGATAAGTTTACAACATAACGATGCTCTCCTCAATGTGACTCACGTGAGCTTGGACTTCAGCAGGAAGCCGCTGATTTTGGTGAAGTTGAACTTCGAGTTGGTGTCCATCTCTTCCAGGCTTTCCACCTCCAGGCACCGAGGCATCCCAGGAGCAAAGACATCCCACCTGTTTATTTATTTTTAAAAGCAAAGAGTAAGCTTTGAAGGTAAGTTTTACTCAAGCCCCAACTTTTTTTGCAGCAGCCTCCCCACTAGAAAAACCTATTGGGTTCATTGGTTGCATCAATGACTCTTAAACCTCACCATGAAGCTCCTTTAAATAATGTATTTTATTTAATTGGCTACAGAATGCAAGATTTAAAAACCTAAACGTTAGGACTCTTGATACTTAAGCTTAAGCTTAAGATCGTCTGGGGAGGTTCTGCTCTAGGTCCCACCCCCTTCACAGATGCGATTGGCGGGAACGAGACATGGGGCCTACTCAGCGGTGGCCCCTCAGCCATGGAACACCCTCCCTAGAGATGTCAGATCGGCACCCTCCCTCCTAACGTTTCGAAAAAGCATTAAAACCTGGCTTTTTGAGCAAGCATTTGCAAATGCAGTGTAACAGACTGATTTAGATCTACGGAACGATTGGAAAATGATTTTAGCAATGAGACACTGAGGACTTGTGTTTTATGGTTTTTATTGCTTTATTGCCTGAAGGCGCAGGTTCGCAGCTTGGGTGTGATCCTGGATTCATCGTTGAGCCTGGACCCCCAGGTTTCAGCGGTGACCAGGGGGGCATTTGCACAGCTCAGGCTCGTGCGCCAGCTGCGCCCGTACCTCGGGAAGTCTGACTTGGCCACGGTGGTACACGCTCTGGTCACATCCCGCCTTGACTACTGCAACGCTCTCTACATGGGGCTGCCCTTGAAGACGGCCCGGAAGCTCCAGCTAGTCCAGCGCGCGGCAGCCATGTTACTAACAGGAGCAGGACGCAGGGAGCATACAACGCCCTTGTTGTTCCAGCTCCACTGGCTGCCGATCTGCTACCGGGCCCAATTCAAGGTGCTGGTGTTGGCCTACAAAGCCCTAAACGGTTCAGGCCCAAAATACCTGTCTGACCGCATCTCGGCCTATGAGCCCACGAGGACTTTGAGATCGTCTGGAGAGGCCCTTCTCTCGATCCCGCCTGCCTCACAGGCACACCTGGCGGGGACGAGGGATAGGGCCTTCTCGGTGGTGGCCCCCCGGCTGTGGAACACCCTCCCTGTAGACATCAGACAGGCGCCCTCCCTGTAGACATTCCGCAAGAGACTAAAGACGTGGTTGTTTGAGAAGGCGTTTGACTAGGTGCTACAACAATTGGCAATGATGATTGGAACGGAACATGGATAACGAGACTGGATTGTGATTCTATGATGAGACGTCGCGAATGATTTAGTGTAATTGTATTATTGATAGTGATGTTGTTATTGTTGTTTGTGATATTGCCTATATTGTAATTTGTTTTTATATGTTGTACACCGCCGTGAGTTGCCCTAGGGCTGAGAACGGCGGTCTACAAGTGCAGTAAATAAATAAATAAATAAATACTACTTTTTATGGTCTATATTATATGTTAATGTTTTAAATTATATTTTATGTGTTGGTGACATTGATTTCCGATTTCCTTTGGGCTGAGAGAGGCGGTATATAAGTATGGTAAATAAATAAATAAGTAAATAAATGATTGAATTCTGGAAAGAAGTGAGCTATTGTTACGAAATCGGGAGAGCGACAGATAAAAAAACAATAAACCGTGTGTGTTAGGAAAGGTGCGGTTATTACAAAACCCTCGCATCCAAAACGGGCTGTTTTGTTCTGAATGCAGAGTGACAACTACCAAAAACACGCACACAAGAAAAAATGTAAAGTGGAATGCAAAGCAAACATCGTTTGCCAGGCTGTGTTTGCCAGCGAATGTTTACTTAGGAAAAACCCTGCCGATTTCTAGAGAAAGAAGGAAGGAAGGAGGCCAGGAAGAATGTGGGGGAAAAGGAGCGCCAGGAAGGTGTGCCTCTTGGAGTCCAGAGTCCCCTTCCCTACCTGTAAGCGTCCTGCCTTGATTTCAGCTCCTCTGACCGATGCTGGAGAAGTAGTGGACAGTCAGCATCATCGCAGATCAGTTTCGCTGCATGGAATGAAAACAATGGAAATATGCAGTTCTACATGTTTGCATGGAGATACACACACACACACACTGTTCATTTAGAGTTTTTTGTTTGTTTGTTTTTCATGTCAGGAGCGACCTGAGAAACTGCAAGTCGCTTCTGGTGTGAGAGAATTGGCCGTCTGCAAGGACGTTGCCCATGGGACACCTGGATGATTTGATGTTTTATTATCCTTGTGGGAGGCTTCTCTCATGTCCCCGCATGAGGAGCTGGAGTTGATAGGGGGAGCTCATCCGCCTCTCTCCGGATTTGAACCTTCAGTTCTGCCAGCACAGGGGTTTAACCCACTGCGCCACCGGGGGCTCCATTTTGAATTTTTGTTTGTTTGTTTTTCATGTCAGGAGCGACCTGAGAAACTGCAAATCGCTTCTGGTGTGAGAGAATTGGCCGTCTGCAAGGATGTTGCCCAGGGGACGCCTGGATGATTTGATATTTTATCATCCTTGTGGGAGGCTTCTCTCATCTCCCCGCATGAGGAGCTGGAGCTGATAGAGGGAGCTCATCTGCCTCTCCCCGGATTCAAACCTGCGACCTGTTGGTCTTCAGTCCTGCCGGCACAGGGATTTAACCCACAGCGCCACCAGGGGCTCCATGTTGTTTAATGATTGAAAGATGATTGTGTTTAATGATTGAAAGATAAAAAGTGTTTTCATAGAATCATAGAATCAAAGAGTTGGAAGAGACCTCATGGGCCATCCAGTCCAACCCCATTCTGCCAAGAAGCAGGAATATTGCTTTCAAAGCACCCCTGACAGATGGCCATCCAGTCTCTGTTTAAAAGCTTCCAAACAAGGAGCCTCCACCACACTCCAGGGCAGAGAGTTCCACTGCTGAACGGCTCTCACAGTCAGGAAGTTCTTCCTCATGTTCAGATGGAATCTCCTCTCTTGTAGTTTGAAGCCATTGTTCCGCGTCCTAGTCTCCAAGGAAGCAGAAAACAAGCTTGCTCCCTCCTCCCTGTGTCTTCCTCTCACATATTTATACATGGCTATCATATCCCCTCTCAGCCTTCTCTTCCTCAGGCTAAACATGCCCAGCTCCTTAAGCCGCTCCTCATAGGGCTTGTTCTCCAGACCCTTGATCATTTTAGTCACTCTCCTCTGGACACATTCCAGCTTGTCAATATCTCTCTTGAATTGTGGTGCCCAGAATTTTAATTATATTTTGACTTTTATACTATTTCAATGCATTTCCATTCTTTCAGTTCATATTTATTTTTAACTGCCTTGAGTCCTAATACCAAGAAAAAGGCAGGACTAAAATGGAATTTTAAAAATGCAAATAAACACATTCATTGCAAAATCCAAACCTCTTCTTCTCCAAAGCATTTCAGATAAGGGATCCTCAACCTGTATGGGCTTAGTTTAGGGGGAAAAAATTGTTTTCTTTCATCCAATGGGAAACTGTTTTTACACAACACCAGTTAGGAAAATGGAAAGCGGTGGGTTTGTTGGCTTCTCACCTGTCCCTTCCCTCAAGTCCAGGGTCCGGTACCCCTCCATCCATTGGTAGCATGGGAAATGGTAGGTCTCTCCTTGGGGCGTTGTGATCTGGACAAAACTGCAATACCAGCTGTCTTCGGGGAAAAAGAGGTAACGGTCTTTGTGGAGGCGGATCATCAAGAAGTCGCCCAGGTCTTGGTCGTTGGAGATGTCATACTCATCCACCTGCAAAAGAGAAAAGAAAGGGTCCATTTGGTTCTTGTGGGTTTTTTGGGGCTATAGGGCCATGTTCTAGAGGCATTTCTCCTGACGTTTCGCCTGCATCTATGGCAAGCATCCTCAGAGGTAGTGAGGACCTCACTACCTCTGAGGATGCTTGCCATAGATGCAGGCGAAACGTCAGGAGAAATGCCTCTAGAACATGGCCCTATAGCCCAAAAAAACCCACAAGAACCTAGTGATTCCAGCCATGAAAGCCTTCGACAATACAAAGGGTCCATTTGCTCTATCTTCAGGCTGGCACAAAGCAGCACCTGATGAATGGAGCCTTCTTCTCTGGAGGTTTTTAAGCAGAGGCTAGATGGCCATCTGTTGGGAGGGCTTTGATTGTGCCTTTCTATCTGGCACTGGGAGTCCCTTCCAACTCCATGATTTTCTGTGTTTTGATGTTTGATTTTATATTGCTGTGTTGTCTATTATATTGGTTTTTGCATTTTATGTATTTTATTTTTTGGTTTTGTTATGTTTTTGTGTAATACTGTGTTTATTGTATTGATGGGCGTGGCCTCATGTAAGTCGCCCCGAGTCACCCTGGGGGAGATGGAGTGGGGTATAAATAAATTACCATTATTATTATTATTGGGTTGTTGTAGGTTTTTTCGGGCCATATGGCCATGGTCTAGAGGCATTCTCTCCTGACATTTCGCCTGAATCTATGGCAAGCATCCTCAGAGGTAGTGAGGTCTGTTGGAACTAGGAAAAAGGGTTTATATATCTGTGGAATGACCAGGGTGGGACAAAGGACTCTTGTCTGTTGGAGCTAGGTGTGAATGTTTCAACTGACCACCTTGATTAGCATTTGATTGCCTGGCAGTGCCTGGAGCAAACTTTTGTTGAGAGGTGATTAGATGTCCTTGTTTGTTTCCTCTCTGCTGTTGTGCTGTCGTAATTTTAGAGTTTGTCCAAGCATGTGGACAATTTCAACAGAAAGGAGGAAACCATGAAAATGAACAAAATCTGGCTACCAGTATTAAAAAACTCTAAAATTACAACAGCAAAACAACAGAGGGGAAACAAACAAGGACATCTAATCACCTCTCAACATAAGTTTGCTCTAGGCACTGTCAGGCCATTATTTGCTAATCAAGGTGGTCAGTTGAAACATTCACACCTAGCTCCAGCAGACAAGAGTCCTTTGTCCCAATCTGGTCATTCCACAGATATATAAACCCTTTTTCCTAGTTCCAACAGACCTCATTACCTCTGAGGATGCTTGCCATAGATGCAGGCGAAACATCAGAAGAGAATGCCTCTAGCCCGAAAAAAACTACAACAACCCAGTGATTCCGGCCATGGAAGCCTTCGACAATCCTTATTATTATTATTATTATTATTATTATTATTATTATTATTATTATTATATAGATTTCAACCTGTCAGACAGGAATCCAAATGAAAAATCGGCATACTGTGGATAATAGAAAGCCAATCGGTCTAAATCAATATTTCTCAACCCAAGGGTCGGGACCCCTAAGTGGGGTTGCCAAAGACCATCGGAAAACACTATGTATTGTCATACTACTCGTGGTGATCCCATTGTCCTTCAGAGGGTTTTCTTAAGCAAGGGATACTCGAAGGTAGTTTTGCCAGCCCATTCCTCCAAAATATAGTCAACAGCTCCAAGTATTTGTTGACAGTGTTGGGAAGGTCCTTCTATTTTGGACTCCCATTGCTGGGGGGTGGGGGGAATCTGGGAGTGACAGTCCAAAAGGATACTTTCCCTCATGTTCTATAATTCCATGCCTGCAGCACTTGGGAGAAAGGAACAAAGGTTAGATGTTGTGTGCTTGTTTGCCTTCACAATACCTTCATGTTGGTAACCCCGTGGATTTTAGAGTTTGAATGGGCAAGAAATAATGAGTAGCAGTTAGCCAGTTCCATCCTGTGAAACAAAACCAAAAGCAACCACTATTGATTGATAGTGTCCCATCCAAGTACTAACCAGGCCTGGCCCTGCTTACTTTCCAGGATCAGATGAAATTTGGTGCCTTTTAAGGCATTTAGATCATTTAGATTCCAAATGCCACGATCTTATGTTGTGGTGATCCGCAACCATAAAATTATATTTTGGTTGGTATGAATCATAATGTAAATACCTGATATGCAGGATGTATTTTCATTCACTGGACCAAATTTGGCACAAATACCCAATATGCCCAAATTTGAATACTGGTGGGGTCTGGGAGTTGTAGTTGCTGGGATTTATAGTTCACCTACAATCAAAGACCATTCTGACCTCCACCAATGATGGAATTGAACCAAACATGGCACACAGAACTCCCATGACTAACAGAAAATACGGGAAGGGTTTGGTGGGCATTGATCTTGGGTTTTGGAGTTGTAGTTCACCTACATCCAGAAAGCACCTTGGACTCAAACAATGATGGATCTGGACCAAACTTGGCATAAATACTCAATATGCCCAAATGTAAACACTGGTGGAGTTTGGGGAAAATAGACTTGGCATTCAGGAACTGCAGTTGGTGGGATCTATAGTTCACCTACAATCAAAGAGTCTTCTGAAACCCACCAATGATAGAATCGGGCCAAACTTCCCACACAGAACCCCTATGACCAACAGAAAATACGGGAAGGGTTTGGTGGGCATTGATCTTGGGTTTTGGAGTTGTAGTTCACCTACATCCAGAGAGCACCTTGGACTCAAACAGTGATGGATCTGGACCAAACTTGGCATGGATACTCAATTTTTCCAAAAGGTTATGATTTCTAACAACTCCCTACTCTCGATCCCGCCTGCTTCTCAAGCACGGCTGGCGGGGATGAGAGATAGGGCCTTTTCGGTGGTGGCCCCTCCACTGTGGAACGCCCTTCCCACGGACATCAGGCTAGCACCATCTCTAATGGTATTCCGTAAAAATGTTAAGACCTGGTTGTTTGAGCAGGCGTTCGAATAACTAGTGCAATAATTGGTAATGAACATAGGAATGAAAAATGATTGACGAGTTTGGATTATGTTTTTGTGGATGAGATGATGGTGATTAGTTATTGTAATAAGTGTTTATTAATTGTGTGCTGCGCGGGATTGTTAACTGTTTTATATCTGACATTGAATTTCTTCTGTTTTTGTTGGTTGTAAACCGCTGTGAGTCGCCTTCGGGCTGAGAACAGCAGTATACAAGTAAAGTAAATAAATAAATAAATAAATAAATAATAACAAGATCATGCCTTTTCAAAGATCATAATTCTCCAAAACGTGATTCTGTGGTTGTCTCATTGCTCACCGTTCCAGGGATGAAGTCTTTCCCCCTGTTGTTCAAGGGTAGCTTGGGGCTCTCCCCCTTGGAGCCCACCAAGGAGATGGAGATAGTGTCGAAGGTCCCCGAACCCAAAAAGTCCCCCGTGGCCACACGGACTTTGTAGACCCCTTTGAATATCTGCCCACGTTTGATATTTGCCAGGTGGCTCCTCCTGGATTCTCCTGGATTCTTCAGAGGCTAAGATCAGAGGACAAAAATGTCAAGTGAAATACAAGATACTCACCTAACCAGATATTTTTTCCATGTCAAAAAAGCAATCCCCAAATATCAGTGTGCCGGAGGTTCACCCTCGGGGTCAACTATTAGAAGCACTGATCCAGTGATTAATATCATGGAGGAGAGAAGAACAGGCAAGCTGAACTGGTTTATGTTCAGTCCCCAATTGCAACTATAAACCAGATCCTCACAGGGACATCTGGGCGCCTAGGGTCAAAATGCCAAATCTTATCTCTCTGCTTTTAGCTGGAAGGTTCTCCTGCATACCTTTCACTTGCAGAAAAGAATACCTTTGCAAGAGCCGAACATCAGCCAGTCGACACCTGACCAAGAAGCATCTACTCTGTGAACTTAATGCACTTTGATGCCACTTCACCTGCCATGGCTCCATATTATGGAATCATGAGATTTATAGGGTTGTTGTAGGTTTTTCAGGCTATATGACCATGTTCTAGAAGCATTCTTTACTGACGTTTTGCCTGTATCTATGACAAGCATCCTCAGAGTTTGTAAGACCTTGCAACTTCTGAGGATACTTGCCATAGATGCAGACTAAACATCAGGAAAGAATGCTTCTACAACATAGTCATATAGCTTGAAAAACCTACAGCAACCCGATGATTCCAGCCATGAAAGCCTTCGACAATACATGAGATTTATAGTTCTATGAGGCAACAGCATTCTTTGGCAGAGAAAACTAAAGATACCTCTTGGGCCATCCAGTCCAATCCTATGAGGAGTGGCTTAAAGAGCTGGGCATGTTTAGCCTGCAGAATAGAAGACTGAGAGGAGACATGATAGCCATGTATAAATATGTGAGGAGAAGGAGTGAGCAAGGTTGTTTTCTGCTGCCCTGGAGACTAGGACGCCGAGCAATGGCTTCAAAGAACAGGAAAGGAGATTCCACCTGAACTTGAGGAAGAAATTTCTGACTGTGAGAGCTGTTCAGCAGTGGAACTCTCTTCCCCGGAGCGTGGTGGAGGCTCCTTCTATGGAGGCTTTTAAACAGAAGCTTGATGGCCATCTGTCTGGGGTGCTTTGAAAGTGATTGCCCTGCTTCTTGGCAGAATGAGGTTTGACTTGTTGACCCATGAGATCTCTTCCAACTCTTTGATTTTGCCAAGAAGCAGGAAAATCACATTCAAAGCACCCCCGACAGATGGCCAGCCAGACTCTGCTTAAAAGCCTCCAAAGAAGGAGCCTCCACCACACTCTGGGGCAGAGAGTTCCACTGCTGAACAGCTCCCACAGTTAGGACGTTCTTCCTAATGTTCAGGTGGAATCTCCTTTTTTTCCTGCAGTTTGAAGGCCATTGCTCGAATGCATCCTAGTCTCCAGGGCAGAAGAAAACAAGCTTGTTCCCTTCTCCCTATGACTTTCCCTCACATATTTATACATGGGAGGTGTAGTTAGACCTTGTCAAATTACAACTACCATGATTCCTTAGCATGGAGCTATGCCTGTCAAAACACTGCCAAACTGCATTGACTTCTCCTCACATATTTATACATGGGAGTTGTAGTTAGACTTTGTCAAACTACACCCCCATGATTCCATAGCATGGCACCATGGCTGTCAAAACACTGTCAAACTGCATTGACTTCTCCTCACATATTTATCCATGGGAGTTGTAGTTAGACCTTGTCAAACTACACCCCCATGATTCCATAGCATGACTGTTAAAGCACTACCAAACTGCATTAATTCTTCAGTGTAAACACACTCTTAGAAATTATTTTCATTCATCAATTTCTCTTTTGGATCTCTTCCAGTTGGTTTCTATAAGACTTCTGGATGAATCTGCACTACAGAAGTAATGCAGTTTGACATCACTTTAATTGTCTGCCATGGTTCAATACTATGGAATCCTGGGACTTGTAGTTTGGAGGGACTCTTACTCTCATTGGCAGAGAAGGTGAAAGATCTTGCAAAACTATACCTCCCAGGATTCCATAACATTAGGCCATTGCAATTAAAGTAGTATCAAACTGCATTGATTCTAAACTGTAGATCAGGCTTGGGTAAACTTGGGCCCTCCAGGTGTTTTGGACTTCAACTCCCACCATTCCTAACAGCCTCAGGCCCCTTCCTTTTCCCCCTCAGCCGCTTAAGCGGCTGAGGGGGAAAAGGAAAGGGCCTGAGGCTGTTAGGAATGGTGGGAGTTGGAGTCCAAAACACCTGGAGGGCCCAAGTTTGGCAATGTCTGGTGTAGCTACATCCCTTCTGTATCTTTCAGATAGCAACACTAAGTAGATGATTTTGTGGCCTTTTTGGCAGAGGAATCCACTAAATATCCTTCAAATAAATAAATTCTCACATATCTAAATACCAGAAGGGAAAAATACTTACCTGCAGGTCTTCTTGGAGAAGCACAGATGGGCTTCCTGTTCCTGGGAAACTGGTAGTCGTCTTGCATTTCTGGATGGCTACGGAGTTGGGATACCGACTCCTGAATAAAGCTCCTTTTTTCCAATGCTCCAAACTGTATGCTGTTCAGAAATGAAAGAAAAGCACCTTTTAGTTTTATTTTTCAAAACTCTCCTCCTTTTGGCAAATATTTCCTGGTTCAGGAAAAGACTAGTTTTATTGACTCGAGCTTGGAAGGCGACCAAGATGGGAGTGAAGATACAGTAGCTATTAAAAAGAAAGTATGTTTGTCAGAATGAATGGCAACAAAAAAACATCCTCAGGCCATGAGACCTTTAGATTCCACATTTGCAGAGAATGTATAGACCTTTAAGTTTTTTAGGGGGTGGTTTCAGCTGAGATGAAGGGAAGATAGCTAAGAATCATAAAATCAAAGAGTTGGAAGAGACCTCATGGGCCATCCAGTCCTTACTTACTTACTTAGGCGATCCCTCGTTGGACGAGTAAGATGGTCTTCCATCATGGGTTTCCTTGTGGGTCCGCATGTGGCTGTGGAGCCCTATTCTTGCTCTGCATCTTCTTCCGCAGTGAGGGCATTGGTTTCCAGGTGGAAGGTGGTCCCGGTCGGGGTTGGCTTGACGCGCCTTCCTCCTGGCACGTTTCTCTCTTTCACCCTCCACTCGTGCCTCCTCGAATTCTGCAGCACTGCTGGTCACAGCTGACCTCCAGCTGGAGCGCTCAAGGGCCAGGGCCTCCCAGTTCTCAGCGTCTATGCCAGAGTTTTTAAGGTTGGCTTTGAGCCCATCTTTAAATCTCTTTTCCTGCCCACCAACATTCCGTTTTCCGTTCTTGAGTTCGGAGTAGAGCAACTGCTTTGGGAGACGGTGGTCAGGCATCCGGACAACGTGGCCTGTCCAGCGGAGTTGATGTTGGAGGACCATTGCTTCAATGCTGGTGGTCTTTGCTTCCTCCAGCACGCTGACGTTTGTCCGCTTGTCTTCCCAGGAGATTTGCAGGATTTTCCGGAGGCAGCGCTGATGGAATCGTTCCAGGAGCTGCATGTGACGTCTGTAGACAGTCCACGTCTCACAGGCATATAGCAGGGTTGGGAGGACAATAGCTTTATAGACAAGCACCTTAGTATCCCTACGGATGTCCCGGTCCTCAAACACTCTCTGCTTCATTCGGGAAAATGCTGCACTTGCAGAGCTCAGGCGGTGTTGTATTTCGGCGTCGATGTTGACTTTGGTGGAGAGGTGGCTGCCAAGGTAGCGGAAATGGTCGACATTTTCTAATGTTACACCATTAAGCTGTATCTCTGGCATTGGAGAGGGGGCGGCTGGTGACTGCTGGAACAGCACTTTGGTTTTCTCGATGTTCAGTGACAGGCCAAGCTTTGTGTATGCTTCTGCAAAGGTGTTGAGAGTGGCTTGTAGATCTTCTTCTGTATGCGCACAGACGACATTGTCATCAGCATACTGGAGTTCTATAACAGATGTTGTTGTGACCTTGGTTTTGGCTTTCAGTCTGCTGAGGTTAAATAGCTTGCCGTCTGTCCGATAGATGATTTCCACTCCGGTGGGAAGCTTCCCATCAACAAGGTGTAGTATCATGGCGATGAAGATGGAGAATAAAGTTGGGGCAATAACACATCCCTGTTTGACACCCGATTCCACCTTAAATGGGTCACTTTGGGAGCCATTGCTGTCCAAGACTGTTGCCATCATGTCATCGTGGAGGAGCCGCAGGATGTTCACAAATTTGCTTGGGCACCCGATTTTTTGGAGGATGGTCCAGAGAGCGCTGCGATTCACTGTGTCGAATGCCTTTGCAAGGTCGATGAATGCCATGTACAGAGGTTGGTTTTGTTCCCTGCATTTTTCTTGGAGCTGTCGTGCAGTGAAGATCATGTCCACAGTTCCTCTGGAGGGGCGGAAGCCGTTCTGGGATTCTGGGAGGGTGTCTTCTGAGAGGGGCAGAAGGCGGTTTGCAAGGATTCTTACGAGGATTTTTCCAGCAGAGGTTAGAAGGGAGATACCTCGATAGTTTCCGCAGTCTGTTCTTTCCCCTTTTTTGAAGAGGGTGATGATGGTGGCATCCTTGAAGTCTGCTGGGATTTTCTCGGTCACCCACACTTTTACTATGAGCTGGTGGAGTTGGTGTGTCAGCGCAGGTCCTCCCTCTTTAAAGATTTCAGCAGGGATCCCATCCGGTCCGCTGGCTTTGTTGTTCTTTTGTTGGCTGATGGCATTGCTGACTTCTTCCAAACTAGGCAATGCTGCAAGCTCATCCCTGGTTTGTTGTTGCGGGATTTGTGAGAGGACCTCTTCGGCCACACTGGAGCTGCGGTTTAGGAGGCTTTGGTAGTGTTCTTTCCAACGTAGTGCAATTGACTTTTGGTCCTTCAGGAGTTTGGTTCCGTCTGATGAGCGTAGAGGCTGTATGCCATGGTTTCTTGGCCCATAGATGACCTTTGTGGCTTTGAAAAATCCTTGAGCATTATGGGTATCTGCCAGGTGTTGGATTTCTTCAGCCTTCTTTGTCCACCAGATGTTCTTGAGTTCTCTTGTCCTTCCAGTCCAACCCCTGCCAAGAAGCAGGAATATTACATTTAAATCACCCCTGACAGATGGCCATCCAGCCTCTGTTTAAAAGCCTCCAAAGAAGGAGCCTCCACCATGCAGAGAGTTCCACTGCTGAACAACTCTCACAGTCAGGAAGTTCTTCCTCATGTTCAGATGGAATCTCCTTTCTTGTGGTTTGAAGCCATTGTTCCATTGCGTCCTAGTCTCCAAGGAAGCAGAAAACAAGCTTGCTCCCTCCTCCCTGTGGCTTCCTCTCACATATTTATACATGGCTATCATATCTCCTCTCAGGCTTCTCTTCTTCAGGCTAAACATGCCCAGCTCCTTAAGCCGCTCCTCATAGGGCTTGTTCTCCAGACCCTTGATATTTGAGTCGCCCTCTTCTAGACACATTCCAGTTTGTCAATATCTCTCTTGAATTGTGGTGCCCAGAACTGGACACAATATTCCAGGTGTGGTCTATCCAAAGTGGAATAGAGGGGTAGCATGACTTCCTTGGATCTAGACACTATGCTCCTATTGATGCAGGCCAACATCCCATTGGCTTTTTTTGCCACCACATGACATTGTTGGCTCATGTTTAACTTATTGTCCACAAGGACTCCAAGATCTTTTTCACATGTACTGCTCTTGCATTTCGTTTTTTCTGCCTAAGTGGAGTATCTTGCATTTGTCACTGTTGAACTTCATTTTGTTAGTTTTGGCCCATCATCTCTCTAATCTGTCAAGATCATTTTGAATCCTGCTCCTGTCCTCTGGAGTATTGGCTCTCCCTCCCAATTTGGTGTCCTCTGCAAACTTGATGATCCTGCCTTCTAGCCCTTCATCCAAGTCATTAATAAAGATGTTGAACAGGACCGGGCCCAGGGGGGAACCCTGCTGATGGCACTCCACTCGTCACTTCTTTCCAGGATGAACAGGAAGCCTTGAGGAGAATCACCCTCTGGGTTCGTCCATTTAACCAATTACAGATCCACCTCACCGTAGTTTTGCCTAGCCCACATTGGACTAGTTTCCTTGCCAGAAGGTCATGGGGGACCTTGTCGAAGGCCTTACTGAAATCCAGGTACGCCACATCCACGGCATTCCCCCGCATCTACCCAGCTTGTAACTCTATCGAAAAAATAGAGTTTCCTTTAAGAAAGCAAAAGCTTAGCGTTGGTTGCAATCAGGTTTGAAAATCTCAGGTCAAAAGGAGAATCCAGACTGTAGAGCGTGGCATATGGAAGGTGTTTCTCAACCTTCCATATGCCACGACCCCTAAATGTGAGTAGATTAATAGGTACCACTCTGCCAGGAAGGTATCAGCACTCCATGTAGTCATGCCGGCCACATGACCTCAGAGGCGTCTATGGACAATGCCGGCTCTTCGGCTTAGAAATGGAGATGAGCACCAACCCCCAGAGTCGGACACAACTGAACTTAATGGCAGGGGGAAACCTTTGCCTTTACCTATGGTGCATCTACACCAGTGATTCTCACCCTTTCTAATGCCGTGACCCCTTAATACAATTCCTCATGTTGTGGTGACCCCCAACCATAACATTATTTTCGTTGCTACCTCTCAACTGTCATTTTGTTCCTGTTATGAATCCTCATGTAAATATCTGATGTGCAGGATGGATTTTCATTCACTGGACCAAATTTAGCACAATAGCCCAAATCTGAATACTGGTTGCATTGGAGGGAGATTGATTTAGTCATTTGGGAGTTGTAGTTGCTGGGATTTATAGTTACTCTACAATCAAAGAGCATTCCAAACTCCACCAATGATGGAATTTAAGCAAACCTGGCACACAGAACTCCCATGATCAACAGAAAAGACTGGAAGGGTTTGGTGGACATTGACCTTGAGTTTTAGAGTTGTAGTTCACCTACCTCAGAGAGCACTGTGGACTCAAACAATGATGGATATGGACCAAACTTGGCATGATTACTCAATATGCCCAAATGGGAACACTGGTGGAGTTTGTGGAAAATAGACCTTGACATTTGGAAGTTGTAATTGCTGGGATTTAGAGTTCGCTTACAATCACGGAGCATTTTGAACTTCACCAATGATGGAACTGAACCAAACTTTCCACACAGAACCCCCATGCCCAACAGAAAATACTGGAAGGCTTTGGTGGGCATTGATCTTGAGTCTGGGAGCTGTAGTTCATCTACATCCAGAGAGCACTGTGGACTCAAACAATGATGGATATGGACCAAACTTGGCATGATTACTCAATATGCCCAAATGGGAACACTGGTGGAGTTTGTGGAAAATAGACCTTGACATTTGGAAGTTGTAATTGCTGGGATTTAGAGTTCGCTTACAATCACGGAGCATTTTGAACTTCACCAATGATGGAACTGAACCAAACTTTCCACACAGAACCCCCATGCCCAACAGAAAATACTGGAAGGCTTTGGTGGGCATTGATCTTGAGTCTGGGAGCTGTAGTTCATCTACATCCAGAGAGCACTGTGGACTCAAACAATGATGGATCTGGACCACACTTGGAACAAATACTCAATATGCCCAAATGTGGACACTGGTGGAGTTTGGGGGAAATAGAGCTTGACATTTGGGAGTTGTAGTTGCTGGGATTTATAGTTCACCTACAATCAAAGAGCATTCTGAACCCCACCAACAATAGAATTGGGCCAAACGTCCCACACAGAACTCCCATGCCTTGAAGGGACTCACTGGCACGAGCCTCTCTCCAGCCTCACACGCTCTCCCTTGCCCCGCACATGTGCATCACGCTGCCATGTGTCGAGCACGCCTCCTCTCCCCTTCTCGCTTGGAGTCTCTGAAATAGCCCTCCCCTTGGCTGAAAGGCCAGCCAATCACAGCAGAGGAGAGCTTTTGGTGGGAGGACTCGCCATGTGTTTCCAAAAAGGAAGAGAAGGACAGGCTGCGCGATCTTCAGCCTTTTCTGCCAAAGGGGTTACTCAGACCATCAGAAATATATGTTTTCTGATGGTCTTTGGCCCCTTCATGACCCACCCCAGGGGTCTTGACCCCCAGGCAGAGAAACGCTGCTTCAAGATCCAGATTAAGGGAAGATAGAGTTAACAGTCCTTTGAGAAAGCAAAAGTGTACCATTGGTTGCATTCAGGCTTGAAGATCTTGCATCGAAGGGAGAACCCACACTGTAGAAGGAAGGCAGTTTTACCCCCACTTTAACTGCCATGGTTCAATGCTATAGAATCCTGGGAGTTATAGTTTTGCAAGGGCTTACCTGACAAAGAGGGTTAATGCCATGCCAAACTACAACTCCCAGGATTCCACAGCATTGAGTGATGGAATGCAAGTGGTATCAAACTGCATTAATCTTACAGTGCAGATGCAACCTCTGTTCCATCGTATGCCCAAGGGAGTGAATGTTTTTTCATACAGTCCCTTGACTTCCACACAGGTTGCACTGGTGCAATTACAAGAAAATTATTCCACTTTGCACCAACTATATGATAGCATTATCTGCAGGAAATTGCAGGCAATGGCAATTTAAACAGTCCTTAGTCCTGGATTACAAAGAGTTCCCTATTATTTTATCTTATCTTATTTGGTTATGGATTAAATCGGAACGGTTTTGTGTTGAACTGCTCAAAACAATTAGTGTATTAAATATGTATTGTGTCACTTTGATAGCTTAGTGGGTCTTGTTTACTTTTTTAATTTTGGCAGAAGGAGTGTTTTTACACTTTAGAATGAATGCAGTTTGACACCACTTGAACTGCTATTGAATCTGGGGAGTTGTAGTTTTACAAGATTTTTAGCTTGCTCTGCCCATAAGAGCTGCAGCCTCAGTAAACTACAACTCTAAGTTGTAGTTTACTGAGGCTACGTAAATCACAACTCCCAGCATGAATGCAATTTGACACCAGCTGAACTGCTATGAAATCTGGGGAGTTGTAATTTTGCAAGGTCTTTAGCTTTCTCTGTCCATAAGTGCTGCAGCCTCAGTAAACTACAACTCTCAGTAAAGTACAACTCCCAGAATGAATGCAGTTTGACACTACTTTAACTGTTGTTGAATCTGGGGAGTTGTAATTTTACGAGGTCTTTAGCTCTCTCTGCGCATAAGTGCTGGGGCCTCAGAAAACTACAACTCTCAGTAAACTACAACTCCCAGAATGAATGCAGTTTGACACTACTTGAACTGTTGTTGAATCAGGGGGAGTTGTAGTTTTACAAGGTCTTTAGCTTTCTCTGCCCATAACTGCTGAGGCCTCAATAAACTACAACTCTCAGTAAAATACAACTCCCAGAATGAATGCTGTTCAACACTACTTGAGCTACTAAAAATCTGGGGAGTTGTAATTTTACGAGGTCTTTAGCTTTCTCTGCGCATAAGTGCTGGGGCCTTAGTAAACTACAACTCTCAGTAAAGTACAACTCCCAGAATGAATGCAGTCTAACACTACTTGAGCTACTATTAAATCTGGGGAGTTGTAATTTTACGAGGTCTTTAGCTTTCTCTGCCCATAAGTGCCGGGGCCTCAGTAAACTACAACTCTCAGTAAACTACAACTCCCAGAATGAATGCAGTTGGGCATCACTTTAAGTGCTCAATGCTGTGGAATCCCGAGAGTTGTAGTCTGGTATGGCACCTGCATTTTTTGTAAGAGAAGGCTAAAGTCCTTGTGAAACTATAAATCCCAGCATTCCATTGCATTAAGCCATGGTGATTAAAGTGGTGTCAAACTGCATTCATTCTACCGTCTAGGCGTGCACCCAAGAGGCCATCCAAAATCAACATTTCCCTTTCTTTTGGACAATGACAGTTCTGATATCAAAAAATGAAATATCCTGGATCAACTTCAAGGCCGATGTCTCCTGGTTTCCTGTTTTGTCCCAAGATCCTGCCAAATGAACTCTAGAAAACCCCTGAAAACTCAGCATGAGAACAATCACCCTTCTCCCTGCTACGTTTCAGCAATTGGAAATCAGTTTGCTTTAAAATCGCAAACCTTTGAGCTAGTGGGAGACGCAGCACGGCACAACGGTTTGAACTAGAAGTGGATCTACACTGTAGAATTAATGCAGGTTTCACCACTTTAATTGCTATGGCAGAATGCTATGGAATCCTGGGAGTTGTAGTTTGACAAAGTCTTCTTTAGCTTTCTATTGCAAAAATTACTGGTGCCTTACCAGAGACTCTAAAGACCTTGCAAAACTGCAACTCCTATAGCATTGACCAGGTGCAGTTCAAGTGGTATTCAATCTAAAGACTTTGTGAAACTACAACTCCCAGAACTCCATAGCATTGAGCATTGGCAGTTCAAGTGATATTAAATCTAAAGACCTTGTGAAGCTACAACTCCCAGGACTCCATAGCAGTGGGCAGCTTGGGTGTGATCCTGGACTCATCGCTGAGCCTGGAACCCCAGGTTTCGGCGGTGACCAGGGGAGCATTTGCACAGTTAAAACTTGTGCGCGAGCTGCGCCCGTACCTTGGGAAGTCTGACTTGGCCACGGTAGTCCACGCTCTGGTTACATCCCGCCTAGATTACTGCAACGCTCTCTACGTGGGGTTGCCTTTGAAGACAGCTCAGAAGCTTCAACTAATCCAACGCTCGGCAGCCATGATACTAACAGGAGCGGGACGCAGGGAGCATACAACCCCCCCCCCCCCCCCCCCCGTTGCACCAACTCCACTGGCTGCCGACTTGCTACCGGGCTCAATTCAAAGTGCTGGTGTTGACCTTTAAAGCCCTAAACGGTTCCGGCCCAAGCTACCTTTCCGACCGCATCTCGGCCTATGAACCCACCAGAACTTTGAGATCTTCCGGGGAGGCCCTGCTCTCGATCCCGCCAGCTTCACAAGCACGGCTGGCGGGGACGAGAGACAGGGCGTTCTCGGTGGTGGCTCCCCGGCTGTGGAACGCCCTTCCCACAGATATTAGATTAGCACCATCTCTAATGGTCTTCCGCAAAAAAGTAAAGACCTGGTTATTTGTGCAGGCTTTTGAATAATTAGTACAAAACTGGTAATGACATAGGAATGGAACAATGGATGACGAATCTGGATCATGTTTTTAGTGACGAGACGCTAGTGAATGGTTATCGTAGTAATTGTGTATTAATTGTATATTAGATTAGGTTATTAACTGTTTTATATTGGTGTTTGAACTCTGCTGTGTTCTGTGTGTTGTGAACCGCAGTGAGTCGCCTTCGGGCTGAGAACAGCGGTATAGAAGCAAAGTAAATAATAAATAAATAAATAAATAAACTCAAGTGGTATTCAATCTAAAGAACTTGTGAAACCAGAACTCCCAGAACTCCCATAGCACTGACCAGTGGCAGTTGAAGTTTCATTCAATCCAAGAGCCTTGTGAAACTAGAACTCTCAGGACTCCATAGCATTGAGCAGTGGCAGCTCAAGTGGTATTCAGTCTAAAGACCTTGTGAAGCTACGACTCCCAGGACTCCATAGCATTGAGCAGTGGCAGCTCAAGCGATATTCCATCCAAAGACCTTGTGAAACTAGAACTCCCAGGACTCCGTAGCATTGAGCAATGGGAACTCAAGCGATATTCCATCTAAAGAACTTGTTAAACTGCAACTCCCAGGACTCCATAGCATTGAGCAGTGGGAACACAAATAGTATTCAATCTAAAGACTTTGTGAAACTACAACTCCCAGGACTCCATAGCATTGAGCAGTGGGAACTCATGTGGTATTCAATCTAAAGACCTTATGAAACTAGAACTCCCAGGACTCCATAGCACTGAGCAATGGGAGCTCAAGTGGAATTCAATCTAAAGAACTTGTGAAGCTACAACTTCCAGGACTCCATGGCATTGAGCAGTGGCAATTCGAGTGGCATCAAACTGCATTCATTCCAAAGGCCTTGTGAAACTACAACTCCCAGGAACCCATAGCATTGAGCCATGGCAGTTAAACTGGTGTCAAACTGTGTGCATTTTACAGTGGTGATGCACCCCAAGACAAGAGAAAAATATATATTTTTTCCAAATCTGAGCAATAGAATAAATATTCCAATGTGTAGCAACCTCCCCATAGATTTGCCCCCTTTGCAGGAGCCCTTCCTCTTGTTTTCTGAATGGAAAAGGCTGTAGAAAAGGTTAGGGATCATCACCTGTTTTCAAAGTCTTGTTGACATCTCTGGAGGCTCCGTTCAGGATCTTCCAGCGTTCCTGCAGCCGCCAGAAGGCCTTCAACCTCATTGCGTTGGCCCTTTAAGACAAGGGAGAAAATTAGGAATTTATGGTGTAGCTACACTGTAAAATTAATGGACTTTGACCGAAAATTAACTGCTATAGTTCAATGCTACGAGAACCTAGGAGTTGTAGTTTGCCAAGGTACCAGCACTCTTTGGCAGAGACGGCTAGCAACCTTGTCACAACAGAACTCCCTAGCATGGAACTTCAAGCGTTGTCAAACTGCATTAATTCTTCAGTGTAGATGCACCCTATATTTACTTTGGTCTTCACCATAAAGATACAGTTAAACACCATTGGCCACAATGGGCTAAGGCTGATGGGAGTTAGAGTCCAACAAATATATGGATCTGGCATGGGCAAACTTTGGCCCTCCAGTTATTTTGGACTTCAACTCTCACAATTCCATCATTTTACACTCCTCCCCATTGTGCTTTCCAGAGTTTGGACAAGTTCCTAATTCTGGACTACAACTCCCAGCACCCCCCGCCCCCCAGCCAGTACAGCCACTTAACATGCAGATGAATTTTCTCTTATGTCACTATTTCATGTTCTAGTTTTTGTGCCTTGTGGATTTGGGGTAAAAAATTGGTGGTGCTACAATTTCCAGAGTGTTGCTAGTCATACTGACTGTGCAACAGTGGGAGTTGCAGTCCCCCTACATTATTTCACACCCGACCCCGGGGGAGGGGGGGGGGGAGAATCCAAGATCTAGGGTGCAGTGGGAGTTCAAGTGGTATTCAATCTAAAGACCCTGCGAAACTAGAACTCCCAGGACTCCATAGCACTGACCAGTGGCAGTTGAAGGGGAATTCAATCTAAAGACTTTGTGAAACTACAACACCCAGGACTCCGTAGCATTGAGCAGTTGCAGTACAAATGATATTCAATCTAAAGACTTTGTGAAACTATATCTCCCAGGACTCCATAGCATTGAACAGAGGCAGTTCAACTGGCATTCAATCTAAAGACCTTGTGAAACTAGAACTCTCAGGATTCCATAGCATTGAGCAGTGGCAGTTCAAGTGGTATTCAATCTAAAGACCTTGGGAAAGTAGAACTCCCAGGACTCTATAGCTTTGAGCAGTGGCAGTTGAAGTGATATTCAATCTAAAGACTTTGTGAAACTATAACTCCCAGGACTCCATAGCATTGAGCAGTGGCAGTGAAAACAGTATTCACTCTAAAGACCTTGTGAAACTACAACTCCCAGGACTCCACAGTATTGAGCAGTGGCAGGTGAAGCGACATTCAATCTAAAGACCTTAGGAGACTAGAACTCCCAGGACTCCATAGCATTGACCAGTGGGAGATGAAGTGGTATTCAAAGACTTTGTGAAACTACAACTCCCAGGACTCTAGTATTGAGCAGTGGCAGTGAAAATGGTATTCACTCTAAAAACCTTGGGAAACTACAACTCCCAGGACTCCAAAGTATTGAGCAGTGGCAGCTCAAGTGCTATTCTATCTAAAGACCTTGTGAAAACTACAAGTCTCAGAACTCCATAGCACTGAGCAGTGGCAGGACAAGTGGCATCAAACTGCATTCAATCCAAGGGCCTTGTGAAACTACAACTTCCAAAACTCCGTAGCATTGAGCAGTGGCAATTCGAGCAGCATCAAACTGCATTCAATCCAAGGGCTTTGTGAAACTACGACTCCCAGGATTCCATAGAACTGAGCAGTGACAGTTCAAGAGGTACTAAAGTACACTCATCCTACAGTGTAGTTCCACCAGAGTTTCCCCAACTTTGGTCCTCCAATGTTTTGGACTACAACTCCCAGCATCCCCGAGGGTCTGGGAGATGAAATCCCCAACACCTCAAGAACCAAAGTTGGCAAGCCCAGCTCTAGATTGGCCCCTTGGGCTTTTCTCTCCCCGCAGAAAAGGTTGCCAGCTCACCTGTGGTTTGCTTAGGCTTACCTCTCTTTTCCCCCCGAAAGAGGCGGCGGGCGGGCGCTCGAAACAACAAATCCAGAGGCAGAGAAGCAGGCTCGGACGGGTCCCAAACGTGCAAACGGCGCTCCCTCTCGCTCTCTCTCTCTCCTCCTGCCTTTCCAAACTTGCTCCACTCCGCTTGGCTTTCTCTCTGCTTCCCTTTCCCTTCTTCTCTTCCTCTTGGGAGGAGCCCATCCAAGGCGAGGGAGTGGCTGCCCTGCCAAAGAGAGGTCACTCTGGGTGCCTGCTGAGAGTCTTTCGGAGGAGCTCATTCACGAGGAACTAGGGGTGGGTGCACACTGCAAATCTAATGCAGTTTGACACCACTTGGGATGCAGGCATTTACACTGTAGAGCCAACGCACCTGGGCATCTCTTGAACTGCCATTGACTCTATGCGATGGACTCCTGGGATTTGTAGTTTGACGAGGCAGAGAGTGCTTAAAGACCTTGTAAATCTACACATCCCAGGATTCCATCACATTGAGCCAAGGCAGTTCAAATAGCCCTCAAGATGCATTAATTATCCACTGTAAAAGAATCCTGACAAAGAGTCCTGGGAGTTGTAGTTTTACAAGGTCTTCGTAGGACATGTCTACACTGCAGAATTGCTGCAATCTGGCACCTCTATTGAATTGTGGGAGTTACAGTTTGACACCACTTGGGCTGCACATAGAACCAGTGCACTTGGGCACCACTCGAACTGCCATTGACTCCATGCAATGGACTCCTGGGAATTGTAGTTTGGTGAGGCAGAGAGTGCTTAAAGACCTTGTCAAACTACATATCCCAGGATTCCATCACATTGAGCCAGGGCAGTTCAAGTGGCCCTCAAGCCACATTAATTATCCACCATAAAAGGCTTAATGACATAGAGTCCTGGGAGTTGTAGTTTTACAAGGTCTTTGTATGACATGTTTACACTGCAGAATTACTGCAATCTGGCACTACTATTGAATCGTGGGAGTTATAGTTTGGTGAGGCATCAGCGCTCCAGCGGAGAAGCTTAAAGAACTCACCAAACTACAGCTCCCAAGGTGCCATAGCATTAAGCCATAGCAGTTCAAGTGGTATCAAGCTGCATTAATTCTCTAATGTTGATCCACCGTAAAAGGCTTAATGACATAGAGTCCTGGGAGTTGTAGTTTTACAAGGTCTTTGTATGACATGTTTACACTGCAGAATGACAGCAGTCTGGCACCACTATTGAATTGTGGGAGTTATAGTTTGTTGAGGCTCCAGCACTCCAGCAGAGAAGCTTAAAGAGCTTGTCAAACTACACATCCCAGGATTCCATCACATTGAGCTGCAGCAGTTCAAGTGGTATCAAACTGCATTAATTCTCTAGTGTAGATCCACCATAAAAGGCTTAATGATGTAGAGTCCTAGGAATTGTAGTTTTACAAGGTCTTCGTATGTTTACAATGCAAAATGGCTTCAATCTGACACCACTGTTGAATCATGGGAGTTATAGTTTGGTGAGGCACCGATGCTCTGGCAGAGAAGCTTAAAGACCTCATCAAACTATAGCTCCTAAGGTGCCATCACATTGAGCCATAGCAGTTCAAGTGGTATTAAACTACATTAATTCTCCAGTGCAGATCTACCATAAAGGGCTTAATGACATAGAATCCTGGGAGTTGTAGTTTTACAAGGTCTTCATATGACATGTCTGGTATGCTGCGGAATGACTGCAATCTGAGCAAAGTGTGGAGGCCAATTCAAAGATTCACACCTAGCTCCAACAGACAAGCGTTCTTTCTCCCACCCTGGACTTTCCACAGATATATAAACCCAATTTCCTTAGTTTCCAACAAACCTCACAACCTCTGAGGATGCTTGCCATAGATGCAGGCAAAACGTCAGGAGAGAATGCTTCTAGAACATGATCATACAGCCCGAAAAACCTACAACACCCTAGGTTGAATTAGCTGAGACTCTATGAGATATTCCTGGAGACTAGGATGTGGAACAGTGGCTTCCAACTACACAAAAGGAGACTCCATCTGAACATTTAGAAGAACTTCCTGACTGTGAGAGCTGTTCAGCAGTGGAACTCCCTGCCCCAGAGTATGGTGGAGGCTCCTTTTTTGGAGGCTTTTAAGCAGAGGCTGGATGGCCATCTGTCAGGGCTGCTTTGAATGCGATTTTCCTGCTTCTTGGCAGAATGGGGTTGGACTGGATGGCCCACGAGGTCTCTTCCAACTCTAAGGTTCTATGATTCCATTAATTGAAAATCTAGAGCAAAATGGGCTGTAGGATGTCTCACAAAAACAAAGCTTTTGCAATTTTAACAAACTTTTCCCATGTTTTTAATTACCTTGGGAGATGACGTTTATAACCCAGGATGAAAAAATGTATTACATAGTGTCATGCTCCAAATGCCTTAGTTACCTCTAGACTGGACTACTGTAATGCACTCTACGTGGGGCTACCCTTGAAGACGGCCCGGAAACTACAACTAGTCCAGATTAATAACTGGGGCAACTTACAGGGACCGGTCAACCCCCCTGTTTAAGGAGCTCCACTGGCTGCCGTTTATTTTCCGGTCCCAATTCAAGGTGCAGGGTTATCACCTACAAAGCCCTAAACGGTTTGGAACCCGCCTACCTTCATGACCGTGTCTCCCTCCATGAACCAACTCGGGCCCTCCGTTCTTCTGGGGAGGCCCTTCTTTCGCCCCTGTCAATTTCACAAGCTCACCTAGTAAGTACAAGGGAGAGAGCTTTTTCCTCCGTGGCCCCTGACTCTGGAACTCACTACCTCAGTGTTTCTCAACCTTCGTAATGCCGTGACCCCTTAATAAAGTTCCTCATGTTGTGGTGACCCCGAAACATTTTGTTTCATTGCTACTTCATAACTGTAATTTTGCTACTGTTATGAATCATAATGTACATATCTGATATGCAGGATGTATTTTTAAACACTGGTCTAAATTAGGCACAAATACCCAATACGGCCAAATTTGAATACCAGTGGGGTTGGGGGGGGGGGTTGATTTTGTCATTTGGGAGTTGTAGTTACTGGAATTTATAGTTCACCTACAATCAAAGAGCATTCTGAACTCCACCAACAATGGAATTGAACCAAACTTGGCACACAGAACTCTCATATCCAACAGAAACGATTGGAAGGTTTGATGGATATTGATCTTGCGTTTTGGGAGTTGTAGTTCACCTACATCCAGAGAGTACTGTGGACTCAAACAATGATGGATCTGGACCAAACCTGGCACTAATGCTCAATATGCCCAAATGTGAACACTGGTGGAGTTTGGGGAAAACAGACCTTGCCATTTTGGAGTTGTAGTTGCTAGTATTTGTAGTTCACCTACAATCAAAGAACATTCAACCCCCCCCCCCCCAATAGAATTGGGCCAAACTTCCCACACAGACTCCCATGAACAACAAAAGTACAGTATTTTCTTATGATGTTTGGCGACCCCTCTGACATCCCCTCACGACCCCCACAGGGGTCCCAACCACCAGGTTGAGAAACACTGCACTACCTGGAGAAATTAGGAAAGCTCCTACCTTAGAAACCTTTAAAAAGGACCTTAAAACCTGGTTCTTCCGCTGCACTTTTGATGAATAGGTTTACACTCTCACACTGGTGCTTAGCCTCAACGTTTTGTCATTGGAGTATACGTCATCCCCCCCCCCCTTTGTGGGAAAGCCTGATTCCACAACCCACACTATAATGATCTGTCTCTCTCTTATCTTAATTAGTTTTAATCAGTCTCTCTTTTAATCATTACATGTAGCCCGCCCATTGTCATTGTGATTGTGCCTATTGTAATTTTATATTGCTATGTTTTCATATGTTTTATGTAATTATGCTGTTTGTTGTTTGTTGTTTGCGCTTTCGGTTTTATTTTATTGTAATTTGCTGTAAGCCGCTCCGAGTCCCCATTGGGGAGATGGTGGCGGGGTATAAATAAAATTGTTATTATTATTATTATTATTATTATTATTATTATTATTATTTCCGATATGACCGTTGAGACAAAATCTGGCAATGGGTTGCTATGAGTTTTCCAGCCTGTCTGGCCATGTTCCAGTAGCATTCTCTCCTGACATTTCACCCACATCTATGGCAGGCATCCTCAGAGGTTGAGAGGTCTGTTGGAAACTTGGCAAGTGGGGTTTATATATCTGTAGAATAATGGCTGGGGTGGGAGAAAGAACTCTTGTCTGTTGGAGGCAAGTGTGAATGTTGTAAATGGCCACCTTGATTAGCATTGAATAGCCTTGCAGCTTCAAAGCCTGGCTGCTTCCTGCCTGGGGGAATCCTTTGTTGGGAGGCCCTGATAGTTTCTTATCTGGAATTCACCTATTTTCCGAGTGTTCTATATTTACTGTCATGATTTTTTTTAATACTGGTAGCCAGATTGTGTTCATTTTCATGGTTTCCTCCTTTCTGTTGAAATTATCCACATGCTTGTGGATTTCAATGGCTTCTCTGTATCGTCTGTAGTTTTTGCAGTTTTAATAAACTTTTTCCCATGTTTTTATGACCTTGAGAAATGATGTTGATAACCCAGGAAGGCGAATCCTGTTCCGCCGTGTCCTGCTCCAAATGCTGAAAGCAATTCCGAAATGACTGCTGAGACAAAATCTAGCCTTTCCTGCTGATAAAGTTCTAAAGTCAATAGACGACATGGTGAAGATGAGCCAGCTGATAATCGAGATAAGAAAGGAGGAAGCTGAAACGTTTTCCAAACCCGTGATGTTGCTGATCATTGAGCCCAATGTCCTTCTACTAAAAGTTTCATCAGAAAGTGGCTAGATAAGCGGTGGAACTCTACATGAAACCGCTGGGTGTTCTGGCCATGGCATATGTTCTGTATCAGAAACTAGAGCTGATGTGGTCTATCCAATGCAGTTTTCTGAATCAGCACCCCAAACTGAATCTAAAGTTGACTAAAAACTGATTCATAACCCTTTTGGTACTAGTTTTTGAGACTGGTCGCTGGTCAAATGGTCCCTGGCCAAAAAAGGTTGGGAAGCACTAGTCTAGATCCACGGAAGTCGTACTTCCCTTCTATTCAGCCTTGGTCAGACCACACCTGGAATCACACTGTGTCCAATTCTTGGCACTGCAATTGAAGGGAGATGTTGGTTCTCAGCTGGAATGTGTCCAGAGGAGAGCAACTCAAACGATCAAGTGTCTGGAGAACAAGCCCTATGAGGAGCGGCTTAAAGAGCTGGGCATGTTTAGCCAGAAGAAGAGAAGGCTGAGAGGAGCCACTATGGCTATGTATAAAGATGTGAGGGGAAGTCATAGGGAGGAGTGAGCAAGCTTGTTTTCTGCTGCCCTGGAGCAATGGCTTCAAACTACAGGAAAGGTTATTCCACCTGAACACTAGGATGACCTTCCTGGCTCTGAGAGCCGTTCAGCAGAGGAACTCTCTGCCCTGGAGTGTGGTGGATGCTCCTTCTTTGGAAGCTTTTAAACAGAGGCTGGATGGCCATCTGTCAGGGGTGCTTTGACTGCAATGTTCCTGCTTCTTGGCAGGGGGTTGAGCTGGATGGCCCACGAGGTTTCTTCCAACTCTATGATTCTGTGATTCTAATTTGATTGGATGAGGGCTAACAAGCTGAAGCTCAATCCAGTCACAACAGAGGTCCTCGCAAAGCCAATCAGGGCATAGAGTGGCAACCTGTGCTTGACAGGGTTACACTCCACCTAAGGACATAGGTCTGCAGTCTGGGGGTTCTCCTGGACTCAGGTGTCAGAGGTGGCTGGGAGGGCATCCGCACAGTTAATACTTGTGTGCCAGCTTTTTTGTTGTTGTTGTTGTTGTGTCAGGAGTGACTTGAGAAACTGCAAGTCGCTTCTGGTGTGAGAGAATTGTCCATCTGCAAGGGCGTTGCCCAGGGGATGCCTGGATGATTTTGATGTTTATATCATCCTTGTGGGAGGCTTCTCTCATGTCCCCGCATGAGGAGCTGGAGCTGATAGAGGGAGCTCATCTGCGCTCTCCCTGGATTCGAACCTGCGACCTGTCGGTCTTCAGTCCTGCCGGCACAGGGGTTTAACCCACTGTGCCACCGGGGGCTTCATTGTGCACCAACTGCGACTGTACCTCAAAAAGCCTGATTTGGCCACAGTGGTCCACGTTTTAGTTACATCTAGATTGGATTACTACAATGCACTCTACATAGGGCTGCCTTTGAGGGTGGCTCGGAAACTGCAATTGGTACAAAAATTGGCAGCCAGGCTACTAACTGAAGCTAGCTATAGCGAGCACACAATGTCTTTACTAAAGCAGCTCCATTGGCTGCTGATAACTTTTTGGTTTTGGATGTGAGAGCTAGACCATAAGGAAGGCTAAGTGAAGGAGGAGAGATGCTTTTGAACTGCAGTGTTGGAGTTGAGAGTGCTTTGGACCGCCAGAAGATCAAGCCTGTCCATAGGTAAAGGTAAATGTTTTCCCCTGACATTAAGTCAAGTTGTGTCCGACTCGGGGTTGATGCTCATCTCCATTTTGAAGCCGAAGAGCCGGCGTTGTCTGTAGATACCTCCAAGGTCATGTGGCCGGCATGATTGCATGGAGCACCATTACCTTCCCGCCAGAGTGATACCTATTAGGCCTGGGTAACAACGGAAAAATTTGTTTCTAAAATCGATTCATTTTTTGGGGGTTTTTGCGTTTCGTTATTTAAAATAATTACAAATTTTTCCTTTTAAAAAGTTCGATATTTACAAAATTTCGTAAATGTGAAAAAAATTACAAAACATTAACGAATCAATTTCCGAAACAATAACGAATCGCTTCGTTAATGGCGGACGCAACCGCGAAATACGCTAAAAAACCTCCAAAAACTTCTGAAGCTTCCCTCTCCCTCTGTTGTTGACTGTTGGTGTGATATTATAATTTTTTTTCACTAATTAAACCATAAAACTGGCCCAGACATGCGGAAATAATAATGAAACGACCTCAAAACAATAATGAAACGAATACAAAAACGAAATATGAAGCATTTACAAAACTATTTAAAAATTCGTTTTTTAAAAAAATTGCTCCAGAATGGTTCGTTATCGTTTTGTAATTAAAAAAATTAACGAATTATTAACGAATTACGAATTAACGAAACGAAACCGCCCAGCCCTAATACCTATTGCTCTACTCACATTTGCATGTTTTCAAACTGCTAGGTTCGCAGGAGCTGGGGCTGACAGCAGAAGCTCACACCGCTCCTCAGATTCAAACTGCCAACCTTTCAGTCAGACAACTCCGGCTCTTCGACTTA
Source organism: Anolis sagrei (assembly GCF_037176765.1). NCBI lineage: Eukaryota > Metazoa > Chordata > Lepidosauria > Squamata > Anolidae > Anolis > Anolis sagrei. The sequence continues at coordinate 7,123,701 of NC_090026.1, forward strand.
AATATGGAGATGAGCACCAACCCCCAGAGTCAGACACAAGTGGACTTAATGTCAAGGGGAAACCTGTACCTTTATATTTACTCACTGCCACAAGATGTGTTAGGAATGGTGGGAGTTGAAGTCCAAAACACCTGGAGAGCCCAAGTTTGCCTATGCCTGATTTAGAGAAAGTTCGGAAAAGGAAAAGGAAGGGAAAGCAAACACCGAGAGCATCCAAATCCCAGCACAATTGTTTTTCCTACACTCAAAACAAAAACACAGAGCGGGCTCCAGTGAGTAATGTTTTTTCTGTTTTATTTATTTGGCCTGCTCCGACAAGCAAGTGCGACACACCAGTTGAGCAGCCTTCCCCAGTCTTGGCTTTTTAAAATTCAGTTCCCTTTCAGACGTAAGGATCTTCTCAAGGGTTCATTCGGCCAGTTGTGTCTTACACTGAACCAGCCAGAGTGTCTGGAAAGCCCACAAAGTGGACATTAAGGGCGTATCTACACTGCTGAGTATGCTTGCCATAGATGCAGGCGAAACGTCAGGAGAGAATGCCTCTAGACCATGGCCATATAGCCCGAATAAACCTACAACAACCCAGTGATTCTGGCCATGAAATCCTTCGACAATAGAATGAATGCACTTCAAGTGCCATGGCTCCATGCTATAGATAGCCAAGTGCAGCAGTTCCTGGAGACTTTTTTGGCCAATGTCCGTAAACTTTGTAACCCCGAAAAGAGTTGAGAAACCAAGCAAATCTGAGGCTGTATAGCAGTTGAGGTCTTCGGTGACCCGTCCGGTTTTCCAGTTTCACTTCCCCTCTTTGCGGCAAAGAGATATCAGCAACATCCTGGACAAAGTGTTCGCTTCATTTTCTCATGAAAGTCAGAGAGGTTAAGAACATTCCTCCTCAAGGAAAGAGGAGAGTCAGGAAATCCTCTTTCCAAAGAAATCGGATGAGGCAAGGGTGCATCTACACCAGGCACGGGGACACTTTCTAACTTGGGGGCCGCATGCTAGCACTCCCTGCTAAGAGGACTGGTCGCCTGGTGATGGAAGGAAGGAAGGACAAAAGGGAGGAAGGGAAGGATGGAAGGAGAAAGAGGAAGGAAGGGAAGAAAAAAGGGAAGGAAGGATGAAAAGGTGGAAGGGAAGGATGGACAGAAGGGAAGGAGAAAGGAAAGAGAAGGAAGGAAGGACAAAAAGGTGAAAGGGAAGGATGGAAGGAGAAAGAGGGAGGGAAGGGAGGAAGTAAAGAGAGAAGGAAGGAAAGGGAAAAGGGAGGGAAGGACGAAAGGGTGGAAGGGAAGGATACACCAGGAAGGAAGGAAGGGCGAGAGAGAGGGAGGGAAAAAGAGGGAAGGGGGTGGGAGAAAGGAAGGATAAAAGGGAAAGATAGAAGGAGAAAGAGGGAGGGGAGGGCGGAAGAAAAGAGAGAAGGAAGGAAAGAAAAAGGGAGGGAAGGACGAAACAGTTGAAGGAAAGAATAGTTGGGAGGGAGGGAGGAAGAAAAGAGAGAAGGAAGGAAAGGGAAAAGGGAGGGAAGGATGAAAGGGTGGAAGGGAAGGATAGACTAGGAAGGAAGGAAGGGCGAGAGAGGGAGGGAAAAAGAGGGAAGAGAGTGGGGGGGGAAGAAAGGAAGGATAAAAGGGTAAAAGGGAAAGATGGAAGGAGAAAGACGGAGGGGAGGGAGGGAGATAAGAGAGAAGGAAGGAAAGAAAAAGGGAGGGAAGGACGAAAGAGTTGAAGGAAAGAATAGTTGGGAGGGAGGTAGAGAGAAGGAAGGAAAGGACGAAAGAGTGGAAGGGAAGGATAGCTGGAAGGAAGGAAGGAAGGAAGGAAGGAAGGAAGGAAGGAAGGAAGGAAGGAAGGAAGGAAGGAAGGAAAAATGGAGAGGGGAGGAAGGATAAAAGGGAAAGATGGAAGGAGAAAGAGGGAGGGAAGAAGGAAGGAAAGAAAGAAAGAAAGACAAAAAGGGTGAAAGGGAATGGAGGAAGGGAGAAAGAGGGAGGAAGGAAGGAGAGAAGGAAGGAAAAACAAAAGGGAAGGAAGGGCAAAGGGGTGGAAGGGGAGGAAGGAGGGAGGGAGAAAGAGGGAGGGAAGGAGGGAGGGAGGACGAAATGGTGGGAGGGAATGAGAAAGAGGGAGGGAAGGAGAAAGGGAAGGAGGGAGGAAAGAAGGAAGGATAGGACAGGATAGTGAGAGGAGGTCCACAGGCCTGGGTTTGCCCATACCTGAGCTACATGGTGGAAGTTTGACATGGTGGAAGTTTGACAGTTCAAGTTTGACAACACTTGAACTGCCATGGAATCATAGGAGTTTTACGGCATTTAAAACCCTTTCTTCCAAAGAGTGCTGGTGCCTCACCAAACTACAACTTCCAGGATTCCATCACATTGAGCCATGAAAGTTCAAGTGTTGTCAAACTGCATTCATTTTGTAGATGCACCCTCAAATCTCTCCCTTGATGCATTAAGATGATATCACAGCCCTATAACTGGGTAATGTTGAATTGTTTTTAGATGTGTTTATATATAAAGTTGCATCCATGGCTGGTTCTACACTGACCATATAATGCAGTGTGAAGTACATTGAATTGTATTATATGGTCAGCTTAGAACCAACCTCATGTTAACCGCACAAATAATAATTATTATAATGTTATTATCATATTATATTGTATTATTATTATTATGTTTCGATCCTACATTCTTCTCTCAAATGAGACTCAAAGAATATTCAGACAGCTCCCTGCCCCAATAAATTTGCATTCATAACAAGAGTGTAGATGTGGCAAAATCCTTAGGTGGGAGTGACCAGGTTCTCCTGGAGTTTTGCCATAGAGCAGTGGTTCTCAACCTGGGGTCCCCAGATGTTTTTGGCCTACAACTCCCAGAAATCCCAGCCAGTTTACCAGCTGCTAGGGTTTCTGGGAGTTGAAGGCCAAAAACATCTGGGGACCCCAGGTTGAGAACCACTGCAGAGGGAAGCCAAACACAATCAGATTCAAAACTGAGATGGTCAGACAGCTGATTTCAGTAAACTTTGGGAACTACTGGGTATGATCTCTTGTTAACTCATTGTTCAGCCGAACCAAAGGGTTCTTAGATGGCATCTACACTGTAGAATTGATGTAGTTTGACACCACTTTAAATGCCGTGTCTGAAAGGGATGCCAAACTGCATCCATTCTTCAGTGTAGTGGACCACAAGATGAACGTGAGTCAACGTGAGTGACCATGAAAAGCAAGAAATGGAGATACGCACAGAATGGAGCAAGATATTCAACTTCTCTGTTTTTGACCTATTGATAGATCTCTTCCAGCTTTCTCTGCCAGGAAGTGCTTTTTTTGTTGTTTTGTTTTCTCAGCAAACAGGTCTTCCAAGAAGTGGTAAGTGTAATATGTAGCCCGGCTTTCAGGCAACTCTTTCTGTTTTCCAACTTCTTATTTCTGTTTTAAGAGATCAGTGGTGGAGCAACACCGATCAGGCTAACAAAAGCTGCTCTCGCTCTGAATCAGCACCCAAACATTTGCATAGGAGGAACCCGCCTGGCTAGATCCCCATTTTTGCATTTCACAAGGTAATGTTACCTAAAGCCAGGTATTGCAGCATTGGCTGATGGATTCTTCTTATGTCAGCAAGGTGGTGCATCTGGACTTTATTGGTGCATCCACACTGTAGATCAACGTTTCTCAACCTGGGCGTCAGGACCCCTGGGGCAGTCACGAGGGGGTTTCAGAAGGGTCGCCAAAGACCATCAGAAAACATATATTTCTGATGGTCTTAGGAACCCCTTTGGCATAGAAGGCTGAAGATCTCTCCGCTTGTCCTTCTCTTCCTTTTTGGAAACAGACGGAGAATCCTCCCACCAAAAGCCCTCCTATGGTGTGATTGGCTGGCCTCTCAGCCAAGGGGAGAGTTGTTTCTCAGACTCCAAGCAGGGAGGGGAGAGCAGGCATGCTCAGCACATGGTAGCGTAGTGCACGTGTGGGCAAGGGAGAGCATCTGAAGCTGGAGGGAGGCTCACGTCAGCAAGTTCCTTCAAGTCATGGAGGCTCTGTATGGGAAGTTTGGCCCAATTCTATCGTTGGTGGGATTCAGAATGCTCTTTGATTGTAGGTGAACTATAAAGCCAGAAACTACAACTCCCAAATGTCAAGGTCTATTTCCCCCAAACTCCACCAGTATTCACATTTGGACATATTGAGTATTCATGCCAAGTGTGGTCCAGATCTATCATTGTTTGAGTCCACAGTGCTCTCTGGATATAGGTGAACTACAATTCCATAACTCGAGGTCAATTCCCACCAAACCCTTCCAGTATTTTCTGTTGGTCATGGGAGTTCTGCCAAGTTTGGTTCAATTCCATTGTTGGCAGAGTTCAGAATGCTGTTTGATTGTAGATGAACTATAAATCCCAGTAACTACAGCTCCCACATGACAAAATCAATCACCCTCCCCAACCTCACTAGTTTTCAAATTTGGGCATATCAGATATTTCTCCAAATTTGGTCCAGTGAATGAAAATGCATCCTGCATATCAGATATTTACATGATGATTCATAACAGTAGCAAAATGATAGTTATCAAGTAACAAAAATAATTTTATGGCTGGGGGGTCACCACAACATGAGGAACTGTAATAAGGGGTCGTGACATTAGGAAGGTTGAGAACCACTTTAGGAAGATTGAGAACCACTGGTGTAGAAGCACTCTAGGTAAAGGCGAAAGTTTTCCCCTGATACTAAGTCCAGTCGTATCCGACTCTGGGGTGCGGTGCTCATCTCCATTTCTAAGCCGAAGAGCCGGCATTGTCCATAGACGCCTACAAGGTCATGTGGCTGGCATGACTACATGGAGTGCTGTTACCTTCCCAACGGAGCGGTACCTATTGATCTACTCACATTTGCATGTTTTTGAACTGCAAGGTTGGCAGAAGCTGGGACTAACAGCAGGAGCTCACCCCACTCCCCAGATTCAAACCAGTGACTTTTCGGTCAGCAAGTTCAGCAGCTCAGCGATTTAACCCACTGCACCACCTTAGGACTCAGGTAATGCTTTTTAAGTTCAAACTCTATCCCAGATCAAATCACGGCCATTCTGACTGGAGCCCATCACCTGCCACTGTGTAATGAATTGTGTTTTTGAGTGACTTTCCACAGACTGATCCCTAGAGATGTCATAGGAGTGATCATTTTCCACTGTCTGGTTGATCACAAAGTCAACAAGATATAAAAGCATGCCAGGAAAAAAGAAAATAAAGAACAACAAAATGATATATTTTATTTCAGACGTTGCTTGTGACGCTGTATAGTGGGATCTTGGCACGGATGGAGGTGGTCTCCCTCTCTTTGCTAAACAGTGCCATAGATCAGTGCATTGGAAGGGGACCCCAAAGTCATCTAGTCCAACCCCTTAGCAGAAAGTGGCCCAAAGCCAAGAGCGAGAGGAGGAACGGTTCTCTCCCTTTTTGCATGCAGGAAAATGGAGACAAAGCAGAAATTAACAGCGTTTGCCATGTATCTTGGGGATAAGATTGCTGAGCTGCACAAACAAAGAGGGTCCGGCTGGGGTATTTATTGGAGCTGTAATCCAGTTCCTATATTGTGGTGCTGTTCTCGATGTTGGGTGGATAGAGGTAGGTGTAAGGCAATTTCATTGAGACATTTCTCTTTCGAATTTCCTCGGCAATGTGGGCCAAGCGCTGCTGGAAAGCTGTGATGAGCTGCTTGGGCTCCTCTTCCACAAAGTGCTCCTCGTCGTATTCGCCAAGCATTTTCTGCAAAGCAAGGACAGAGAAAACATATTAGGATGTTTAATTCAGATTCCTCAGAGTTGAACTTTGGAGACTGTGAAGCACTCCAAAAGGTACGAGTGCCTCTGCTCATGTACAGAGTATATTACTCCCACCCAATAGGGGTGCATCGACACCAGGCATGGGCAAACTTGTTGCTGTGGCCCAGTCTGTGTATAGGTGCTTTGTGTGTGTATATGTGTGTGCTGGTATAGCTGTACCAGGAGCTCCAATTTTATTTGCTTTGTATTAAATGTTTGCTTGCAGTCCAAGGTTCCTGGGGTTCTGCAGATAGGTGGCTTCCTTTGGTTGCAGTCATAGGGCAAGTCACCTGTCCATAATCGTTAAGTTTTGGTCACGCCCCTTGCTCAGGGCAATTGAGAAGGGAAGGGAGCCATTTTTTAGTTAGTCTCAGCAAGGAAAACCAATGTAAAGGACGTATGCAAGCTTCCCCTGTACTAAAGCTTCAACCTTTAAGACTTTCCGTGGGAGAACAGTCTTAAGAGCCTCCAAAGATTTCCAGGAAAACAGCCCTAAAGACCAAAGAACTCCAGCTGGAGAACATCTAAGCCTTTACTGGTAGGTCCACTCAGCGTTCGAGAAGCAATTCGACCCGGTAGCGGAGCCCATATCAGTAAGGGTTAGATTACAGTCAGCCAGGGAGAAGTTAAAAAGGGGACTTTCCTTTAAAGCAAAGAAGAAGTTATTGAAGACAGTTGCCTGTCCTTCGTGGGCAAGTTTAGGAAGCCACCAGTTGCATAAAAGCCTGGAATCATTTGTTTATCTTTACTGAAGACAAGAGAAGTTTCTGTTTGATTGTTCATTAATAAAGGACTTTGTTATACTTCACAAGCCATCTAAAGATCATTTGTGGTGGAAAACCTTTGAGAACTTCTCTTTGGGCCCCCTGGTTTCCCGCTGGGTAAAGGTTGCACGTCCTGTTCTAAAGGAAATTCTTTACAGGCCCAGCGCACGACAAAACAATGTGTGTGTATATATTTGTATATATGTGTATATACGTGTGTTTGCATGTGTGTGTGTGTGTGTGGTTTTGTGCATGCATTGTAATGTTTTTTTCTTTAAAGTCTCTCCTGCTGTGTTTTTCAGTGTTTTTGTGAGTGATGCTCACTCGTTGGCCTGACAGGTGTCTTGTGTCCAAATTTGGTGTCAATTCGTCCAGTTGTTTTTGAGTTATGTTAATCCCACAAACAAACATTACATTTTTATTTATATAGACTAGCCATCCCCTGCCACAAGTTGCTGTGGCCCAGTCTGTGTATATGTGTTTTGTGTGTTTATATATGCATATATGTGTGTATATATTTGTGTATATGTGTATATATGTGGTTTTGTGCACGCGTTGTAATATATATTTTGTTTTTTGGCTTTTTAAGTCTCTTCTGCTGTGTTTTCAGTGTTTTCCCTTAACTCTATGTTGATTGAGGTTGTGGGAGGGACTGCAGACTATGTGACCAGATCTGGGATTATTCAGACTGAGACTCCATTTTTAGAAGTCAGTACAGTTTAGAAGTCAGTCAATACAGTATGCAATTGTCAGTGTTAGTGTAAAGTTAGTGTCAGGATGCTGCAGTGAGTAGTCAGTCTTTATTGAGTCAATGTTCAGTAATGTATTAGACTGAAGAGTGTTAGTCTGTCTGCAACAAAGAAGAGACCAAGACAAAATGCTTTAGAGAACTTACTGTATAAACCAGGGATCCACAAACTTTTTAAACAGAGGGTCAGGTCACAGTCCCTCAAACTGTTGGAGGGCCGGATTATAATTTTTTTTAAAAATTAATGAATTCCTATGCACACGGCAAATATCTCATTTGTTGTGCAAAAACACTTAAATGCAATACAATAATTAAAATGAAGAACAATTTTAACAAATATAAACATTAGTATTTCAATGGGAAGCGTGGGGCTGCTTTTGGCTGATGAGATAGGATTGTTGTTGTTGTGTACTTTCAAGTCATTTCAGACTTAGGTTGACCCTGAGCAAGGGCCGGGTAAATGACCTTGGAGGGCCGTATCCGGCCCCCGGGCCTTAGTTTGAGGACCCCTGGTATAAACTTTCAACCAATAAGAAATGTTCCTATATGCATTAAGTTTGTAAGTAAATCAAATATGTTACTTTTAACAAAGACTACTTATTTCAGTCCCTTGAGAGCATGATTTAAAAACCAATATATTTTTTGGGAGAGCGGATGGTTTTGGGCAACTGAAATAACACTTCTGAAGATTGCTATATATTTTGTGCATTAGTATATCTTTGTCCCTAACAGTTCAAATAGATAACTAGGTATATCAGTCTAACAACTGAGAAGCCCAATTTGCCTTACTTGAATACTAGTGGATATTTCTCACTAAGGAGAAGATTGACTCAAATGAGTATTTATTAAACTCTTCTCAGGGAGATGATACTTTCCAAAAGGTTATGATTCTCCCAAATAGCGTGAATGCCAATTGATCTCCAAAAGGGTCGTGCGATTCACTCAAACAAGTATTTATTTAACTCTTCCCAGGAAAATCATACTTTCCAAAAGGTTATGATTCTTCCAAATAGTGTGAATGCCAATTAATCTCCAAAAGAGTCACGCTCCCAAAAGGCTTTGGAGATTCCTAATCTCCCAAAACAAAAAAGGAACTTTTCCAAGTTCTGAAGCTCTGTATTCAGGCAAGAAGACCAAATAGAAGAGGTCACATAAGGCCTATACCCAGCTTCCCATTGATATCGTAAGGGTGTGTCTACACTATAGAATGAATGTAGTATGACAGCACTTCAACTGCCCAGGACTCAATGCTAAGGATTCCGAGGAGTTGTAGTTTGACAAGGTCTTTCCCCTTCTATGTTCAAAAGTGCTGCTTCCGTATCAAAATACAATTCCGTTGGATTCCATAGCACTGAGCCATGGTGGTTAAAGTGGTGCCAAACTGCATTCATTCCGCAATGTAGATGCACTCTAAGAAGTGGAAAGCCGAGAGGAGGTATGGAGTCCATATTTTGATCCATGTCCAGTTCCCCTGCCTCCAGTGATGGAATACCCCCTTCTTCTCACCATGTCAAAGTCCTCATTCCTCAAGACCCACAGGACCGAGAGGACCTGGCTGGTGGTGTTCATCTCGGGGATGATGTCCAAGAACTCGTTCAGGGTCACAGGGGCCTTCATTTGGGGTGGGGGCTTCCGCATGGATGACGGCAGGTTGGGCATGAAAGCCCCCAGTTCAAACTGCCATGTGGAGGAGAGAGAAATCTCATTAATATTAGACATTATTCCATGTTATTGAGATTCGACATCACACTCATATTTGTCTCACTTTGTGGATCTGTAGCTATGGGCCAGAAATGTCATGAAACCCCACTAGTGCCTTGCAAAGTTGCGCACCCAGGCATTGAAAAGAACACTGCAATGCACATTGGGTACTTGTAATGCACATCAAATACTTCTGATGAGTGTCAGGTACTTCTGGTGCTCACTGGGCATCTCTGACGTACATTGGGTACATGCGGTGTACACATTGACACTTCTGATGTGCAGTGGGTATTTCTGATGCACACTCTGGACACATCTGATGCACACTGGAGATATCTAATGCACACATTGAATGCTTCTAGTGCAAACTGGGAATTTCTGATGTGCATTGGGTAATTGTGGGTTGCACATTGGACACTGGGCAGTTTTCATGTGCATTGGGCACATCTGTTGCACATATAGGATAATTGAGATGCACACTGGGCACTTCTGATTACTGTGATGCACACACTGGATGCTTTTGTTGCTCACCTGGCATTTCTGATGTGTATTAGATATATATGATGCACACTAGACACTTCTGATGTGCAGAGTGCACTTGTGATGCCCATTGGGTGTTAATGCTGAGCACGTTAGATACTTCTGATGCACACTGGACATTTCTGGTGTACACTGGGTAATTGTGATGCACAGATTGGATGCTTTTGTAGCACACCAGGCATTTCTGACATGTATTGGATACATGTGATGCACATTAGACACCTCTGATGTACAGAGTGCACTTCTGATGTTCATTAGGTATTAATGCTGAGCACGTTAGAGACTTGTGATGCACACTGGGCATTTCTGGTGTACACTGGGTAATTGTGATGCACAGATTGGATGCTTCCGGTGCATACCGGGCACTTTTGATGTGCACTCGGTACTTGTGATGCACAGTAAACGCATAGATTGCAATTATCCAAATGCATACAAGAAGTTTCTAATTGAAGCTTCTTGTATGCATTGGGTAATTGTATGTACGCAATGGCTTCTTCCAATGCTCAAAGGACACTTTTGACGTACATTGGGCACTTCTGATGCACAATTAGAAGCTTCTTGTATGCATTGGGTAATTGTAATGTACGCAATGGCTGATTCCAATGCTCACAGGACACTTTTGACGTACACTGGGCACTTCTGTTGCACACATTGGACAGCTAGAATGCACACTATGCATTTTCTATGTACATTGAGTACTACACTGGACACTTCTAATGCGCATTGGATGCTTCCGATGCACACTAGGCCCTTCTGATGTGCAATGATTGCACACACTGGATGCCTCTAATGAGGATTGGATGTGTCTGATGCACACAGGGCACTTCTGATGCACACAGTGGATGCTTCTAATATATCTTGGGCATGGGTGATACATATTGGGCATTCTTTCTACACTTCCTAGCTGCTTTTGTTGGCTATGCATCAGATACTTTTGGGCGCCCATGGCAGATTGGCCCTGGTAGATTGCTCCACTGTCTTCCATTGCGCAACAGCCTTATCGGCTTCAAGGGAAAGATTTACTTGCATGGCATGCTCAGCTTGCAAAGACTTCCTTGTTCAAAAATCCCCTGAGACCCTCTTCCCCAGGGGGAAAGAGGTGATGCAATGCGTGGCGCGCCTCTTCCCTTGAGGCAAGGACAAAGAACTGGCTGACCTACCTGGCCACTGTTGACCGCAGCGTGATAAGCGGAGCACGTGAAGATCGCCATGGTCAGGAATTTGATGAGTTCTGGGATCGAACGGAGGGAGGAAGGGACACCTGTAGGGAGGGGAAGGAGCCTTCATAAAACATGTCACATTTCCAGGAGAAGCTTACCAACAGTGGGATATGTTAGACCAAAGTTGGGAAAGTTACTTTTTGGACCACAAGTCCCAGAACCTTTAGTGGCCAAGTTCCAGGAGAAGCTTACCAACAGTGAGATATGTTAGACCAAAGTTGGGAAAGTTACTTTTTGGACCACAAGTCCCAGAACCTTTAGTGGCCATGTTCCAGGAGAAGCTTACCAACAGTGGGATATGTTAGACCAAAGTTGGGAAAGTTACTTTTTGGACCACAAGTCCCAGAACTTTTAGTGGCCATGTTCCAGGAGAAGCTTACCAACAGTGGGATATGTTAGACCAAACTTGGAAAAGTTACTTTTTGGACCACAAATCCAAGAACCTTTAGTGGCCATGTTCCAGAAGATTACCAACAGTGAGATATGTTAGACCTAACTTGGAAAAGTTACGTTTTGGGTCACAGGTCCCAGAGCCTTTAGTGGCCATGTTCCAGGAGAAGATTACCAACAATGGGATATGTTAGACCAAACTTGGAAAAGTTACTTTTTGGACCACAAGTCCCAGAACCTTTAGTGCCCATGTTACAGGAGAAGCTTACCAACAGTGAGATATGTAAGACCTAACTTGGAAAAGTTACTTTTTGGACCACAAGTCCCAGAACCTTTAGTGGTCATGTTCCAGAAGAAGATTACCAACAGTGACATATGGAAAAGTTACTTTTTGGACCACAAGTCCCAGAACCTTTAGGTGCCATGTTCCAGAAGAAGATTACCAACGGTGGGATATGTTAGACCAAACTTGGAAAAGTTACTTTTTGGACCACAAGTCCCAGAACCTTTAGCGGCCATGTTCCAGAAGAAGATTACCAACAGTGGGATATGTTAGACCAAACTTGGAAAAGTTACTTTTAGGACCACAGGTCCCAGAACATGATTATGACTTTGTTGGGGAAAGGGAAAGTAAGTAACTCACTACTTGTAATGGACAAGTAACTAATTACTTGTAATGAGTTGCTTTCAATTTCTTGTAATGCATTACTTTCAAGTTACTCTCAAAAATAGAAGATAATATTTCCTTTCTTGGATTACCTGAAGTCCGTCTGGCCAGGAAACCTTTGGTAAAGATATCGCAAACCCAGGCTTGCAATTCATAATCCCTTTGGACTGATAAGTTGTTTTGGTAGTAAAGTTCCACAATGCCAGAGACGTAACTGTGCAGAGAGAGAGAGAAAGAAGTCAAGCCTTTTTTCCTTCATGCAATTCTTGCTAAAAGCATAATCATATCAGCTCAGCAATAAATACGGTACTTGCAAAACTCCCTTATGTTCCTAATAGGTATTTTGCCTGAAGCCCGATGAAGAAATCAGATCTATTACTTGAAAATGGAAGAATTTACTCTACATACTAGACATATTTTTGACTGCCCTAAGCCAAATCTTCAGGAGCAGGTAACTGGGAAAATGTAAAGGTGTGTCTACATCGGGCTGGGCTTTAGGACAGCAGGTTAAACCGCCAGCTGTAGAAAATCTTGCCAATCAAAAGGTTGACAGCTCAAGCTCGGGTTGGGGTGAGCTCCCACTGTCAGCCCAGCTTCTGCCCACCTTGCAGATTGAAAACAGTAATGTGAGTAGATAAATAGGTATTGTTAATTGTATAACTCAGTGTTTCTCAACCTTCCTAATGCCGCGACCCCTTAATACAGTTCCTCATGTTGTGGTGGCCCCCAACCATAACATTATTTTGTTGCTACTTCATAATTGTAATTTTGCTACCGTCATGAATTGTCATGTAAATATCTGAAATGCAGGATGTATTTTCCTTCACTGGACCAAATTTGACACAAATACCCAATATGCCCAAATTTGAATACTGGTGGGGTTGGGGGGGGGGGGTGTAGTTTTGTCATTTGGGAGTTGTAATTGCTGGGATTTATAGTTCACCTACAATCAAAGAGCATTCTGAACTCCACCAACAAGGGAATTGAACCAAACTTGGCATACAGCACTCCCATGACCAACAGAAAATACTGGAAGGGTTTGGTATGCATTGACCTTAAGTTTTAGAATTGCTGTTCACCTACATCCAGAGAGCACTGTGGACTCAAACAATGATGGATCTGGGCTAAACTTGGCATGAATCCTCAATATGCCCAAATGTGAACACTGGTGGAGTTTGGAGAAGATAGATCTTGACATCTGGGAGTTGTAGTTGCTGGGATTTCTAGTTCACCTGCAATCAAAGAGCATTCCGAACCCCACCAATGATAGAATTTGGCCAAACTTCCCACACAGAACCCCCAGGAGCAACAGAAAATACTGTGTTTTCCAATGGTCTTTGGCAACCTCTTTGAGACCCCCTTGCAACCCCCCCCCCCCCCCCCCGAAGTCCCAACTGCCAGGTTGAGAAATGTTGGTACAACTGCATTGAATGTTTACCATGTATGTGTTCTGTAATCTGCCCTGAGTCCCTCCTAGGGGAGATAGAGTGGAGTATAAATAAAGTATATTATTATTATTATTATTATTATTATTATTATTATTATTATTTGAAACACAACAAGATGAGTCCACAGAAAACAAGATCACAATGCTGACTATTGTACTGGATCACACGTCAGACACTTCCCAAGTGTCTAGGACTGTGTGATGTATCGGCGAATAATGCGTGCAGATCCCAGTAAGGTGGCCTTCTGCATCTGGCAGATGGTCATTTTGTCCGTGCCGATTGTGTTTAAGTGCAGGCCAGGGTCTTTAGGCACTGCACCCAGTGTGCCGATCACCACTGGGACCACCTTGACTGACTTGTGCCAGAGTCTTTGCAGTTCGATCTTTAAATCCTCATATCGTGGATTATTATTGTGATGATGATGATGTTGATGATGATGAAGATTATTATTATTATTATTTGAAACACAACAAGATGCGTCCACAGCAGACACTCTGCTGGCTGTTGAATTGGATCACACGTTGGACATTTCCCAAGTGTCTAGGGAATTATTATTATTATTATTATTATTATTATTATTATATAGGGAATTATTATTATTATTATAATTATCATATCGTGGATTATTATTATTATTATTATTATTATTATTTGAAACGCAACAAGGTGCGTCCACAGCAGACACTCTGCTGGCTGTTGAATTGGATCACACGTTGGACACTTCCCAAGTGTCTAGGGAATTATTATTATTATTATTATTATTATTATATAGGGAATAATAATATAGGGAATAATCATCATCATCATCATATTGTGGATTATTATTATTATTATTATTATTATTATTATTATTGAGCATATATAGGTTTCATCCCACTTCAACTGTCCATTCTATGGAATACTGAAATTTGTAGTCAACTGAGCTCCTTAGATCTAGTTTGTTTTTTTTCAATCTCTGGTCATTGAACTGTTTTTGAGTCCTTCATGATCAGGCAGGGACAACTGGAGTTTGGATGCATCTACACTGTGAAATTAATACAGTTCTGTACCACTCTTCAACTGCCATAGCTAAATGCTATGGAATCTTGGGAGTTGTAGTTTGCTGGCACTCCAGCAGTCCTTGGCAGAGAAGGCTGTAAAATTATAGCTCCCAAAGCACTGAGCCATGGCAGCTGAAGGGGTGTCAAACTGCATTAACTCTACAGTGTAGACATGCAGCCTCATTCACTGAGTCAACACATCCCCCAAAATCCTCGTTTTGCCCACCTCTCAATGGCATCCCATATCTTCAAGCCATCATCTCTGTAGTAGTAATTGCGAACGGAAGTGACTCCTCGGGCTTCGATGTCATCAGGAAGGCAAAGATGGGTGTAAGTCAGGTTTTCGAGGCCCTTTTTGAGAAGCACAGCTAGTCCTTTTCTTCCAATGGCTATGGCCTGCGAGGAATTTGGAGGAGAAGGGAGGCATTTAGGACCAAGTGGTGACAAACTGCATTTATTGTACAGTGTAGATCAGGCATGGGCTAACTTTGGCCCTCCAGGTGTTTTGGACTTCAACTCCCACCATTCCTAACAGCCGGTAGGCTGTTAGGAATGGTGGGAGTTGAAGTCCAAAACACCTGGAGGGCCAAAGTTAGCCCATACCTAGTGTAGATGTCTTGGAAGTCCTGGATGGGAGATGGCAATCGGAACTGGATACTCAATAACTTTTTAATGACACCTCAGAAGGGTCCCACATACTCACTCGATCAAAGGTCCCTCCCTGGCAGATGAGATAAGTCCGAGCCAAGACATTGATATGGACGGAATAGCGGAGGTGAGGAATCAGGAGCTGGAAAGGAAAAGGGACAAACATGAAGCTTGAGATACATGGAGTTGGGTCTCTATTTAGAGAGACAAACCAGGATAGAAAGAATCATAACAACCACAACAACAACAACACAACCACAACCACAACAACAACAACACAATTCTTAGTGTCTTGTTCTTTTTGGCCTGTTCCTGGGATTATTTGGAGCACTGATTCAGGAAATTGCATTGGACAGACTGCATCAGCTATAGTTTCTTAAATAGGCTATCATGGTTTCCAATGGGCTTGCAAAACTGGTAGTTCTGCATCTCAAAAACTAGAGCTGATAATGGAAAACAGGTGTCATTTTTGGAACCAGCAGGTCAAGTATACACAGAAACAGGTCAAACATATGAGACAGAAAAATGTGTGTTGGTCTGCATAATAACAAGTACACTAGGACTGATAATAAAAATAATGTATTGTCGAAGGCTTTCATGGCTGGAATCACTGGGTTCTTGTAGGCTTTTCCGGGCTATATGGCCATGTTCTAGAGGCACTTTCTCCTGACGTTCTGCCTGCATCTATGGCAAGCATCCTCAGAGGTAGTGAGGTCTGTTGGAAGTAGGAAAATGGGTTTATATATCTGTGGAATGATCAGGGTGGGACAAAGGACTGTTGTCTGCTGGAGCTAGGTGTGAATGTTTCAACATTCAACATTCAACATCAGTTGAAACATTCACACCTAGCTCCAGCAGACAAGAGTCCTTTGTCCCACCCTGATCATTCCATAGATATATCAACCCATTTTCCTACTTCCAGCAGACCTCACTACCTCTGAGGATGCTTGCCATAGATGCAGGCGAAATGTCAGGAGAAAATGCCTCTAGAACATAGCCATATAACCCAGAAAAACCTACAAAAACCCATAAAAATAATGATTTAGTGTGCAGTTTCCCCTTAACTTTATGTTGTTTGAGGTGGTGGGAGGGACTACAGAGCATGTGACCAGATCTGGGACTATTCAGACTGAGACTCCGTTTTAGGTCGTGTTTGCATCCGAAGCAGTACAATACAGTTTACAAGTCAGTCGTGCCAGTCGTGCTGCAGTGTGGTCAGACTGTATTGAGTCAAAGTTTAGTAATATATTAGACTGAAAAGAATGATCTGCAGTCCCTCCTGCAACCTCAAATTATTTATTCATTATTTATTTATTTATAGTATTTATATTCTGCTCTTCTCACCCCACAGGGGACTCAGGGCGGATCACAACGCATGTATACATGGCAAACATTCAACGCCATAGACTAACAACATAATATAGACAGACACACAGAGGCTATTTAACTTCTAGCTTCATGAAGGTATGCTTTGAATTCCAGCCACCAGGGGAGCTGTTGCTTCACCGTCCATTTGTGACACTGATGGAGTACTTCCTCATTCTTTTGCACACTGCTGGAGAGTTTTATGGCGTCATAAATTAGTTAAATTAGCTTCCCTGCATAAGTGGCACCTAAATTTACTATTTGACAGATGCAACTGTCTTTCAGACTGCAAAGGTCAACAGCAAGCTAGACAAATGGTCGGGAACTTCGAACTCATGACCTTTCGATCAGTACTGATTTTAATGCAGCTGACTCCCAACCAGCTACATCACAACCTGGTCCAATATAGAGTTAAGGGAAAACTGAATACCAATACTCACATTTACAATATAGTAAGAAATCTGAATTATGTACATAACGAATTATCATTATAGGAGGCTTGTAGAAAGTTGCTATTTCCAACATACATGACTTCTACAAAACTGCTGAAAGCACCTCTGCCAAAGAATATTATTGTCCTCATTAAACTATAAATCTCAGGGTTTTGTCTATGACATTGAGCTATGGAGGTGAAGATGGGGTCAAACAGCATTCATTTTACTATGTAGATGCCTCCATATACGATCAGCATCGGCACCCCAACCCAACTCCAACTGTTGACCTTTGGTGCTCACCTTGTACAGTGGGTGGCACATGGGTAGCTGTCGCAACGTGGCCACGGTGAAGACTTCGGCCATCAAGTGGCCACGCAGGAGGTGGGCGATCACTTCGTGGGTGTGGAACTCGGAATTGCGCACCCACGTCTTGGCCAAGGTCCAGATCCACTCTTCGTCAGTAGGTAAGAAAATGGGACTCAGGGGTCCTGGATGCTGGCTGAGCTGGAGATAGGAGAAAGCAAAGAGGTTTCCCAAGAGGATGGCATTTTTCATCTAGAGCACATTTCAAACTCAAGGCCTGACATGTAATTTTATAGAACCCTTCAAATGCAGAACTACAATTCCTGTATTCCCTATCATTCCACATCATGACTAGAGCATCCGATGGGAATTGTGATGCAGGAACATCTGGAAGTCTGCAGTTTCTTCAGTTGAGTCAGAATGGGTTTTGAATCTAGATACAAGGCTTGCAGATACAATGTCTGACTTTAAAATGTCCTCAGAGCCATATATTGGGTTGCAATTCCCATTATCCCCAGTTTGCATGGCTTTTGGGATTTGTTGTTCTGAGGACCCAAACTTAAAGAGTGTCGGCCACAATGTCAAAGAGTCTCTGTCTACACAGATTCTTCATCCATGGATTGTATGAGGCTTATGATGAAAACGAGTTTGACTCCTCTGATCTAGACATATTCCCTTGGATGTTGTGAGACTGTGGATCTGTTACAGGATTTAGTCAGAACTTTAAAGGAGCGAAAAAAAGCCCTAGGTGTATTTTGAGATAGGGATCAACATGCTGAACAATTAGATGTTTGGTTGTAGAGCCAATCCCACGGAAACGGAAACCACCAACTACTATATTTGTTGAAAAAGCTATCTAAGGGACTATAATTTATCAGCAAAACCACCAGATACATCAGCCAAACCCAGCATTCATGTTCTAAATGCTGAAATATGAGCAGATATTATGGAAGTTATAATAGCCATACTTTCAAGGAAAGTCCCAAAATGCAGGTCAGTAAATTAGGGTTTTTTGTCAAAGGCTTTCATGGCTGGAATCACTGGGTTATTGTAGGTTGTTGTAGGTTTTTCGGGCTATATGGCCATGGTCTAGAAGCATTCTCTCCTGACGTTTTGCCTGCATCTATGGCAAGCATCCTCAGCGGTTGTGAGGTTGTTAGAGATGCAATCTGACACCATTTTAATGCAATCTGACACCACTTTAACTGCCATGGCTCAACTCTGCGGAATATTGGGAGTTGTAGTTTGGTGAGGCACCAGCAATATTTGGCAGAGAAGGCAAAAGATTTTATAAAACTACAACTCCCACGATTCAATGACATTGAACCACAGTGGTGTCAAATTGTATTAATCTTAAAGTGGCGATGGACCGTTGGAAAACTCCTTCAATGTTCAGACTAAATCACGGAGCGGATTCTCTGCCTCATTGGCACAGCAGTAAAGGAGTTGCTCTGAGGATGCTTGCCATAGATGCAGGCGAAACATCAGGAGAGAATGCTTCTAGAACATGGCCATATAGCCTGAAAAAACCTACAACAACCCAGTAAAGGAGTTGCCAAATGATGTGACGTTTCTATGCTGGGTTTGACATTTCTTTCCCTGCGGAAGGGATGGGCTGTTGTGCTCACCTGGATGGCTAAAGGAATGAGTTCTCCGGTTCGCTTCTGGTGGAGCAAACACAGCGGGGCGGCAACATATTGCTCTTTGCCGTTCACTGGATTGGTGGGAAGTCCATCCAGGATCTTGTAATCCACTAGGAAAATGGTGCCTTTCTGCAAAGACAGAAGTTGGAGAAGGACGTTCATTTCAAGAGGAAAAATGGGGGTGAAAGGCTTTCTTGTGATTTCACATGCATTTACACTCTTCCAACACGTCCGTAAAGGAATAATAATAAATATACAGGGTTAGTCAAAATGAATAGGCCAATATACAATACAATTAATTTTCTTATTGGCCTATTCATTTTGACTAACCCTGTACTTTATTTATATTTTACTAGACCTCATGGGCCATCCAGTCCACCCCCCTGCCAAGAAGCAGGAATATTGCATTCAAAGCACGCCTGACAGATGGCCATCCAGCCTCTGTTTAAAAGCTTCCAAAGAGGGTGCCTCCCCCACACTCTGAGGCAGAGAGTTCCACTACTGAACGGCCTCACAGTCAGGAAGTTCTTCCTCATGTTCAGATGGAATCTCCTTTCTTGTGCCCTCCCAATTGCTGGCATGTCCGCCTTTTATTATCACCCCACCAAGCAGTACCTATTTATCTACTTATCTACTTTTATCAGCCTTTCGATTCGTAAGATTTTCTGCAGCTGGCGATTTAACCCAGGCCTATAGCGAGGGGGTGGTTTTAGGGGTTCAAACCCCCCCCCCCCCAAAAAAAAATGTTTCAGATTTTTTTAAAAAACCTGGTTTACTCATAAATTTTAACTGGTCAACCAAATCCCCATGCTAAGTCTATGAGATGCAAAAAATTAAGAGTCCCTCCAGAACTGTAAGCACTATCTCAAGCAAATATTGACAATTTATTCACACTGTCATTACTTGCAGCAACAGCCGATGTAGTGAAGCAACCAAGCAACTCATTAAGGAGGCCAGACTTGGTGGAAGTGGTTGACAGGAGTGGAGTTGCAGGCTATTGAAGGTTGCTCTGCCCCCTGCTATGCTCTTTGCTTCAGCGTGAGCTAGGAGGCAGGTTTCAACCCCCCCCCCCCCCCCCAATTTTCAACCCTCCCCGAAATTTTCAACCCCCCCCCCCCAAAATTGTCAACCCTCCCCGAAATGTTTTTCTGGCTACGGCCTTGATTTAACCCACTGTGCTAAGTCCGGCCCTTATCAGGAAATCGTCACCAATGCATCATGGTCATATATGAGTGCCTCTACACTGTGGAATGAATGCAGCTGGACACCATTTTAACTGCTATGGGATCCTGAGGTTGTAGTTTCCCAAGATATTTTGTCTTCTCTGCCAAAGACTCACCAAACGACAATTCCCATTGTTCCACAGCATTGGCAGTTAAACTGGTGTCAAAAAATATATAGCAATTTGGACACAGCGTATTATTTGGGAACACAGAAATGCTGGACCACTCTCACAACCACCATGTCAGACTACACAGAGAATCCACTGAAATCCACAAGCATGTGGACAATTTCAACAGAAAGGAGGAAACCATGAAATTGAGCAAAATCTGGCTACCAGTATTTAAAAACTCTAAAATTGGGACAATAAATAAAGAACAACACTCAAAAACAGGCCAATTCCAGACAAGAAATAATCAGGGCCAGCTAATCACCTCCCAAGAAAGGATTCCTCCAGGCAGGAAGCAGCTACACCTTGGAACTGCTAGGCCATTAAATGCTAATCAAGGTGGCCAATTGCAACATTCACACCTACCTCCAACAGAAAAGAGTTCTTTCTCCCACCCTGGACAATCCACAGATATATAAACCCCATTTTCCTATTTCCAACAGACCTCACAACCTCTGAGGATGCCTGCCATAGATGCAGGTGAAACATCAGGAGAGAATGCTTCTGGAACATGGCCATACAGCCCAGAAAACTCACAGCAACCCAATATATAGCATTTCTGCATTGTAGACACGACTTGCCTTTAACTCTCCAACTAAGTGCCAAGTTTAACAGGCCAGAATATCAATTCCGGGTTAAAAGGAATATTAAACCAAAATGTCAAACTTTTTGCTTGTTTGGCTTCAGTGCATTAGATAGTTCCTTTAAAATATGGACTGAAATCTGGAGCTCACTGGATAGTTTCTTTAAGTTCTCCTATTTGAATACGTAGAGAAAATAAATTACCTTCAGCTCCTCTCTGAGGGTAGTGTGTTCTCCCAAAGGACCGGCCACCATATCTTGGGTGACAGGGAAATTTTCGGGGATCCGGTCACATTTCTGGATCAAGATGGGGTTGATCCCATTAAGAAACTGATAGCCAAAGAATTCATCATCATTCCAGTGCTGAAACACATATTCTGGGGAGATGGAGAAAAGTAGAAAGAGAGGCAGATAGATAGGCACAGGGTATTGGTCAAAATAATTACAAATTCTGGTCCGTGGGTGCATCTACATTGCAGACTTAATGCAATTTGACCTCACTTTAACTGCCAAAGCTCAATGCCGGGCTTTAGCACAGCAAATTAACCGCCAGCTGCAGAAAGTCTTGCCAGTTGAAAGATTGACAGTTCAAGCCCGGGTCCGGGTGAGCTTCTGGCCATCAGACTAGCTTCTGCTCACCTAGCAGCAACGTGAGTAGATAAATAGGTACCACTTTAAGCAGGGAGGTAATAAAAGGCATCCATAAGGACATGCCGAAAATTTGGTTGGGAGGTCATCTAGGGACAACAAAAGATCCTTAGCATGGAAGATGGAGCAACAGCACCTCCCCATGGTCAGTCGAGCACAGACTCCAGATGCCGGTGATGGAAAAAGACGGGGAAAGCCTATGCCTCTGTTTATGTATTGTCTGTTCTTGTCAATTGTATAATGGCATTGACTGCCATATATGTGTTCTGTACTCTGTCTTAAGTTCCCTGGGGGAGATAGAGCGGAATATAAATAAAGTATATTATATTGTCGAAGGCTTTCATGGCCAGAATCACTGGGTTGTTGTAGGTTTTTTCGGGCTATATAGCCATGTTCTAGAGGCATTCACTCCTCACATTTCACCTGCATCTATGGCAATGCATCTAGAACAGTGGTTCTCAACCTGTGGGTCCCCAGATGTTTTGGCCTTCAACTCCCAGAAATCCTAACAGTGGTAAACTGACTGGGATTTCTGGGAGTTGTAGGCCAAAACACCTGGGGACCCACAGGTTGAGAACCACTGCTCTAGAACATGGTCATATAAGCCAAAAAAGCCTACAACAACCCAAAGTATATTATATATTACTATGCCCCCTGGTGGCATAGCGGATTAGACCGATGAGCTGTTGAACTTGCTGACTGAAAGGTTGGCAGTTCAAATCGAGGGAACGGGGTGAGCTCTTGCTGTTAGGCCCAGCTTCTGCCAACCTAGCAGTTCGATAACATGCAAATGGGAGTAGATCAATAGGTACTGCTTCTGTGAGAAGGTAACGCCGCTCCATGCAGTCATGATAGCCACATGACCTTGGAGATCTCTACGGACAACGCTGGCTCTTCGGCTTGGAAATGGAGATAAGCACTTAATGTCAGGGGAAGCCTCTACCTTTACTTATATTATATTAATGGTATGGAATCCTAGGAGTTGTAGTTTGGTAGGGGCCCAGTACTCTTGGCTAAAGACTTTGTAAAACTAAAACTCCCAGGATTTCATAGCATTGAGCCATGAGAGTGCAAGGGACGTCAAACTGCATTAAATCAACCTAGTAGATGCAAATCAGCATCGTAGATGCATGATATTTTCTCATTTTATTTATGTCACTTTTCATTTGACATATCTTCTCAGAAGGCATTAATTCCCCCAATGTATACCATGCAATTATTGGCCCTCTGTATCCGCAAATTTTGCACCCAAAGATACCACCATCCACAACTTTAAAATATTCCAAATAATTTAAAAAAAAACAAATATTGGTTTTTCATTTTATACGATGCCATTTAACTGTGTCATTCTATATAATGGGACTTCAGCATCAACGTTGTGATATCTACACGAGGGTCCTGGAACCAAATCCCAGTCAATGCTATATGACCACTTTACTGACTTAAATGGCATGTATATATTATGGGATAGACATTTCTTTTGCAAATCCATAAAGGGGGGAATTACAGAGGTGAGGAAGGGAAAGCTTGCAACTTGACCATCATCAATGGCCATTGCTTGACCATCACTAACCTGTGGCAGGAGTGTGATAGAACCAGAAGACCTTGCGGATGTCCTCGAGTTTCCCCCAGGAATAAGGTTTGTCCAGGAAGCCTTTCATTTTGGCCTCAAAAAGGCTGAGAGAAGAAGGAGAAGAAGGAAGCAGTGAGATCACTTTGTCTTCACAAATAGTGCTAAAATCAAGAGATTTGATTCTGTTATGTTTTTTCTACACAATGGGATGCTTCCTTGTACACAAAGGGTGCATCTACAACACTGTAGAATGAATGCAGTTTGACACACACTTTGATTGCCATGGATCAATGCTATAGGATCCTGGGAATTGTAGTTTGCTGAGGCACCAGTACTATATGGTACAGGAAGGTAAAGATCTTGCAAAACTACTCCTCCAAGGATCCCATAACTTTGAGCCATGGCAGTTCAAGTGGTGTCAAACCACATTAGTAGACCGCCAAAGTTTGGAGATATTCCCTTTTGGACTGCAACTCCCCAAATCCTGAGATTCTGGAGATTGAAATGCTTCCATTTACACAGAGTACACCTCTATATATTGGACTGCAATGCATAGCATCCCTTAATATAACCCCTGATTGGTGAAAGCTGATGGGATTTGCAGTCTGACAACATCTGGAAGGTAATCCCATTTATACCTGGTGCACTTTCACGTATTGGACTGTAATGCATAGCATCCCTTCATAGAATCATAGAATCAAAGAGTTGGAAGAGACCTCATGGGCCATCCAGTCCAACCCCATTCTGCCAAGAAGCAGGAATATTGCATTCAAATCACCCCTGACAGATGGCCATCCAGCCTCTGTTTAAAAGCTTCCAAAGAAGGAGCCTCCACCACACTCCGGGGCAGAGAGTTCCACTGCTGAACAGCTCTCACATCAGGAAATTCTTCCTCATGTTCAGATGGAATCTCCTCTCTTGTAGTTTGAAGCCATTGTTCCATGTCCTAGTCTCCAAGGAAGCAGGACTTCATATAAGTCTTGATTGGCGAAGGCTGATGGGATTTGCAGTCTGACAACATCTGGAAGGTTGATATAGAATCAGGCCATTGGCCCATCCAGATGTAGTGTTTTTGGGTCCCAAGCACATCCTTTTTACAAATGCCACACCTGGAGATGGACTTGGGACAAGTGAACTGGGAAAGAGGTGTCAAACTGCATTAATTCTACAATGTAGATGCACCCCTAGTCTCATTTGGGGATGAGCCATAAAAGAGGGCTTCAAGATGGTGAACACAGAATTACAGAATTATTGTGTCAGGAGCGAACCAAAACAGTTGTATTGCATTACAAACAAACAAACAAACAAAAACACAAAATTTGCAGACTTGGTATTCTATTAAATGTCCTTTGACCAGTGGCTGGCCACTTATCATAGAATAATAGTAGGAATACCCCACATGGGCCATCTAGTCCAACCCCCAAAACATAAGGGATTGGTAGGTGTATACTAGAACTCGGAGACTTGAGCTATCTTGATCTCAGTCCCTTTGCAGTTCCTTCCCGAGTACAATTTGAAATCAGGATCTACAGGCAACGCTGGAATGTGCATTTCGTGCCAAGATTCAGCTGCGGGATATGCTGGTGCAATTCATAAAGATATGGATGATAAGCATGTCAACTGCATTGGCAAGATAAGGCACCGCTTTATTTACATCAGAAATTTTCTCCTGCTTCTGCATGATATGAATATGCTACCATACAATGCAGTTTCGAATTGCATTATATGGCAATGTAGGTGGAACCTTAGATATACTAAAATGACACAGGTTGGCAGGTGAAATAAAAATGATAATGATCTTCATCCAAACATTAAAAACAATGCAGTTTAAATCCTGCAACATATTCAATTAAGATACAATTTACAAGGCACCCAAATACCTGGGAGTTACACTGGACGGTGCTTGACCTACAAGAAGCACTGCCTGAATATCAAGCAAAAAGAGGGCATTAGAAATAATACCATTCGAAAGCTGACTGGCACAACCTGGGGATCACAACCAGGCACAGTGAAGACATCTACCCTTGCACTTTGCTACTCTGCTGCTGAGTATGCATGCCCAGTGTGGAACACATCTCACCATGCTAAAACAGTGCATGTGGCTCTTAATGAGACATGCTAAATTATCACAGGGTGTCTGTGCCCTACCACTCACTCAAGGAAAATAGGAAAAGACAATCAAGAATTAATGAGCAAATCAGTAACAATTTGACTCCTGAGCAAAACAACCGTTTTGCTAGTGAGAGACGTCAAAAGAAAACCATCCATTAGGTTGAAATTCCTTTCCCAGAACTAGGACAGACTGGTTTAAAATCCAGCCAAAGCCAACAACATTTTGGAAAAAAACAAAACTGGGTGAAAGATATTCGTTTGCATTGAACTTTTCACACCTCCTTTTGAATAATGAGATTCAAATGCCTTTTTGTTATTGTTGTATTTTCTGGTACACATATGCACATCTATCTCTTTGTCATGCTTATTAGAAATATTATATATTCATCCAGTCACAGTTTATGATATTAGTGGTTAAATTTGTGTGTGTGTGTGTGAGAAGCATCTTGAAAAACTGCAAGTCGCTACTGGTGTGAGAGAATTGGCCATCTGCAAGGACGCTACCCAGGAGATGCCCGGATGCTTTGATGTTCTACCATCCTTGTGGGAGGCTTCTCTCATGTCCCCGCATGCTGAGCTGGAGCTGACAGAGGGAGCTCATTCACGCTTTCCCCAAATTCAAACCTATGACCTCTCAGTCTTCAGTCCTGCTGGCACAAAGGTTTAACCCACTGCGCCACTGGGGCTCCTAGATGCTCTGACACTATATTGATGAGGAGATATTGGAAAAATAGATATTTATTGATTGATTTATGTATGTACTTTACAAGCACTGAAATGTAAAGAAAAATCAAGTTCTCTCTCTGTATAGAAAGAATGCTAACAGGCAAACAAGCTGTGTCCAGGCACAGCAAGAGAGGGACTAAAGAGGGAGGCATGTTATCTATACATCCCAAGAGAGAGATAAGCCACACAGGCTGGTACGAAAAGCCCAGTGTCTTCCTTCTCGAGAAGGAGCCAATGCCTCCTCAATGACAGGTCCAAGTGGGCCCCTTGATTGATGAATGTAAGATGCTGCTAGAAAGAAATACACAGAAACATGCTTTTTGCATGTTGGAAGGTAGAATTTGATATTCTTATGATGCTAAGGTGACACCGTGAGTGACGTTAATGTATGTAGAAGCATGTTCTTTGTTTGCTTGAATTTGAAAGGTATAAAGGCACAGTGAAACGCCTCTATTATTGCTCTAGTGCTTTTGGACATAGTCCACTCCAGGGCCCCAGCTGGAAATAAATCCGTGCTTTTTTTTAGACCTCCGGAACTCTCTTTGTCTCTTTTCCTGAAACCTTCTTCCTGCCATTTCAATACGTTGGCTGTTTAAACTGAAAATATTTGGCCAGACTGGATTTGGGGAATAATAACAATTCTCCATCGTGGTCCATTGTTGCAGAATGAATAAATGAATGGATGGAATTGCTTACTTTTGGTGTTGTTGTTTTATAAGCACCACAACTGAGCTATAATAGTGCAGGGGCACCAAATTATTTCACTCTTAGGGTGGACAGCACTGCGTCAAAACACTTACGCCATTGTTCCGCGCCCGAAAAAGGCTGTAGATTTGGGGAAAGAATACTGGATGTTGTACTCCATGGAGTTGGGGCTGTCAATATCAGCGCACCATGGGACCGCTGGGAGGTATTCCTTCCATCTAGGCACAGGAAAAAGTAAAAAGAGGTCAGGTTAATATACAGTATGAGAGACACCCATTCCCATAGGCTTCGTATCCGGAATTTCATCTATCTGCATCCAGTGAAATGTGTCCTTTCTCAACATGTTCTAGATCAGTGGTTCTCAGGCTTCCTAATGCCGCGACCCCTTAATACAGTTCCTCATGTTGTGTTAACCCCCAAACATAAAATTATTTTTGTTGCTATTTCACAACTCTAGTTTTGCTACTGTTATGGATTGTAATGTAAACATCTGGTATGCAGGATGTATTTTCATTCACTGAACCAAATTTGGCACAATACTCTAGACACCCATATTTGAATACTGGTGGTCTTGGGAGGGATTGATATTGCCATTTGGGAGTTATAGTTGCTGGGACTTATAGTTAACCTACAATCAAAGAACATTCTGAACGCCACCAACAATGGAATTGAACCAAACTTGGCACACAGAACTACCATAACCAACAAAAAGTAGGGTTTGGTGGGCATTGACCTTGAGTTTGGAGTTGTAGTTCACCTATATCCAGAGAGCATTGTGGACTCAAACAATAATGGATCTGGACCAAACTTGCCCAAATACCCAATATGCCCAAATGTGAACACTGGTGGAGTTTGAGGGAAACAGACCTCAACAGTATTTTCTCTTGGTCATGGGAATTCTGTGTGCCAAGTTTTATTCAATTCCATCATTGATGGAGTTCAGAAGGCTCTTTGATTGTAGGTGAACTATAAATCCCAGCAACTCCAGCATTACCAAATAACAAAATCAATCACCCTAACCCCACCAGTATTCAAATTTGGGTGTATCAGGTATTTGTGCCAAATTTGGTCCAGTGACTGAAAATACATCCTGCATATCAGATATTTACATTACGATTCATAACAGGAGCAAAACAACAGTAATGAAGTAGCAATGAAAATAACGTTAATGTTGGGGGTCACCACAACATGAGGACCTATACTAAGGGGTCGCGGCATTAGTAAGGTTGAGAACCACTGAACTAGAAGGTACACAGCAGCATTCAGAGTAATAGCCATCTGCTTGCCAAATGCAGCTGAACTAGATATAGATACCTTGATTAATAGTGTCAAAAATTACAAATCTAGTGGTTTGTTTCCAACTCACCCATATTTGCTGTGCTTCTGCACCAACTCTTCCCGGCGGTGTCTCCGCTGCAAATAGTGAGTATCATCCGAAGCAGTTTTAGCTAGATGGAAGGAAATTGGGAAAATCAGCATGTTTTCCTACTCTTCCTACTAAAGCTGTGAAATGCTTTAGATGGGGATTCTAAGGATGCATATGTATTAATTGTGATAGCATCTTTACTAAGGCCTCTGCCATTTGTTTCGAAAGGTCTTACCTGCTCCTTCCCGGAAGGACACGGTACAGTATCCCTCTATCCAGGAGTAACAGGGGAAACTATAAACGTCTCCCTCTGGGGACGTCACTCGTACAGCATCGCAGAACCAACTGCTCTCCGGGAAGAAAGAATAGGGATCCTTATGGAGGCGGATCAGGAGGATCGAGCCCAGGTCATAGTCACAAGGCACCTCGTGGTCTTCTACCTGTTGGGAAAGACTTGGGAGTCATTTTCTCCTATCATGGGATGAAGAAGGCAGGATATAATGTCTCAAACTCTAGCTCTCATTATTCCATAGCACTGAGCCATGGTAGTGAATGTGGCATCACACTACATTCATTCCTGCAGTGGCGTGGCACGCACCTGTCACGAAAATATCATTGCAGATTTGATAAATGTGGATTTGAAATGATCTGTGGGTATGAATGAAAGTATGGAAGGATGTATGGATGGAGTTAATAATTTTGGAAACATCAGTAAAATATTAAGGCCTGCAATGACTAACTACCTGCTTGCTGGACTGTAATTAAAAGTTGCTAATGAGAACTAAAAGGTAAACTGTGATGAGAACTGGACAGTGCTAAGATAAATGTTTACAATGTTAAGAAGGAAGTCAACATAAGCCTTGCGTTTATCAACACCAATCAAGAAGTTCAACATCTGGCCAGGAAACTGAGATGGAGCCAGGATGTATGGATGGAATTAATAATTTTGGAAACATTCGTAAAATATTAAGTAAAATATTAAGGCCTGCAATGACTAACAATGACTGCTGGACTGTAATTAAAAGTTGCTAATGAGAACTAAAAAGTAAACTGTGATAAGAACTGGACAGTGATAAGATAAATGTTTACAATGTTAAGAAGAAAGTCAACACAAGTCTTCCATTTATCAACACCAATCAAGAAGATCAACATCTGACCAGGAAATTGAGATGGGGCCAGGATGTAAGGAAGGAGTTAATAATTTTGGAAACATCAGTAAAATATTAAGACCTGCAATTACTAACCACCTGCTTGCTGGACCGTGATTAAAAGTTGCAAATGAGAACTAAAAAGTAAACTGTGATAAGAACTGGGCAGTGATAAGATAAATGTTTACAATGTTAAGAAGGAAGTCAACAAAAGCCTTGCATTTATTAACACCAATCAAGAAGATCAACATCTAGCCAGGAAACTGAGATGGAGCCAGGATGGAAGACGACTTATGGAAAGAAGTTTTGACAGCATTCTGAAGTGTTGGTGTTATGGAAGTTTTGGAACTATGCGTTGGCAGGCTGTAAGAGAGCAGGGCCTGGCCTAACAGGTGCTTCTCCAAGGAGGGAAAAAAGGATATGGTAATATTTGGATGCATGACGATGAATGCATGTACATGTGTGTGAATGGTGATTGAAAATGTAATTCTTCTTTGTTTGCTTGTAAATCCAATGTAGCTGCATAGAATCTGTATGTCCAATGTCATTCTTTGTGTAAAAGTTGTGTAAAGGTTCTGATATACCCTCTCACATTGGAAATTGCAATAAAAAGAACCTATGCTTTAAAGTTATTGAAAAGTTATTCATGACAAATTGGAGTCAGAAGTGGGATATTCTTTTCCAGTGTGGGAAAGTTATTCATAACACACCCTCAGTCCAAAATCCCAAAGAAAATGTAATTCCTTTAAATTTTGGACTAAAATCCAGAGTAGATTCATGATCCTTCTGATACAGAAGACAAATTGCATTAATTCTACTACACTACAAGATGCTGCCTTCTTCTTCCTCCCAACACCAAAAAGCACATCCTGTGCTGGTACAGCTGTACAAGAAGCCTAAATTTCCTTGCTATGCATGCCTTTGTTTTGGCCATGCATTTTGCATTTGGGTGGTTCCGTCCAGGCTGCAGCCATAGGGCCAGCCACCTGTCTATCATCATTAAGTTCTTTCATCATTAAGTTCATTAAGTCCCCTTTCCCCAGGGTTCTGGGAGGTAAAAGAAAGTTTTTAGTTCTGTCTTACAGTTCACAAGCTCAGTTACAGGACGTGAGAGCTTCTCCCACCTGTAGAAAGCTTCGTTTCTCACAAACTTTGGGGGAAAGCAGTTCCACAGCTTTACTAAGAATACAGCCAGCTTTGCTAGAAGGTAAAGGACACCAGCTGGAAAATTTACAAAGTCTTTGCTAGTAAAGTCTACTCGGGTTTCCCATAAAGCAAAATGGGACTGGGAGTAGGGCCCCATGCCAGCCTAAGAACAGATTGCCAAGGGAAGGGTCAAGGATTTCCTTTATAGAAGAAAGAAACAGTTCTTGAAGCAAGTGGCCTGTCCCTTGTGGGCAGATTAAGAAAGCTACCAGTTTTCCAGAGTTTTAAAGTATTTGATTGACTTGTTGAAGATTTAAGCATTAATAAAGAACCTTGTTAAACTTTCTAAGCTTCTAAAGACTTTGCATAGGGAAATCTATAGGGCCTCTCAGCCGAGGCACCCCGGGTGTCCTGCTGAGCATATAGAGACAATTGCTGTTAATAGACAATTGCTACAGGCCCAGCGGTTGACAGCACACATCCAGCAAGACAAAGACAAGAAAAGGGGAAACTGAACCAGTCTCCTTGAAAGACTGTAAAAATGAGTTTCTTTGACAGAGGCTTTTTAAACCTAGACCTTGGGTCTTATCTCTTTTTGAGCCAAAAATGGCACTGCAGTGAAGAATGGAAGAACAGCGACACCTGCAGGACAATGACTGCAATTTCATTCAGCCATGAGTTGGAATCAGGTCAGAGTTCACATGAGGAGTCAGGCTGGATCTAGACTGCCCTATATCCCAGGATCTGGCCCCAGATTATCTGTTTACCCCAGATTATATGGCAGTGTATACTCAGTCAGATAATCTGGGATCGGATCCTGGGATACACGTATCGGGCAATGTAGATCCAGCCTCAGAAAGGTCCTAATCTTTGCAGCGATCTTTTTCTTTTCGTATCAGGAGCAACTTGAGAAACAGCAGATCACTTCTGGTGTGAGAGAATTGGTTGTCTGCAAGGATGTTGCCCAGGGGACGCCCAGATGTTTTGATATTTTACCATCCTTGGGGATGGCTACATATTAGTAAACAAAAGGGGTGCATCTACTCTGTTGAATTAATGCAGTTTGACACCATTTTAAATGTGCTCCCAGGCTGGGGATTGTGGGGTTGCATTTGTGGGTGATTGAAATTATTATTATTATTATTATTATTATTATTATTATTATTATTTGTACCCTGCTTTATCTCCCCCAAAGGGGACTCAATGCGGCTTGACATAAAAGCATTAGTATACAATTTAAAATATACAAATATACAAACACTGAAACAGAATATACAAATAAAGTAAATAAATAAATAAACACAAAGAGTACTAAAAATGAGTTAAAATCAGCTGTTAAAAATATACACATTTCATGTATATTCAATGGCTTTATCATTTTATCATTATGTTGTTTTATACTGATCCAAACATAGTGGAAACAAGAGCATATGCCTTTGGGACTCCGGTATTTATCCTTCTTTTTGGCGAGGGACTTCTCTCTTCCCTGGGAATGCAATGGTGGTACATTTAGGGATGCATTCAGATGGTAGAATTAATGCAGTTTAACACCACTTTAACTGCCATGGCTCAATGTTATGTAATCTTGGGCATTGTAGCTTGTGGCAGCCCCAGCACATGGGCAAAGATGGCAAAAAACATTGTGAAACTATAACTCCCAGGATTCCATAGAATGGTGATGGCAAACTTCATTAATTCTTCTGTGCAAAGTCTGTAGACACACCCTTAAAATATGCCTGGCAACAAAATAAAGCCGAACCTAAGGTACATCAGTGCATTTAAGATATAATGCAAAATCAAACCCAGATCCAGAATTCTGAAATCTGAAATATTCCAAAATGCAAAGCTATCTATATAGGTGACTGAGGAAGGATCTACACTGCCATATAATCCAGATTATCACAATAGATAGTCCAGATTATCTGATTTGAACTGGATTATATGAGTCTACACTGCCATATAATCCAGTTCAAAGCAGATAATCTGAATTTTATATGCCAGTATAGATGGGGCCTATGATAACAACTCTTTTGTTTTTCTGCTGTTTCAGTGTGCTCAATATGGACAGGAGCAGCCAGAGGTTGACATGGGCAGGAGCAGCCAGATGGCGTGGAGGCTGCTAAGACAGCTGAGCAATGACCCCTCACAAACTAATACCCATGCCAACATAAAGGCAGACCAGATAGCACACCAACTCTTGAAGAACGGGAAACCCAACCTTGTCACCAAAGTAGGAAAGAAACCAATAGCCAGACAACCAGAGATTGAGAACAACCTTCATGAACCCTTTACATCTACTGAATTGGACATGGCTCTCAATAAATGTAAAAATGGCAAAGCAGCTGGCCTGGATGATCTACGGATGGAACAAATCAAGAACTTTGGTCCAAAAGCAAGGCGCTGGCTGCTGGAGCTGATGAACAACCACACTGCATCCTGTCAGATCCCCAAAATCTGGAGGAAAGCAAGAGTCATCGCCATCTTGAAGCCAGGCAAAGACCATAATGATCCAAAAAGCTACAGACCAATCTCCCTGTTGTGCCACCTCTACAAAGTTCTGGAGAGACTTATTTTGCATAGAATTACGGGGGAAAAGACCCATGTCTGATCCCACAGCAAGATGGCTTCAGGAAAGGCAAAAGCTGCACATCGCAAGTGCTGAACTTGACTCAGCACATAGAAGATGGCTTTGAAAGGCAGCAGATCACAGGAGCTGTCTTCATAGACCTGTCAGCAGCTTATGATACCCTGAACCACCGCCTCCTCCTGAGAAAAATGTATAATGTCACAAAGGACTACCACCTCACCTGCCTCATAGGAAACCTGCTACAAAACAGGAGCTTTTTTGTTGAGTTCCAGGGCCAGAGAAGCAGATGGCGGAAACAGAAGAACAGCCTGCCTCAGGGGAGCGTGCTTACTCCATCCATGTTCAACATCTACACAAATAACCAGCCACTGCCAGAAGGGACAGAGAGTTTCATCTATGCTGATGATCGTGCCATTACTGCTCAAGCAGGGAGCTTTGAGATGGTAGAACAGAAGCTCTCCGAAGCTCTAGGTGCCCTTACTGCCTATTGCAGGGAAAACCAGCTGATCCCTAGCCCATCTAAAACACAGACATGTGCTTTTCACCTCAAGAACAGACAAGCATCCTGAGCTCTGAGGATCACCTGGGAAGGAATCCCACTGGAGCATTGCAGTGCACCCAAATACCTGGGAGTCACCCTTGACCGTGCTCTGACCTACAAGAAGCACTGCCTGAACATCAAGCAAAAAGTGGGTGCTAGAAACAATATCATACGAAAGCTGACTGGCACAACCTGGGGATCACAACCAGATACAGTGAAGACATCTGTCCTTGCTCTATGCTACTCTGCTGCTGAGTATGCATGCCCAGTGTGGAACACATCTCACCACGCTAAAACAATTGAGGTGGTTCTTAATGAGACATGCCACATTATTACAGGCCCTACACCACTGGAAAAATTACACTGTCTAGCCGGTATCGCACCACCTGACATCCACTGAGAAGTAGCAGTCAATAGTGAAAGGACCAAGGCAGAGACATCTCCAGCTCATCCCTTGTTTGGGTATCAGCCAGCATGTCAATGACTTAAATCAAGAAATAGTTTTCTAAGATCTACAGAGACACTCACTGGAACACCTCAGCAAGCGAGAGTCCAGAAGTGGCAGGCTCAAATCCAGAACCTCAATCAATGGCTGCTACCAAATGAGAGACTCCTCCCTGGGCACACAGAAGATGGGGCGACATGGAAGGCGCTGAACAGACTGCGCTCTCGCAAAGGACATTTAATCAACTACCAAGCTTGCAAACTCTGTTTTGTCTGTTTGTTAAAAATTCGTTTAAAATGTAATACAATTGTTTGGTTGATACTGACACGATAAATAAATAAGTGTGCTCAAACTATTCTTCATACCCAAAACTATTAAAACAATGGTATGTATAAAATACCTTTCGGCTAGGTGTATGTGAAACACACATTAATTTTGTGTTTAAACTTGGGTCCCATCTCTGAGATACCTTATTATGTGCATATATACAAATGCAGATATTCCAGATTCCAGAGTAACCAAGCATTTTGGATAAAGGAGGCTCAACCTGTGTTGCTTTGTGTGCATTAAGAAACCTTATTTATTTATTAGATGCACTTATTGACCGCCATTCTCAGCCCTTACGGGCGACTCATGGCGGTGTACAGTACACATAAAAAGACAGTTACAGAGGCCAGTATCAACAACATATGACTATAAATAAATAAATAAATAAATAAATAATAAATTAAGAAACCTCCATTGAAGACAAGGCTTTTTTTGGAGGCATGAGTCAATAATTGGAGATCTCCCTCCTGACATTTCATGATCCCACAGCACAATGCTTTAACCTGCATTTCCTCAATGCTGATGTCAGATTAAGCATGCTCTTGGAATGGCACGTGGTTACTATGAGCAAGAGACTCAGGTGAAATAGCTTCCAAAAAAACTTCCTGTTATGGTGGCAACTGAGTGGCCTAACCAAAAAAATGCAGTGGAACCATGCTTCCTTCAAGCTGTTTTTATGCCTGGTGCCTGGTTTAATACAGAAACTAAGTTATGAAATATTTTCCTATTGTAGAGAGGAGATTCCATCTGAACATGAGGAAGAACTTCCTGACTGTGAGAGCCGTTCAGCAGTGGAACTCTCTGCCCCGGAGTGTGGTGGAGGCTCCTTCTTTGGAAGCTTTTAAACAGAGGCTGGATGGCCATCTGTCAGGGGTGATTTGAATGCAATATTCCTGCTTCTTGGCAGAATGGGGTTGGACTGGATGGCCCATGAGGTCTCGTCCAACTCTTTGATTCTTTGATTCTACGATTCTATGTGAACTAAAGGCATTAGGGTGAGGATGAATGACCAAATCAAGATTAAATCAAATCTAATGCAAACATAGCTCTCAATCCCAATGCTGAAAGTGTAGAGTAGAACAGGGGTGCCACAGCTTCATATTCCCAGAACAGCTGGAATGAAGCCTTTGATTTTCATTTTCTCCCCACAACTTAACCCTACATTTGTGGAACGATGCCTGCTTGGCACGGAGAAAGCACACAGGTGGATTCTTGCACCTGTGATTAAAAATACACTTCGCCAGCAGCAAGTCAGAGGGGAAAAAATCTAATGGCGGTTCAGGGGCCTAGGCAACCAACCCATCTGGCATCGACCGCAGGTGAATTATTAGCTTGGCATGCCCAAAAAAAGCTTCGCACATTCTTGTTGAGTCAGTGCTTCGCATCAGTCACCAAAATAATCTGGAGATGGGCATCAAATCATGTGTTGACTCTCAAGGCACTACGTGCTGCATCACCTCTTAACAAACATTATTTACATTTATGTAAAAAGTTTATCTGCATATCCAGGTCTCCTGCTTCATGAAGCTGTGACTGACCCATTCCTTCCACCAAGAAGCTCTTGAGGATCCATCCCTTCCACTAGCCCTTCCAGCAAGATGCTGTAAACAAACCATCCCTGCCATCAACCCTTCCATGAAGAAGCTGTGGATGATCTATCCCTTCCACCAATTCTTCCACCAAAAAGCTGCTGAGGATCCATCCTTTTCATCACTCCTTCCATCAAGAAGCTATGGATGATTAGTTCCTTCCACCAACTCTTTGATCAAGGAGCTGAGACTTGATTTGTTCCTTCCATCAAGAAGCTCTTGAGGATCCATCCCATCCACTAACCCTTCCACCAAGACACTGCAAAGGAATTATCCCTTCCACCAACCCTTCCATCAAGAAGCTGTGGATGATCTGTCCCTTCTACAAACTCTTCCATAAAGAAGCTATGGATGATCCTTCCCTTCCATTCATTCTTCCATGAAGAAGCGATAGACGATTCCTTATTTTCACCAACCTTTCCACCAAGAAGATATGAATGATCTATCCCTTTAACCAACCCTTTCATGAAGAGACTATGGATGATCTATTCCTTCCATCACTCATTCCATCAAGAAGCTATAGATGATCCTTTCCATCCACCAACCCAGGGACCCCAAAGCTTACCCATCCTTGAGCAGAACTGATGCCAACGTGATTCAGAAGGTGCTTCGAACTCTCCCCATTGGTGCCCACCAAGGTGATTGAGATGGCATCAAAGGTCCCTGTCAAAAGGCCCTTGCCAGTGGTTACTTGGACCTTGTAGACCACCGGCTCATTGGGCTTGCTGTAGAAGATGCCTGTTGGTTCCATCCTGTCCAGGCTGTTGGCAGAAAAGGTTGCCAGGGAGCCCGCCTTATAAACATGATGCGCAGAGGAGGGAAACATCTTCCGCAGAAACCGGCTCGTCTCCCTTTGGCTTGGCAACGCCCAGATGCCTTCAAGCTACGGAACAAGGCGAGAAGTCAACGCCTCCTTGCGCTCTCCCACATCTCAGAGGTGCCTCCTACGGATCCGTCTCCTATTTATATCCTCACACCTTTCTCACCCATACTTCCCCATTAAAAAATGGAGGAGTCCAGAGCAAAGCCACCTGTATCTCCTCCGTGGGTGGTGACCTCACAAGGAGATCCGAAAGGACAGGTGAGAAGAAGAGATCAAGGCCACAGAGGGAGATGGAGTGATTGAATAAACATGAAATAGATGGATAGATAGGCATATGAAAGTGGTGCATTTTCACTCACAAATAATTGAAGGGATGGGGATTTTATGGACAAGCCTGCTCTGTACCAACCTGCCTGGCTTCCCTCCCTCTTTGCAGCTGCTTCGTTTGGGTTAGGTTCTTTCTTTTGCAGAAGGAAATATAATCACAAACACTGACCTGGGAGTTGGTTCAGGCCAGAATCAAGGGCTGGTTTTCACAATCCAATGGTGATGGGTGACAGGTTCCATCGCTAACATCCTGACAGGGGATGATGGATGCTCTGGATGAATGCTCCAGGAGGATGCCAGCTTGGGGAAGGCTGTTTAGGGAATGTGGCATTGCCACATCGTTGTGCTTTCTTAGGCTGAGACATTGGCCGCACTTGATTACACATGGTTTATATGAATCATGATCAATGTCTTCTTATAAAACCAGGACACATGTCATCAGGCTGCCTGTGTTACCATAACCAAGGAGTGTTTTGTGAATGGACACTGCTTCTGTGCTGGTACGGCTGTACCAAGAGCTCCAACTTTATTTTCTTTCTGTTATCTGTTTGCAGTCATAGGGCAGGCCACCTGTCCATCATAATTAAGCTTTGGTTCCGCCCCTTGTTCTGGGCTCTGGGAGGGAAAGGAGCCATTTTTTGGGCAGTCTCGCATAAAGAAGCTAAACTATAGGACGTAGACCAGCTTGTCCTGTAGAAAAGCTTCCTTTCCCAAGAACATCTGGGGAAACAGAAACAGAAATTCCAGGGGAAAGGTCCCAAGGCTTTGGCTGAGAGCTCGCGGCCTCTCAGCCTCACAGTAATCAGAAGGAAAACAGCCCTGAAGTTTTCAAAGAATTCTCGGAGGACAGCATTACAGATCCACAGAACTCCAGCTGAAATATCTACAGACCTCGGCTGGTAGGTCTACTTGATACCCAGACGCATTTGGAATCTGTAGTAGGACCCACACCAATGAGGCATAGATAGTAAACAGCCTGGGAGAGGTTAAATAGGGTTTTTTTCTTACAGAGAAAGTATAGTTAATCAAAGTCTATTGAGGACTGGACTAAGAAAGCCTTGAAGTGTTGTTTGAACCATTGAAGATTTGTTGTTTGTTCCATAATAAAGACTTTGTTGTATCATTAAAGACTCTAAAGACCATCACTTCAGAAAAATCCCTGAGAACCTCTCTTTGAGGCGCCCCTGGCTTTCTGCTGGGCATATACAAATGAAACCTTTCCCCAAATTGTGGAAGGAGCCAAAAGTAGCCTTTCTGGGTCCTTTCCTTACTATTATGCCGTATCTCCATGCTGTGCAGTCCTGGGAGTCATAGTTTCCCAAAGTCCATACCCTTCTCTTGGTGCAGTTACACTACAGAATGATTCCTCTTAGACGCCACTTTCTATAGTATATGTCCTATAGAAAAAACAGCTGTTACAGGCCCAGCGCGCGACAGAACAGCTTCCAATGTGATTGTTGCTCTATCACTCACATTGTCAAATTGTATTAATTCCACAGTGTAGATCAGACATGGGCAAAACTTGGGCCCTCCAGGTGTTTTGGACTTCAACTCCCGTAATTCCTAACAGCCTCAGGCGCCTTCCTTTCCCCTCAGTTGCTTAACAGGGAAGGGGCCTGAGGCTATTAGGAATTGTGGGAGTTGAAGTCCAAAACACCCGGAGGGCCCAAGTTTGCCCATGCCTGGTGTAGATGCACCCTCACACTTCTGAAAGGGAAACTCATAATCTGTGCAAGGCTAAGTTTTCAATCCTAAACAATACTTTGGGATGTTTGCACACCAGGAAAAGATTGTCTTTCCAGCAGGTTGTTCTGACATTTTTTAAACACCTGGGGACAACTCTTCCTTCCTTGTGTAAGGCCCTGTAATTTAATATAATGCAGGTGTGTGCAACTGTGGAAGTTAGGAAGCAATTTTCACATCTTTTTTTCCACAGTGAGCTGAACTCCTTGAGGGAAGGGAATCAATTAGAATCTAGAGAAAATCAAAACTGGAAACCACTTTTGCTTCCCTTTTCAGCAACTACCGTGAGTGGGGTGCATTTTAAAAGGGTCTCGCCCTCAATCCATAGGGTGCGTCTACAGTGTAGGATGAATGCAGTTTGACATCACTTGAACTGCCTTGGAGCAATGTTATGGAATCCTGGGAGTTGTCGCTTCCAAAAGTGTTCAGTGATCTTTGCCAAAGATTGCTGGTGCCTCACAAAACTATAAATCCCAGCATTTTTTGTCTTCAATGTTGTAGATCAACGTGTATTTATTACATTTACTGATATTGTGGAATACTTGAATTTATTTTTGGATGCATAGCTATAGGTTTACATCAACCCAGGCCCTATCTACTGCAGCTCAATGCAGTTAAACTGCATTATATGAGTCTACACCAATGGTTCCCATCCTTTTTTTGACCAGGGACCACTCTCCAACATTAGAACCAAAAGTGTTGTTGTACTTCAGCCTGTGATTGTGTCTGATGTCAATGGGGATGAGAGTTTTTCTGGGCCTGAGTCAAGACCAGGCCTTGTTGAGAGGCCTGAGGTTTCTTATTATTATGGAGTGTTTCTCCTGTAGATTCCCAAGGTCAATTTCCTGGGAGAGGCCCACAGCAGTCTTTCTCTAAGAAACTGTCCTCTAAATATGATTTGTCAAGTACAGAATTTAATGAGTTTGAAGATAGAAAACAAGACTTTTGCAAACTAAGGGAAAGTTATCAAGATTGGAGGAGTTAAGTGCTAGAAAAGAGAGATAAGAAATCCTTATTTGGTTGTAAAGGAAAATGAAATGCTTTCCTTTCGGTTCATGGAACAGGAAAATCTTTATATGATACGAGGAAGGATTTTAGCTCAGTCTCATCAGCACTGGAATTTCATGACGGTCTTGTATCCAAGTGGAGTTCCAGTTTCATGTTTCAAGTTTTGCCAGGTTCCTGTTCTGGGCATTGGATCTTCATGCTGCCTTCTTCCTTTGGGTTTTGCATCTTTGGATCTTGTGTTTTTAAGAGTATAGTCCAAAACAGTATTTTTCAAAGACTACAGATAGTCCATGAACTTCAGGGTACACTTTGAAAAATACTATTTTGGACTATACTGTTTCGAGAAATATTTTTATTTTATTGAAATAATATAGAATACATGGAAAGAGGGTGAATATTTTCAAGAAGATAGGAAAGTAGGAAATTATAATGAAAAAATGTAGAAAAAAATAAAAATTAAAAAAATTCAGGTCCCAAAAAGAAAAAAGGTCCCTTAAAAAAAGGGAAAAGGGGGGGGGGGGAGAAAGAGAGAGAGAAAACGACTTCCTTCTAATTCTGCTTGTTTTTGTCTCTTTTTGTTTGTATTTATATAATCCATTTTTGTGTTTCTTAGTTGTGAGCTAAGTCCAGTTACTTGTCCTTATGTCTATTTTCCATATAGTCATCAATTATTAATTATTGACCAAATTGTTTAACTGGGTTGCTTGTATTCCTTTTTAATTTTAAAAAAACAATTAATATACTGTTTCAATCATTTTTATTGCTTTGCTTACATATATCCTTCAATATCCTGCTTGCTGATTATACTATACTGGTATGGTGTCTAATAGGCCTGGGTAACAACGGAAAAATTTGTTTCTAAAATCGATTCGTTTTTTGGGGGGTTTTGTGTTTTGTTATTTAAAATAATTACAAAATTTTCCATTTAAAAAGTTCGATATTTACGAAATTTCGTAAATGTGAAAAAAATTACAAAACATTAACGAATCGATTTCCGAAACAATAACGAATCGATTCGTTAATGGCGGACGCGACCGCGAAATACGCTAAAAAACCTCCAAAAACTTCTGAAGCTTCCCTCTCCCTCTGTTGTTGACTGTTGGTGTGATATTATAATTTTTTTTCACTAATTAAACAAAAAACTTGCCCCAGACATGCGGAAATAATAACGAAACGACCTCAGAACAATAACGAAACTAATACAATAACGAAATACGAAGCATTTACAAAACGTGTTTAAAAATTCGTTTGT
The DNA here is from genome assembly GCF_037176765.1 of Anolis sagrei. Taxonomy (NCBI): domain Eukaryota; kingdom Metazoa; phylum Chordata; class Lepidosauria; order Squamata; family Anolidae; genus Anolis; species Anolis sagrei. Next base: position 7,164,472 of record NC_090026.1, read on the forward strand.
TTTTTTAAATTGCTCCAGAATGGTTTGTTATCGTTTCGTAATTGAAAAAATTAACGAATTATTAACGAATTACGAATTAACGAAACGAAACCGCCCAGCCCTAGTGTCTAAGGGCAGAGGTGTTCCTACTCTTGGATACAACAAGAGTTACAAATCGGTTTTTGGTCAACTTTAGATTCACTTTGTTTATTTGGGGTGCCGATTCAGAAAATTGCATTGGATAGACCACATCAGCTTTAGCTTCTGATACAGAACATATACCATCCGGTAGTCTCTATCTATTTAATAAGCCTTAGCACTATAAGAGGGTTTTGTGAGACCAGTCGCTCTTGTTGCAACGCTGTAGTAATGGTGAGACCAGGAACCATATTTTAGTTCTTGCGGACCACTGGTGGGCCATGGACCACAGGTTGGGAACCACTGGTATACACTGACTATATAAAGGAGGCCCCTTCTACACCGCCATATAATCCAGATGATCAAAACAGATTATCCAGATTATCTGCATTGAACTGGCAGTATATGGCAGTATATGAGTCTATACTGCCATATAATCCAGTTCAAAACATATAATTTTATATTGCAGTGTAGAAGGGGCTGGAGGTTTGCACTGCATTATATGGCAGTGTAAATGGGGCCCCAGCCTTCCTAAATCTGAAGTTCTCCAGTTGAGTTGGATTGCAACTCCCACCATCCTCCAGCCCAGCATGCACTAGAATCATAGAATCATAGAATCAAAGAGTTGGAAGAGACCTCATGGGCCATCCAGTCCAACCCCCTGCCAAGAAGCAGGAATATTGCATTCAAATCACCCCTGACAAATGGCCATCCAGCCTCTGCTTAAAAGCTTCCAAAGAAGGAACCTCCACCACACTCCGGGGCAGACAGTTCCACTGCTGAACGGCTCTCACAGTCAGGAAGTTCTTCCTAATGTTCAGATGGAATCTCCTCTCTTGTAGTTTGAAGCCATTGTTCCGCATCCTAGTCTCCAAGGAAGCAGAAAACAAGCTTGCTCCCTCCTCCCTGTGGCTTCCTCTCTCCAAAGGCAGCTGAGAGGAACTATTTTCTTCCTCTTCTTTGTCCTAGTGTTAGATGTTTGTTGCTCTATTTTATAGTTCACCTATTTCCCACAGTCTCATAGGTCCTCCTCTACTATGCTATCCAGTCCACAAATTGTCCTTGGCAGGAATGGTAACTGGGCAGCCCTCCGGATGTTGAACTGCAATGCCCAGAATTCTCGGCCAACACAGCCATCAGCCAGGAATGCCAGCAATTACCATTCCCGTTCGACAGTATCAGGGAACTGAATCCAGCGATAATGCAATCCACCCTTCTGCGTGTATGTGCATTGCCTAAGGCAAGGAGCTGCAGATCTTTGAACCTTTGCCAAGGGAGAGGCGAGCTTTTGGCTCTGTATTAGCAGTCCAATAACTGGACACCCATCTGGACTGATCATATCTCCCCGCTCCCTGTGTTCGGAAAGAGTCTCAGAGAAGGACCACATAGAAGGATAGAATCCTAGAGTTGGAAGATACCTTAAAGGTCATCCAGCCCAAGAATCATAGAATCAAAGAGCTGGAAGAGACCTCATGGGCCATCCAGTCCAACCCCCTGCCAAGAAGCAGGAATATTGCATTCAAATCACCCCTGACAGATGGCCATCCAGCCTCTGTTTAAAAGCTTCCAAAGAAGGAGCCTCCACCACACTCTGGGGCAGAGAGTTCCACTGCTGAACGGTTCTCACAGTCAGGAAGTTCTTCCTCATGTTCAGATGGAATCTCCTCTCATGTAGTTTGAAGCCATTGTTCCATTGCGTCCTAGTCTCCAAGGAAGCAGAAAACAAGCTTGCTCCCTCCTCCCTGTGGCTTCCTCTCACATATTTATACATGGCTATCATATCTCCTCTCAGCCTTCTCTTCTTCAGGCTAAACATGCCCAGTTCCTTAAGCCGCTCCTCATAGGGCTTGTTCTCCAGACCCTTGATCATTTTAGTTGCCCTCCTCTGGACACATTCCAGATTGTCAATATCTCTCTTGAATTGTGGTGCCCAGAATTGGACACAATATTCCAGGTGTGGTCTAACCAAAGCGGAATAGAGCATGGGTAGCATTACTTCCCTAGATCTAGACACTATTCTCCTATTGATGCAGGCCAAAATCCTATTGGCTTGAGATTGAGGCTATGACTTCCTCGGATCTAGACCAGGAATGGGCAAACTTCAGCCCTCCAGGTGTTTTGGACTCCAACTCCTGTTGTTGAGCAATTTAGAGTGGCTGTAGATAGAGAGATCCAAGCCATTGTGGGTTGCCTGGTGAGAAAAGAAGCCAGTATTCCAGAATAAATCTCAACAAGTTGAAGAGAAAGCCACCGAGGTTTTTATTTCATTCCAGCTGGAAAGGATGATGATTGCAGTAGCCTGCCAAAAATCGTCATGCCCATTGGGCAGAGAAATACAATATTTATAGCCTTCAGATTCAAAACAGAGAGGCAGGCAGGAGCCCTTGGGATGGGCCAAGAGGTGGGTAAGGAAGCGTGGGTAAGAAAATGATATATCTATAAAAATAAAAATGTAATGTTCTTTTGTGGGATTAACATAACTCAAAAACCACTGGACGAATTGCCGTCAAATTTGGCCACGAGACACCTACTAACCCAAGGAGTGATTTTGTCATTTGGGAGTTGTAGTTCCCCTACAATCAAAGAGCATTCTGAACTCCACCAACGATGGAATTGAACCAAACGTGGCCCACAGGACTCCCATGACCAAGAGAAAACACTAGAAGGGTTTGGTGGGCATTGACCTTGAGTTTGGAAGTTGTAGTTCACCTACATCCAGAGAGCACTGTGGACTCAAACAATGATGGATCTGGACCAAACTTGGCACGAATACTCAATAGGCCCAAATATGAACACAGATGGAGTTTGGGGGAAATAGATCTTGACATTTGGGAGTTGTAGTTACTGGGATTTATAGTTCTAAAATCAAAGAGCATTCTGAACCCCACTAACGACAGAATTGGGGCAAAATTCCCACACAGAACCCCCATGACCAACAGAAAATACTTAAGACCATCCAGGCCAACTCCCTTCACCAGGGCAGGATAATGTAATCAAAGCCCTCCTGACAAAGAGCCATCCAGCCATAGATATAGATAGATATATATGATTCACACACAGAGAGATATAGTATCATATATTTGAAAGGGACCCCTAAAGAAAGACAATTCTATGTTGCGTGTTCCAGAGTAGGCAAACCAGACAATCTCCACATCGATACTGACAAAGAAACAGCAAGAAATACTATTTACCCAGAAGCATAAAGAAATTACATATATTGGAAACCAACACTTTCTTGTTACTTTATTTTCCAGATCACCAGACCGGGCCACAGCAATGCGTACCGGAGATGGCTAGTAAAATATATAAAATAATGTATAAATATTAAAATTAATATGGTGTCCCTATTTCGCGGATTTTCACTTATGGCAGGTGGTCCTGGAACGGAACCCCTGCGATACACGAGAGAACACTGTACTGAGATCAAGATATGCTACATCCACAGCATTCCCGTAAATTTCGTAATGTTGTGAATCTGAGAAAGTTCGCATTGAACCGTAGGCTTCACTGGCTTCTCATGGGTGGATCTTGCTATGGAGGTCTGGGGCTGTTTCTTGAATCTCATCCACTTTCTACCAAGATCGTTGCTGTATTTTCCCACCCTTCATCTTCTTCCCATGTTCTGGGAGGTATCCCAGTGCCTTTGAATTTAATTTAGTTTCGACATCACCCCAGAGACTGCCTACAACGTGGACACATTCCATTCTACAGTGAGCTTTGAAATGAGAAAGAAATATTCCATAAACAAGAGAGCGAGCTGCTCGATCAAGTACCAACATTGGACCCTTTCACACGACACAGCTATAGTGCCATGGTTCCACTTCCAATGCCACAATTCCATCCCATTGAATGTTAAACGTTATCCCGGTCAGTTGCTACAAAGTGAGGCCCCTTCCCCACTGTCAGTCCAGATTATCTGCTTTGAGCTGGATTATATGGTAGTGTAGACTCATATAATCCAGTTTAAAGCACATAATCTGGAGTATTTCATTTGATAATCTGGATTATATGGTGGTGTAGATCCAACCTGGAGCCCCCGGTGGCTCAGTGGGTTAAAGCTCTGAGCTGCTGAGCTTGTTAACCAAAAGGTCACAGGTTTGATTCCGGTAAGCGGCATGAGCTTCCGCTGTCAGCCCTAGCTTCTGCCAACCTAGCAGTTCGAAAACATGCAAATATGAGTAGATCAATAGGTACCGCTCCGGTGGGAAGGTAACGGCACTCCATGCAGTCCACATGACTTTGGAGGTGTCTATGGACAACGCCAGCTTTTCAGTTTAGAAATGGAGATGAGCAGCACACTCCAGAGTCAGACATGACTGGACTTCATGTCAAGGGACAACCTTTACCTTTTTAGATCCAACCTAAGTTGTAGTTCTAGAAGGTCTTTAGCCTTCTCTGCCAAAGAGTGCTAGGGCTTCCCCAAGCCCCATCTACACTGTCACATAAAATTCAAATTATCTGCTGTGAACTGGATTAACTTGCAGTGTAGACTCATATAATCCAATTCAAAGCAGATAATGTGATTTATCTGCTTTGATAATCTGGATTATATGGCAGTGTAGAAGGGGCCTGAGTTCAAAACATAGTTTGCATGCAGTTAACTCACTGGCAAGTAGAGGAGGGCTATACAGACACTGTAGAATTAATTCAGTTTGACATCGCTTTTTGTAGAATCAACTCAGTTTGACACCAGTTTGACAAGGAGCCCCCAGAGTTAAACCCTTGTGTCAGCAGAACTGCTGACCGACAGATCAGCAGTTTGAATCTGAGGAGAGTGAGTTGAGCTCCCTCTGTCAGCTCCAGCTCCCCATGCAGGGACATGAGAGAAGCCTCCCACAGGATGGCAAAACATCAACTATCCGGGCATCCCCTGGGCAACATCCTTGCAGACGACCAATTCTCTCTCACACCAGAAGCGACTTGCAGTTTCTCAAGTCGCTCCTGACATGGGAGCTTAATAACATAGAACCTTGGGAGTTGTGGTTTCGTGAACCCTAAAACTACAACTCCCAGGATTCTTTAGCAGTTAAAGGAGTGTTACAGTTATCCAGACAGGGTGCATCTACACTGCAGATTTAATGCAGTTTGACACCACTTCAACTGACATGACTGGGGCCCCTTCTACACTGCTATATAAAATCCAGATTATCTGCTTTGGACTGCATTGTATGGCAGTGTAGAAAGGGCCTTATACCAGATCTACACTGTCATGTAGTGCAGTTTGAACTCCATTCTATTGTCAGAACAGACCCATATAATGCATTATATGGGTCTGCGGCGATCATGTAGTGGAGACCCAAAGTCACTCCTAGAATTATAGAGTTGGAAGACACTCCGTGGGCCACCAGTCCAACCCCATTCTGCCAAGAAACAGGAAAATCACATTCAAAGCACCCTTGACAGATGGGCATCCAGCTTCTCTTTAAAAGCCTCCAAAGGAGGAGCCTCCACCGCACTCCAGGGCAGAGAGTTCCACTGCTGAACAGCTCTCACAGTCAGGAAGTTCTTCCTAATGTTCAGGTGGAATCTCCTTTCCTGTAGTTTGAAGCCATTGCTTCATAGCGCCCTAGTCTCCAGGGCAGCAGAAAACAAGCTTGCTCCTTCCTCCCTATGACTTCCTCTCACATATTTATACATGATCCTCATCATGTCTCCTCTTAGCTTTCTCTTCTGAATGCTAAACATGCCCAGCTCTTTAAGCCGCTCCTCATAGGGCTTGTTCTCCAGACTCTTGATCATTTTAGTCGCCCTCCTCTGGATGCATTCCAGCTTGTCAACATCTCCCTTCAATTGTGGTGCCCAGAATTGGACAGAGTGTGATTCCAAGTAAAGTGGTCTAACCAAGGCAGAACAGAGGGGTTGCATGACTTCCCGGGTTCTAGAAACTAGACTATTTAATACAGGCCAAAATCCCATTGGCTTTTTTTGCTGCTGCATGATGGCAAAATTCCATTCCTATAGAATTGTCTGAAGCCTCATTTACACTGCAATATAAAATCCAGATTATCTACTTTGACCTGGATTATATGGCAGTGTTGTTGTTGTTGTTCATTTGTTCAGTCATTTCCGACTCTTCGTGACTTCATGTACCAGTCCATGCCAGAGCTCCCTGTCGGCCGTCACCACCCCCAGCTCCTTCAACATCAATCCAGTCACTTCAAGGATACCATATAATCCAGTTCAAAGCACATAATCTGGGTTACTTTATTTGATAATCTGTATTATATGGCGTTGTAGATCCAACCTGTTGTAGTTCTAAAACGTCTTTAGCCTTCTGTGCCAAAGAGTGCTGGTGCCTCCCACACCTCATCTACACTGTTTCATAAAATCCAGATTATCTGTTTTGAGCTGGATTATCCGGCAGTGTAGACTCATAGAATCCCATTCAAAGCAGATAATGTAGATTGTCTGATTTGCTAATATGGATTATTTGGCAATGTAGAAGAGGTCCCAGACTACAACTCTTGGGATTCCTAGCATTGAGCCATGGCAGTCAAAGTGGTGTCAAACTGCATTAATTCCACAATGTAGATGCCTCCTAGGCAGTGACTAAAATGGACACCTTTGCCCTCAACCCGTTTGTCCACCTACACTGCAGGATTCCTATTTCCAGAACCTCCTGGGAGGGCATGAGATGGAGAAAAAGATTGCCTCCTTCCAGATGGATGGACCAAGATGTCCTTCAGCTCAAGAGATTTATCCGGGCCTATTTGAATTGGAAGGCTGGCCCTTTGGTGCTGCAGCGCAGAGATCTGGTCCAGATCCCATCAGATTAAGCCTGGTCATAATCTCTTGTGCTATTCCACCTCCATCCTGGAGAATGGATGATGTCAAGCCGCCCACATTGACACGTGAATCAGCATTACCGCCGGTGCCTCCTGGCATTTCCTCACCTTCCACCTGCTGCTAATGAGCGGTGAATTAGAGATGCGCCTAATTGAGCCTAATTAGGCACCCTTGCATTCTTTCCTGGGACAAAAAGGCCAATGTTATGAAGTTAGAGGGCTGAGGATTGCTCACCAGGCTGGAATAGAGGTGCAAAAGGTGAATCAGCAGAAATAACCAGAGATAAAGAGTTACTTACTTACTTACTTACTTAGACGATCCTTCGTTGTCTGAGTATGATGGCCATCCAATTGTAGTGTCTTTGCGATGGATACGTAGGTGACTGCAGAGCACTATTCTTGACCCATATGTTCTTCCACAGCGAGTGCATCGGTTTCCAGGTGGAAGGTGGTCCCGTTCAGGGTTGGCTTGACACGCCTTTCTCTTGGCACGTCTCTCCCTTTTGCCCTCAATTTGTGCCTATTCGAATTCCACAGCACTGCTGGTCACAGCTGACCTCCAGCTAGAGCTCTCAAGGGCCAGGGCTTCCCAGTTCCCGGTGTCTATGTCACGGTTTTTAAGGTTAGCTTTAAGCCCATCTTTAAATCTCTTTAAATCCATTTTCTGTTCTTGAGTTTGGAGTAGAGTAACTGCTTTGGGAGACAGTGGTCGGGCATTTGGACAGCAGAGTTAATGGCATAGGAGCATTGCTTCATATTATAATATTATAATTATCTATATATATAAATTTGTTAGGGGCATCCAACGAGGAAACAAAACTCAAAAACCCCCCAACGAAACTTAACCAAAATTCCCATGCCCATAACACAACCCACAAGGTACAAACATATGTACTCAAAATGAAAAACAACACAACAACACACTCACAAAACGGCAAAACAACAAAACTCAAAAAAACCCCAACGAAACTTAACCAAAATCCCCGTGCCCATAACACAACCTACAAGGTACAAACATATCTACTCAAAATGAAAAACAACACAACAACACACTCACAAAACGGCAAAACAACAAAACTCAAAAATCCCCCAACGAAACTTAACCAAAATCCCCGTGCCCATAACACAACCCACAAGGTACAAACATATCTACTCAAAATGAAAAACAACACAACAACACACTCACAAAACGGCAAAACAACTGAGCATGTGCATTGGCACCCAGCCGCAAGTTCCCTGGCACGCGCACATGGCCTTCCAGCCAATGTTCCCTCTGCGGAAACCATGCCCACTCCAAGCCCCGCCGCGCCGCTTCCCGCACACACACACCCCCTGCCGCACGCACACACGCAACCCCACGCTCCATCACTCCCCCCGCCGCCGCATACACACACGCAACCCCACTCCCCCCGCCGCCACACACACACACGCAACCCCACGCTCCATCACTCCCCCCACTGCCGCACACACACGCAACCCCACTCCCCCCGCCACCGCACACACACACGCAACCCCACTCCCCCCGCCGCTGCACACACACACGCAACCCCACGCTCCATCACTCCCCCCGCTGCCGCACACACACACGCAACCCCACGCTCCATCACTCCCCTGCCCCAATCTTACCTCCTTTTACTTCACGCCACCACCAAACCCCACCCCACCCCTTCCCGCCCTGTCAAAATCTAGGAAAGACAGGAAGGAAGGAAAGAAGGAAGAAAGAGAAAGGGAGGTAAAGAAAAAAGGGGGAAGGAAGGAAAGTTAGAGGAAGAAGAAAAGGAAAGAAAAGGAAAGATGGAAGGAAAGAAAAGAGAGACAGCAGAAGAGAAAGAAAAAGGGGGAAGGAAGGAAGGAAAGAGATAGAGAAAGAAGAGGAGAAGGAAAGATGGGAAGGAAGGAAGGAAGGAAGGAAGGAAGGAAGGAAGGAAGGAAGGAGGGAGGGAGGGAGGGAGGGAGGGAGGGAAAGAAGGAGAGAAAGAGGGAAGATTGGCCACAGCAACACGTGGCGGGTAATGGTTGTTATTTCTATTATTATTATTATGCTATTGCTCCTATGAGACCCTTTTAGGGGGAATGGGAGAGGTGTCAGGTCCCGGAGGCAATGCATTGCATTATTGTTATTGTTATGATGGTGGTGAAATAAAAGGGAATAAAAAGTGAAAGAAGGAAGCAAACAGGGAGGGAAGAAAGGCAAAGGAAGAAAGGGGGAGGGAATGAAGGAAAGAGAGAAGGATGAAACCAAGTAGTGAAAGAAGGAAAGAAAGAAAGAGGTAGAGAAGGAAGAAAGGAGAGAAAGGGGGAGGAAAAGGGGGAAGGACTAGGTAGGGACCTCTCTTTCATAATAGTCCAGATATCTACCTCAACTTTGATAAGTTTTACTATAGGCCACAGCAATGCGTGGCAGGGCACAGCTAGTAATATTTATAATATTATAATGTTATGCAATATAATACTACTACTAATAATAATAATAATAAGCCATGGTATTCCCTGTAGTAACCTACGGATGTGAGAGCTGGACCTTAGGGAAGGCTGAGCGAAGGAAGATCGATGCTTTTGAGCTGTGGTGCTGGAGGAAAGTGCTGAGAGTGCCTTGGACTGCGAGAAGATCCAACCAGTCCATCCTCCAGGAAATAAAACCCGACAGCTCATTGGAGGGAAAGATACTAGAGACAAAGTTGAAGTACTTTGGCCACATCAGGAGGAGACAGCAAAGCCTAGAGAAGGGAATGATGCTGGGGAAAGTGGAAGGCAAAAGGAAGAGGGGCCGACCAAGGGCAAGATGGATGGATGGCATCCTTGAAGTGACTGGACTGACCTTGAGGGAGCTGGGGGTGGGAGCTCTGGCGTGGGCTGGTCCATGAGGTCACGAAGAGTCGGAGACGACTGAACGAATGAACAACAACAATAATAATAATATGATATTATAATTATATATTTATATTACACTAGCCATCTCCTGCCACGCGTTGCTGTGGCCCAGTCTGGAAAATAAAGTAATTAGAAAGTGTTGGTTTCTAATCTATGTAATTTCTTTATGCTTGTGGGTAAACAGTATTTCTTGTTGTTTCTTTGTCAGTGTTGATGTCAAGATGGTCTCGTTTGCCTACTTTGGAGCATGCAAAATATAATTGTCCTTCTTTAGGGGTCCCTTTCAAATCTATGACACTATATCTGTGTGTGTGTGAATCATATATATCTGTCTATATCTATGGCTGGATGGCTCTTTGTCAGGAGGGCTTTGTTTACATTTTCTTGCCCTGGTGCAGGGAGTTGGACTGGATGGCCTTAAGTATTTTCTGTTGGTCACGGGGGTTCTGTGTGGGAAGTATTTTTGTGCCTGTCTGTCGTTCATGGGCTTCAGAATCCTCTTTGATTGAGAACACTGTGGACTCAAACAATGATGGATCTGGACCAAACTTGGAACTAATACTCGATATGACCAGATGTGAACACTGGAGGAATATTGGAGAAAACAGACATTGACATTTGGAAGTTGTAATAGCTGGGATTCATAGTTCGCCTACAATCAAAGAGCATTCTGAACTCCACCAACGCTGGAATTGAACCAAACTTGGCACACAGAACTCCCATGAACAAGAGGAAATACTGAAATGGCTAGGTGAGCCTTAAGTTTTGGAGATGTAGTTCACCTATATCCAGAGAGCACTGTGGATTCAAACAATGATAGATCTGGACCAAACTTGGCATGAATACCCAATATGCCTAAATGTGAACACTGGTGCAGTTTGGGGGAATAGACCTTGACATTTGGGAGTTGTAGTTGCTGGGATGTATAGTTCAACTACAGTCAAAGAGCATTCTGAACCCAGCCCACAATAGATCTGCACCACACTTGGCACACTACCTACATAGTCAACATTGAATACTGGTGGGGCTGCAGGGAGTGGGTGGTATTTTTTAATTCTACGAGCTATAGTTCACCAACACCAAAAAGGAAGAGAAGGACAGGTGGAGAAATCTTCAGCCTTCTCTGATGGTCTTTGACAATCCCTCTGAAACCCCCTCATGACCCCCCATGGGGTCCTGACCCGCAGATTGAGCAACACTACTCTAAAGGGTTACGTTGCCTTTTTTATTCTTTAAACTGCACATTTATTGCAATTTTGAATTTGCAATACTTTTATATAATAATATGTTGGCTACTTTTTCATTTTCTTTGGTCTTATGCTGGGGACAAAATGTAGAATAAAAAAAATAATGAAGTATCATATGCTAATGTGCAAAGAACCAGAAAGCTTGTGTTCACGTCCCTTGTTTTTCTTTCTTGTAGGAAGAAGGGAAATAAGTGACAAGAGACTCATCAGATAAGGAGAGATAAACAACGCCACTGTTTGGCATTCCAGATTTTGATTGACAGCTGATGTATCCATTTTGTCTGCTTCCCAGACAACAGTAAACAAGTTGGCCAATCATTGGAAAGGGAAAAAATCTGACACCTTCCATGACTCAGTGATATCGAATCCTGGGAATTGCAGTTTTGCAAGGTGTGCTTGTGCCTCACCGGGGTCCCGTTAAAGCAGGCCTGGGCAAACGTTGGCCCTCTAGGTGTTTTGGACTTCAACTCCCACAATTCCTAACAGGAAGTTGAACATGACACACCCCCCATCAAAGATAGTAACTTATAGTTTTACTAAGGACAAGGACACCAGACTGGATAATAAGGGTTAAGCCTTGGTCAATTTGCCAAGACACTAACAACAACAAGGACCCTTCCCATGTTAGATAGTGTGTACATTTAATCAAGGTTTTATGCCCTAGGTTTCATATACAGCAGAAGGTAGCACATTTATTACTGAGAAACCCCCTCCCTTTACACTTATGTGCTCTCTTGAACTTCTATGGGACTCTGGTGGGAGGGATAAGTGTGTATGTTTTCTATATCATGATTTCTATATTTCTGTATTTCTCCCTGTGTGCCTGACCTTTTCCTGATCCTTTTGCCCAATTCCCCTTTATTGAAAAAATGTATAAAAATATAAGAAGCCATCCCTGTGACCCTGGAAAGGAGGAAATCCTCAGTTGGAAAAGACCATTATCAAAATTGCATGGACAATAACAAAGGATCGTGACCTCTGGCCTCGGAGTTGCCCCCCAGAGGAAGCGGTCACTTGGCATTTATGATCATATCTCAATAAGACAAAGGAAGCCTTCGGAAAGCCACACCTTGTCCTAATCTGTTACTGATTCAACTTTTATCTAATGAAACCACAGCCAAAATTCTCTCATTGTTCCTGTCTCTCAGCACTGAAAAAATCCAAATTATGGTAGATTTGCCAGCCATCAAAGTTTATTGCAGCCGCTCAAAGACAATAGCAAAGGCTGGCTCACAGCCCCCCCCCCCCCCCCAGGACTCGCTAGCCACTTGGACATTTTCTACTTCCATGATCCTCTCAAGAATCCATTGTTTCTCTCTTGTCCCACCTCCCTCTGTCCTGATTCGTCAGGACGCCAAGGCGGTAGAAGCCCAACGATTGGCCCAGGCACTCAGGAGGAGGCCAAGCCTCCTCCCAGCTGAAGACCGCCAGCCAATCATCATTGAGCCGGCAGAGGGACGGGGAATGAGAGATTCAAACCTGGCAGCTCTGTTTTATGTATTAAAAGGCCTTTATTTTTGTACACCGTATGCTTAGCTTGGCAAAATATTGCTGCTTTGCATCCTTTTCAACTGAATCGCAATAAAATCAACTTTGGTAAGATTTCTTTTGGGAACTTAGTAAAAACCTATTAAATTGGGCTTCTCTTTGCTCACCATTGTAGCAAGCCCTCTTTGGTGGGTCCGCAGGGTCGCTCCTTCAGGGCCAGACCCTTTTTAATTCCTCCATGATTTCAATTCCATGAAATCCAAAACCAAGGCCTGACTCGAACCAAGAACAAGAGAACTCAGGCTTAGCTTCTCACTCTAATGCAGCATTGTCTGAACCGACTTTAAGCAAAACAACTTGTTGTTTAATAGAAACCCATGAAAGCATTACGCCTTCTATGAATTTTCTCCCCATCTTTCCCACGCAATCTCTCAGACCGGCTTAATTTATTTTTGGCTCTGATTTGTAAACAAAGACTTGTTGATCTCCATAGCTACAGGTGGTTTCTCCTGGGAAGCCTTCTTATCACTCAGTTCTTCACTCGATTCCTTATCTGCTGTTGCTGCTTCTGGCTCCTCGGACTGGCCTTAAGGCCCTGCATTTTTCTTTAAAGCAGGCTTGGGCAAACGTTGCCCCTCCGGGTGTTTTGGACTTCAACTCCCACAATTCCTAACTGCCAGTAGAAATTCCAAGAAACCCATAAACAAGGCTTTCAAAAATAGTTTTTTTGAGATTTACTGAGACACTTGTTGGACCACCTCAGCAAGCAAGAGTCCAAAAGTGGCAGGCTAAAATCTAGAACTTCAATCAATGGCTGATACCAAATGAGAGACTTCCCCCTGGGCACACAGAAAACTGTGTGACTTGGAAGGTGCTGAACAGACTGCGCTCTGGCACCACGAGATGCAGAGTCAACCTTAAGAAATGGGGCTACAGAGTGGAATCCATGTCGTGCGAGTGTGGAGAAGAGCAAATTACAGACCACCTACTGCAATGCAATCTGAATCTTGCCACATGCACAATGGAGGACCTAATCACCTCTCAACAAAACATTGCCCCAGGCACTGCCAGGCCATCAAATCAAGGTGGTCAGTTGAAACATTCACACCTAGCTCCAGCAGACAAGAGTCCTTTGTCCCACCCTGGTCATTCCACAGATATATAAACCCTTTTTCCTAGTTCCAACAGACCTCACTAGCTCTGAGGATGCTTGCCATAGATGCAGGCGAAACGTCAGAAGAGAATGCCTCTAGAACATGGCCATATAGCCCGAAAAACCTACAACAACCCAATGGAGGACCTTCTTGCAGCAACACCAGAGGCACTCCAAGTGGCCAGCTACTGGTCAAAGGACATTGAATAGAATACCAAATCTACAAACTTTGTGCTTTGTTTGTTTGTTTTTTTGTTTTTAATGCAATACAACTGTTTTGGTTTGCTCCTGACACGATAAATAAACAAATACCAAGGCTTGACTTGAACCAAGAACAAGAGAATTCAGGCTTAGCTTCTCACTCTAATGCAACGTTTCCTGAACTGCCTTTAAGCAAAGCAACTAGTTGTTTAATAGACACCCATGAAAGCATTACGTCTCCCATGAATTTTCTCCCCGACTTTCCCATGCAATCTCTCAGACCGGCTATTAGGAATTATGGGAGTTGAAGTCCAAGACACCTGGAGGGCCAAAGTTTGCCCAGGCCTGCCCACTTTAAATCAATCATACCAATATATTAACCTAGGTTTCTGATATAAAAATAATGCTTCAGATTTTTTATTATAAATTTATATATTTTTAATTAATTTGCAAATAAATAAGTTGTTTATTGTATTATTATTATTATTTCCATTTTCCCCTCTTAAAAGCCTTAAATGTTTACTTGCACAGAAAATATAGGTTCCGCCGAGATTTGAACTCGGATCGTTGGATTCAGAGTCCAAAGTGCTAACCATTACACCACGGAACCCCCGCACAAGAAGGGGTTAACCTGCCTTCGTTGTCAATTCCTCTGAGCCAGAGGTGGAGCTTCCTCTGACCAATAGCGCGCCGCGCTTGGCTCTTCATTTGCATTTCCGGTTCTATTTTCCCGCGGGGCTCATTCTGAGAACAAAAGGAGACCGTCTCTCGCTTTACCCTATTGAGTTGACTGGGGGAGGGAGTGCGCATGCGCAGGTGATTGGACCCAGAAATCCATTTATTCCAGCCTTTTAAACAATTTCTTTCTTGATTTTTTGCAAAAAGGAGAAAGAGATTGATCATGCTGCGAGCATCCAGCAACTGACCATTTCTCAAATAGCAAATAATTCTGTTTTTTCTTATTTTCCCTCTATTTTCCCTTGTATTTTGCTATTTTCTCAATGCCCTAGCCCTCTTTGGAAGCTGATCTCCCCACTGGCTGACATAAAAGGTGTGTTTATATTCGACTAAATGAATAATATGTTGCAAAAATAAGGAATAAGATCATGGGAATATATCTGCACCTTTCCCTATATATATATATATATATGTATATAGGGTTGACTATAGCTCCTTGCAGAGTATATTGCTCAACAAAGACTAGCTGTGAGTATTATATTATTTTTGTTTCGTAGATATTATATTTCTCTATGTATGGTTTAGAATTCATGTCACTATATATATATATATACATATATATATATATAATATATAGGGAAAGGTGCAGGTTTATAGCTGGCAAAACCTCCCAAAACTGCAAATTAAAATGATTATTATTCATATTACTTTAAACTCAGAAGGTTTTGCACTAGAAACACTCTAAATTATGTCCTAATAAGTCATAATTCTAATCTGAAATCCATTTTAGTATTGATTTGCTCCTAAAAATCATAACTAAAGGGGGTGTTTAGACTTTGTAAATAATATTTTAATATGTTTTGAATTTTATTTTTTTATCTCTATGCTGTTTTTAAACTGCTTTGGTTTATTGTGCATGGGGAACTATTGTGATGATATAGAAATATTTAATTTACGGTAAATAAATATCTAAGAATCTTAGGATATTGGTGGGATAATGTGGCACCTTCCAAGAAATGTGTTTATTTGCAATTGAGAAATGTATCATTTGTCTGAGGATGCTTGCCATAGATGCAGGCGAAACGTCAGGAGAAATGCCTCTAGAACATGGCTCTATAGCCCGAAAAAACCCACAAGAACCAAATGTATCATTGTTGTGTTGTCACAGTCTTTCATGGCCAGAATCACTGGGTTGCTGTGAGTTTTCTGGGCTGTCTGGCCATATTCCAGAAGCATTCTCTCCTGACATTTCGCCCACAGCTATGGCAGGCATCCTCAGAGGTTGTGAGGCCTGTCAGAAACAAGGGAAGTGAGGTTTATATATTTGGAATAATTTCCAGGGTGGGAGAAAGAACTTTTTTCTGCTGGAGGCAAGTGTGAATGTTGCTATTGGCTAGGTTGGTTAGCCTTGCAGCTTCAAAGCCTGGCTGCTTTTCTGCCTGGGGGAAGGTGTTAGCTGTTGGGAGATGTTATTGCTGTTGTTCATTCAGGCGTTCCGACTCTTCGTGGCCTCATGGACCAGCCCACGCCAGAGCTCCCTGTCGGCCGTCACCACCCCCAGCTCCTTCAAGGTCAGTCCAGTCACTTCAAGGATGCCATCCATCCCTCTTGCCCTTGGTCGGCCCCTCTTCCTTTTTCCTTCCTAGTTTCCTTCCTATAAACCTCACTTGCCTAGTCTCCAACAGACCTCACAACTGAGGATACCTGCCATATATGTGGGTGAAACATCAGGAGAGAATGCTTCCAGCATCATACTTTTCTCTAAGCTTTCCTTTCTTCTCATGATGTGGCCAAAGGACTTCATCTTGGCCTCTACTATCCTTCCCTCCAATGAGCAGCCGGGCTTTATTTCCTGAAGTATGGACTGGTTGGATCTTCTCGCAGTCCAAGGCACTCTCAGAACTTTCCTCCAATACCACAGCTCAAAAGCATATCTCTTCCTTCGCTCAGCCTTCCCTAAGGTCCAGCTATCACATCCGTAGGTGACTACAGGGAATACCATTGCTTTAACTATGCGGATCTTCGTTGCCAGTCTGATGTCTCTACTCTTCACTATTTTATCGAGATTGGTTATTGCTCTCCTCCCAAGTTTGTTTCCTGTCTAGAATTCCTCTGTTTATTTCTTTTTTAAGTGTTGCTCTTTATTTATATATCTGTGGAATAAAGTCCAGCATGGGAGAAAGAACTCTTGTCTGTTGGAGTCAAGTGTGAATGTTACAATTGGTTACCTTAATTAGCATCTAATAGCATTGCAGCTTCAAAGCCTGGCTGGTTGCTGCCCAGAGGAATCCTTTGTTGGGAGATGTTAGCTGGCCTTGATGGTTTCCTGCCTGGATTTCCCCTGTTTTTGGAGTGTTGCTATTTATTCACTGTCCTGATTCTAGAGTTTCTTAATACTGCTAGCCAGATTTTGTTCATTTTCATGGTCTCTTCCTTTCTGTTGAAATTGTCCACATGCTTATGGATTTCAATGGCTTCTCTGTGTAGTCTGACATGGTGGTTGTGAGAGTGGTCTAGCATTTCTGTGTTCTCAAATAATATGCTGTGTCCAGGTTGGTTCATAGGGTGCTCTGCTATGGCTGACTTCTCCGGTTGAAGTAGTCTGCAGTGCCTTTCATGTTCCTTGATTTGTGTTTGGGAAATGCTGCTGCATTTGCTAGTCCTTATGAAGACCTGTCAACAGCTGCATGGAATAGGGTAGACATCTGCAGAGATGAAATTATCCCTCTTGTCCTTTGCTGAATGTAGCATTTGTTGGATTTGTTGGAAACAAAGATTCCCCCAGGCAGGAATCAGCCAGGCTTTGAAGCTGCAAGACCATTCAGTGCTAATCAAGATGGCCAATTGCTACATTCACACTTGCTTCAAACACACAAGAGTTCTTTCTCCCACCCTAGACATTGTTCCACAGATATGTAAACTTCACTTGCCTAGTTTCCAACAGACCTCACAACTGAGGATGCCTGCCATAGATGTGGGTGAAACGTCAGGAGAGAATGCTTCTGGAACATGGCCCGAGAGCCTGGAAAACTCACAGCAACCTATTATTATTATTATTACAGTGATTCCGGCCATGAAACCCCTTGACAACACATTTATGTCATTCTTTTTGACTTCACCCAAACATTTTATTAAAATAATATTATATAGGATCAAATAGTTGAAAATACATTAATAGGTCATAGAAGATGAATTCACATTAAAAGGGGGGAATTGGGGGAGAAGGTCGAGGTGATGGATTTGCCAATATCTGAACTTTTGTCAACATGGTTGTTTACATGAATATTATAATATATTGGTTTGTACTCAAAGGAAGGTGAAATGCAACTAATAAAGGTTTAATTACTATTTTGCTTGAAGAGAGGAGAAGTCAGTTGTGTGCTTAATATTTTCTCTTATTTTTGCTTTTTATGTGTTTTAAAAAGGGACATTTTATTTGTTAGTTTTAGTTGGCAGAAATGGTGGAATATTTAATGGACATAGTTTAATCCCCTAAATATCAATCCCTATAGATTTTCCTCATCTTTTTATCCCCTTTTTTCTATTCTTTTTTTACTTACTTGCTTAGGCGATCCCTCGTTGTCTGAGTAAGATTGTCTTCCAAGTTCGGTGTACTGGGGGTGGGTTTGTAGGTGGCTGTGGAGCCCTATTCTTGATCGGCATCTTCTTCCGCAGTGAGGGCATTGGTTTCCAGGTGGAAGGCGGTCTTGGTCAGGGTTGGCTTGACGTGCCTTCCTCCTGGCACGCTTCTCTCTTTCACCCTCCATTCAAGCCTCATTGAATTCTGCAGCACTGCTGGTCACAGCTGACCTCCAGCTGGAGAGCTCAAGGGCCAGGGCTTCCCCATTCTCGGTGTCTATGCCAGAGTTTTTAAGGTTGGCTTTGAGCCCATCTTTCAATCTCTTTTCCTGTCCTCCAACATTCCATTTTCCTTTCTTGAGTTCAGAGTAGTGCAACTTCCTTGGGAGACGGTGGTCAGGCATTCGGACAACGTGACCAGTCCAGTGGAGTTGCTGGCGGAGGACCATCGCTTCAATGTTGGTGGTCTTTGCTTCTTCCAGTACGCTGAAATTTGTCCACCTGACTTTCCAAGAAATTTGCAGGATTTTCTGGAGGCCGCACTGATGGAATCATTCCAGGAGTTGAGTGTGACATCTGTTGACAGTCCACATTTCACAAACATATAACAGGGATAGGAGGACAATAGCTTTATAAACAAGCACCTTGGTATCCCTACGGATGTTCTGGTCCTCAAACACTCTGTGCTTCATTGGGAAAAATGCTGCACTCACAGAGCTTGGATGGTGTTGTATTTCAGAGTCAATGTTGACTTTTGTAGAGAGATGGCTGCCAAGGTTGCGGAAATTGTCCATATTTTCCAATATTACACCATTAAGCTGTATTTCTGGCATTGTAAAGCACATCTGAATAGTCAAAAACTAATAATTTTGAAAAATGAGGATGCCTGCCATAGATGCAGGCAAAACGTCAGGAGAAAATTCCTCTAGAACATGGCCATATAGCCCGAAACCCACAAGAACCTAATTTTGAAAAAGTTTTTTTTCCTGGCAGTCACCTGTAATTTTTCCTCTGGCCACAAGAGGGAGAAATAGCACTGCTGATAGTTGAAGCCCATTGAGAAGATTATCTGCTCTCTATTGCAACCTTATTGGAGAACAGCCTCATTCTGGGGGTCTTTCTAGAAGCAGAGAATTGTGGGAATCTTGTCATCCAAGTCATGGCAATGAGACAAAGAAAGGACATAAATTATCTTTTTTTAAAATCAGGGAAATTTCTTCCTGCCCAATCAATTCCCTGCAGTTGTTTTTAAACATGTGTTGGAGCATTGCCACACTCAATATGAATCAATAGTATGATACGGCACCTTAAAAAGCCAATGCAATTCTAGGCTGCATCAATAGGAGTATAGTGTCTGGCCTTGGGTCCAGGAAGCCATAGTCGCACATAATTCTGCTTTGATCAGATTGCACACTGTGTCTAGTTCTGGGCACAAGAGTTCAAGAAGGAGATGGACAATCTGGAAAGAGTCCTGAGAAGGGAAACCAATGTGGTCAAAGGTCTGGAAAGCAAGAATTCCTCTGAGGAGCAACTTAGGGAACTGGGAAGTTTCAGATTGCAGCAAAGAAGCCTCAAAGGGAACATGAAATCCATGTTTACATATTGGAAATAATGTCCCAATGAGGAGAAAGGGGCAAGCTTATTTTCTACTGCTCCAGAAACTAGAATTGATTCAAATGACAAGAAAGAGATTCCACATAAACATTAGAAAGAACTTCCTGAAAGTAAAAGCTGTTCAGCAGTAAAATATCCTTGAGCAAAGTTTTTGAGCAAAGGCTGGATGAACATCAATCAGGAGTGCTTTGATTGGGCGTTATGGAGGACAGAATAGGATTTAGTTGCCCTTGTGTTGTCTTCCAATTCTTGGATTCTATGATTCTCTGAATACACTGCATTAAAAAAGTAGTGGAGTCTCATTTCCTGGAGGTTTTTGAGCAGAGGCTGGATGGGCATCTGTCAGGAGTGCTTTGATTGGCATTATGGAAGACAGAATAGGATTGGTTGGCCCTTGTGATGTCTTCCCATTCTTAGATTCTATGATTCTCTGAATACACTGCATTAAAAAAAGTGGTGGAGTCTCATTTCCTGAAGCTTTGGTAGCAGAGGCTGGATGGGCATCTGTCAGGAGTGCTTTGATTGGGCATTATGGAGGCGAGAATAAGATTAGGTGGCCCTTGTGATGTCTTCCAATGATTGGATTCTATGATTCTCTGAATACACTGCATTAGAAAAGTAGTGGAATCTCATTTCCTGGAGGTTTTTTTGCAGAGGCTGGATGGGCATCTGTCAGGAGTGCTTTGATTGGGCATTATGGAGGACAGAATAGGATTGGGTGACCCTTGTGATGTCTTCCAACACTTGGGTTCTATGATTATCTGAATACATTGCATTAGAAAAGTAGTGGAATCTCATTTCCTGGAGGTTTTTGAGCAGAGGCTGTATGGGCATCTGTCAGGAGTGCTTTGATTGGGCATTATGGAGGACAGAATAGGATTGGGTGACCCTTGTGATGTCTTTCAGCTCTTGGATTCTATGATTCTCTGAATACACTGCTTTAAAAAAGTAGTGGAGTCTCATTTCCTGGAGGTTTTTTAGCAGAGGCTGGTTGGCTATCATCTTCCCGTATAGCGCAAGGAGGCCCTGGGAGGTCTCTTCCAATGCTATGACTCCGTTAAATTTATATTGTTCTCTCTCCCTCCTTTCCAGCATGGATCCCACCCAGAAAGAGGCTGCTATCTTGTGTGTCGTTCAGTCGGGGGCGCTGATGATGGAGTATCTCAGGGCTAGCGGCGAAGCATCGTCGGCCGCCGCTTCTAGACGCCGGTGGGCATTCCTCCATTCGCTGGGCCAGCGAGGATGCGAGGAAGACGAAGAGGAGGAGGAAGAGGAGGAGGAGGAAGAAGAAGAGGAAGAAGTGGAAGAGGTGGTCTTGCTCTCCCGGCAGGCTTCCACCGCTGGGGTTCGTCGAGGCGGCCGCCTCCGTTCGGTGGAGCGGCGCTTCTGGGCTCGGCCCCGGAGCACTGAATGGTGGGACCGCACTGTTTTGGAAACGTGGGATGACTCTCATTGGCTGCAGAACTTCCGCATGCGCAAAGCCACCTTCCTGGAGCTCTGCGCACGGCTCTCCCCGGCCTTGCAGCGCCAGAAGACGAGGATGCGTGTCCCACTGAGTGTGGAGAAGCGGGTGGCCATCGCCCTCTGGAAGCTGGCCACCTCAGTGTGCTACCGCGATGTGGGCAACCAGTTCGGGGTGGGCCGCTCCACCGCCGGCTCAGTGGTGCTGGAAGTGTGTCGCGCCATCCAGAGAGTCCTGATGCGCGCCACGGTAACGGTAGGCGGCAACCTGGCTGAGATATTGCGCGGCTTCCAGGAGATGGGCTTCCCCAACTGTGCCGGAGTGGTGGGCACTACTCACATGCCCATCCTGTGCCCACCACACCAGGCGGCCGAATACGTCAACTCCAAGGGCTATTACTCCATGGCTTTGCAAGCTTTGGTGGACCACCGGGGAAAGTTCACCCACCTCAGTGCCGGCTGGCCGGGGAAGACTCACGAAGCCAAGATCTTCAACAAGTCCACCTTGTTCACCAAAGGCCAAGAAGGCACCCTCTTCACCCCAGGGGCAGTTGACATCAACGGGGTGTCCGTGCCCAGGGTCATCTTAGGTGGGCCGGCGTACCCTCTGCTCCCGTGGCTGATGGTGCCTTACACGGAGGAGCTGGACAGTGCCAAGGAGGCCTTCAACGCCACCTTGAGCCGATGCCAGGAGCCCTTGGAGGAGGCCTTCAGCCGGCTGAAGGGACGGTGGCGCTGCCTGACGGGGCGCAACGACTGCGCAGTGGAGAACCTACCCCGGCTCATCTCGGCCTGTTGTGTCCTCCACAACATCTGTGAGGAGAAAGGGGAGGCCTACGAGGAAGCCTGGGAGGCCGAGGCTAAGCAGCTGGCCGCCACCTTTGAGCAGCCCCTCCAGCGCCCGGACGCACGCATCAAACCAGCGGCGCGGTCCGAGAGGGTCAGAGAAACCCTGTGCGCCTACATCACTGCTGGCACCGTGTGAAAAGGAACCAAAGGAAGTGGAAGCCATCTGAAATGGAAGAGGTGGACATCTAACCTCTTGGATACTTTCCTTCTGACGCAAAGTATAGGCCAACTTCAGCTCACCAAGTGTTTTGGACTTCAACTCCCATAATTCCTAATAGTCTCAGGCCTCTACCTTTTCCACCTCAAGGCCTGAGGCTGTTAGGAATTGTGGGAGTTGAAGTCCAAAACACCTGGAGGGCCCAAGTTGGCCCATGCTTACCCTAAAAGACATTGGGAAGCAGCAGACGTGGTTGAGATGGAATATTGATCTTCTTATCGGGTGAAATTCAGGACCCAATCTGCCCTCAGTGATCAATTCTCTAAGAAAACAAGAACTTCTCTCATTGTTTTTCTAAGTATGGAGTTGCCAACGGCGGCCATATTTTTAAAGACCCTATGGAAGCGGTGCTACACAAATCTTCGTCTTCAAAACGGTTGTATAGGTAGAATATCCTTTGTATTGTCGAAGGCTTTCATGGCCGGAATCACTGGGTTGTTGTAGGTTTTCCAGGCTATATGGCCATGTTCTAGAGGCATTTTCTCCTGACGTTTTGCCTGCATCTGTGGCAAGCATCCTCAGAGGTAGTGAGGTCTGTTGGAAGTAGGAAAATGGGTTTATATATCCGTGGAAAGACCAGGGTGTGACAAAGGACTTTTGTCTACTGGAGCATTAAAAAACTCAAAAATTACAACAGCAAAACAACAGAGAGTAAACAATCAGGCACATCAAATCACCTCTCAAAGAAAGATTCCCCCAGGCACTTCCAAGCCATTAAATGCTAATCAAGGTGGTCAGTTGAAACATTCACACCTGGCTCCAGCAGACAAAAGTCCTTTCATAGAATCATAGAATCAAAGAGTTGGAAGAGACCTCATGGGCCATCCAGTCCAACCCCCTGCCAAGAAGCAGGAATATTGCATTCAAATCACCCCTGACAGATGGCCATCCAGCCTCTGCTTAAAAGCTTCCAAAGAAGGAGCCTCCACCACACTCCGGGGCAGAGAGTTCCACTGCTGAATGGCTCTCACAGTCAGGAAGTTCTTCCTAATGTTCAGATGGAATCTCCTCTCTTGTAGTTTGAAGCCATTGTTCCGCGTCCTAGTCTCCAAGGAAGCAGAAAACAAGCTTGCTCCCTCCTCCCTGTGGCTTCCTCTCACATATTTATACATGGCTATCATATCTCCTCTCAGCCTTTGTCCCACCCTGGTCTTTTCACAGATATATAAACCCATTTTCCTACTTCTAGCAGACCTCACTACCTCTGAAGATGCTTGCCATAGATGCAGGTGAAACGTCAGGAGAAAATGCCTCTAGAGCATGACCATATAGCCCGGAAAACCTACAACAACCCAGAATATCCTTTATCCGAAAGGATTTTATAATTCTCCAAGTTGGGATTTTATAATACATCCGTGTAGGTACTGTAATGAGATATCATGGAGATGGCATCCAGCTCCAAAAGCAAATGTTCGTTTAGGTTTCCTTATATACGACACAGGCCATTTTGTACGCAATGTTTTTAAATAATTTTGTGCATGAAGCCAATTGTGTACATTGAACCATCGGAAAGCAAAGGCTGACAGTGTTGGGACTTCTGGATAAGGGATGCCCAAACTACAAATTATTCCCTTGCTAAGAGTGCATCTACACCAGGCATGGGCCAACTTGGGCCTTCAGGTGTTTTGGACTCCAACTCCCACCATTCCTAACAGCCTCAGGCCCCTTCCTTTCCCCCCTCAGCCGCTTAAGCGGCTGAGGGAGGAAAGGAAAGGGCCTGAGGCTGTTAGGAATGGTGGGAGTTGGAGTCCAAAACACCTGCAGAGCCCAAGTTTGCCCATGCAATCTACACAACAAAATGAATGCAATTTGGCACCACTTTAGTTGCCATGACTAAATGCTATGGAGTCATGGGAATCGTCATTATTGAGCAGAGAAGGCTCAAGACCTGGTTAAACTACAACTCCCAGGTTTCCATCACCTTGAGCCACAGCAGTTAAAGTATCAAGTTGCATTCATTCTACAAAGTAGATGCACCCAGGGGTTTGCAACCAGGATTGGCCAATGCCGAGCAAACCAAAGTCAAAAACAATAGTGTATATTTAGACTTTTGGAGTGTTTTCGTTTCAGTGTGTGATGGGAAGGGAAGATAGAAGGAAGAAATAGGGCAGAAAAGTAGAGTGAATATGTCTTTGTTAGTACTTTTTTTGGTGTGATGTTAATGCAACCGTTCCTGAGGCTTCTTTTAGAGTAGCCTGGGCAACTGCAAAGGACTCTGTGTTTTGGGATTGCATCTATATTGTCGAATTAGTGCTGTTTGATACCACTTAAACTGTCATGGCTCAAGGCTATGTAATCCTGGGGTTGCAGTTTGATTAATCATAATAAATAATAATTTATTATTATCTATATAAATAAAAATGTAATGTTAGTTCGTGCTACCATCAGAACTCAAAAACCACTGGGGGAATTGACACGAAATTTGGACACAAGACACCTAACAGTCCAATTTATGTCCTCCACTCAAAAAAATTGATTTTGTCATTTGGGAATTGTCGTTGCTGGGATTTATAGTTTACCTACAATCAAAGAGCATTCTGAACTCCACCAATGATGGAATTGGGCCAAACTTAGCACACAGGGCTCCCATGACCAACAGAAAAAACTGGAAGCGTTTGGTGGACATTGACCTTGAGTTTGGGAATTATAGTTCACCCACATCCAGAGAGCACTGTGGACTCAAACAATGATGGACCTGGACCAAACTTGGCACAAATACGAAATATGCCCAAATATAAACACAGATGGAGTTTAAGGGAAATAGACCTTGACATTTGGGAGTTGTAGTTGCTGGGATTTATAGTTCACCTACAATCAAAGAGCATTCTGAACTCCACCAATGATGGAATTCAACCAAACATGGCATACAGGACTTCCATGACCAACAGAACACATTGGAAGCATTGACCTTGAGTTTGGGAGTTGTAGTTTACCTACATCCAAAGAGCACAGTGGGCCACAGCAACGCGTGGCAGGGGACGCCTAGTTGTAATATTATCATCATATTGTTGTTCATTCATTCAGTTGTTTCCAACTCTTAGTGACTTCATGTTCCAGCCCACACCAGAGCTCCCTGTCAGCCGTCACCACCCCCAGTTCCTTCCAGGTCAAGCCAGTCACTTCAAGGATCCCATCCATCTATCTTGCCCTTGGTCGGCCCTTCTTCCTTTTTCCTTCCATTTTCCCCAGCATCATTCTTTTGGTTACTACTTGGTCCTTATACAGATTCCTCAGGAGAGAGATAAGGTGATTTGGTACGCCCATCCCACCAAGAACTTGCCACAATTTATTATGATCCACACAAAGGCTTTAGAATAGTCAATAAAAGAGAAATAGATGTTTTTCTGAAACTCCCTGCCTTTCTCCATTATCAAGCGGATATTGAGTCATCATAGAATCATAGAGTTGGAAGAATCCTCATGGGCCATCCAGTCCAACCCCATTCTGCCAAGAAGCAGGAAAATTGCATTCAAACCACCCCAAGAGATGGTCATCCAGCCTCTGTTTCAAAGCTTCCAAAGAAGGAGCCTCCACCACACTCCAGGGCAGAGAGTTCCACTACTGAACGGCTTTCACAGTCAAGAAGTTTTTCCTAATGTTCAGGAGGAATCTCCTTTCTTGTAGTTTGAAGCTATTGTTCCGTGTCCTAGTCTCCAGGGAAGCAGAAAATAATCTTGCTCCCTCCTCCCTATGACTTCCTCTCACGTTTTTATACATGGCTATCATGTCTCCTCTCAGCCTTCTCTTCTTCAGGTTAAACATGCCTAGCTCTTTAAGCCTCTCCTCATAGGGCTTGTTCTCCAGACCCTTGATCATTTTAGTCGCCCTCCTCTGGACACATTCCAGCGTGTCAATATCTCCCTTGAATTGTGGTGCCCAGAATTGGACACAATATTCCAGGTGTGGTCTAACCAAGGCAGAATAGAGGAGCAATATGTTTGTTGTTTAATTGTTCATTCACTTCCAACTCTTCGTGACCTCATGGACCAGCCCATGCCAGAGCTTCCTGTTGGCCGTGTCCACCCCCAGCTCCTTCAGAGTCAAGCCAGTCCCCTCAAGGATCCCAGCCATCCATCTTGCCCTTGGTCAGCCCCTTTCCTTTTTCCTTCCATTTTCCCTAGCATCATTTTCTTCTCTAAGCTTTCCTTTCTTCTCATGATGTGGCCAAAGCATCTTGGCCTCTACTGTCCTTCCCTCCAATGAGCAGCTGGACTTTATTTCCTGGAAGTATGGACTGTTTGGATCTTCTCGCAGTCCAAGGCACTCTCAGCATTTTCCTCCAGCACCACAGTTCAAAAGTGTCTGTCTTCCTTCACTCAGCCTTCCTTATGGTCCAGCTCTCACATCCGTAGGTTACTACAGGGGATAGCATTGCTTTGACTATGCGGACTATGATGTCTCTACTCTTATCTTATCGAGATTGGACATTGCTCTCCTCCCAAGAAGTAAACGTCTTCTGATTTCCTGGCTGCAGTCTGCGTCTGCAGTCATCTTTGCCCCTAGAAATACAAAGTCTGTCACTGCTCCCTTGTTTTCTCCCTCTATTTGCTAGTTATCAATCAGTTTGGTTGCCATCATCTTTATTTTTTGGATGTTTAACTGCAACCCAGCTTTTGCTCTTTCTTCTTTCACCTTGATTAGAAGGCTCCTTAGTTCCTCTTCACTTTCAGCCATCAAAGTGGTATCATCTGCATATCTAAGGTTATTCATGTTTCTTCCATCAATTTTAACTCCAGCCTTGCATTCCTCAAGCCCTGCACGTCGCATGATGTGTTCTGCATACAAGTTGAATAGGTTGGGTGAGAGTATACAACTCTGCCGTACGCCTTTCCTGATCTTGAACCTGTCTGTTGTTCCATGGTCAGGTCTTATATATTATATATATTATAACTATAATCATGATATATTATTATAATAATTATTATAATCAATAATAATAATAATAATAAAATATTATCATCAGCACTTCTTGGCAAAGAAGGCTGAAGACCTTGTAAAACTACAACACCCATGATTCCACTGCCTTGAGTCAAGGCAGTTCCAACTGCATCAATTCAACAGTGTAGATGCACCTCTGCTCTTTCAAAGGAGATGAATCTGTAAAGGAAAGCAACATTAAATGGACAATGCATGGTGGCCACAATACTCGTTGTAAAGAATGAGTTCTTACACAGGTGTTCAATGGAGAAATGTAATTTTTATTAAATTATGCACGCAAACCTAATCATGCTTTAGTCCCATTGTAAGCAATAGGACCCTGAAGCTATGAAGGGTGCACCATTGGCTTCAATGGGACCAAAACATCTGGGATCCTGTAGAGTTGAAAGGAAGTTAGTATTCAGCAACACCAAGCAAAATAAAGAATATAGTTCCAAATACAAGCTGTAATTAAAGTTTAATAATAATAATAATAATAATAATAATAATAATATCTGAAAGTCTGGATAGAAAAGGCTGAGTAATTGAAACTGTGTAAAAGACAAAAGACTTGACTCTTTATTTGTATATATTTGCAAATACGCCAATATAGAAGTTAAAAGTGGATCATTTTTTTACTCATCCATCCTAAAGTAAACCATTTAAATACTACAGGCAACTATATGTCTCCTAATGCATAAAATCCTTGTATATTGTATTTGGTATCTTAATAGAAATATATTCCTAGGGTCAAAAAAAATCACCAAAAGGATATCTTCTCTTATATACAGGCCAAAAAATAATACATTCGATTAAAGTAGGATATTGGAAATTTGAGATCATGATTCTTTATTTTCCTACAGGTTACCAATGCCTTTCCTTAGAAATTTGGTGGGAAAAATTGAACATGTTAAGCTTTTCTCGTCATAAGGCATGATTGCAAATTCTGGATTTCTCTGTACTACGCATCTCGTGGAAATAATGCAAGCATCTCTCCTACTTCCAAGTGATCCTGTACTTACCTGCAATGCCCTTTCGCATAGATGACGGTGCACCTATACTATAGAATGAATGCAGTTTGGCCCCACTTAACTGCCATGGCTCAATGTTATGGAATCTGGGAAATGTAGTTTGTCAAACTACAACTCCCATGAAGCCATAGCATTCAAGTTGGGTCAGACTGCATTCATTCTATGGTGTAGATCAGGCATGGGAAAACTTTCTAACTTGGGAGCCACAAGCTAGCACTCCGTCCGTAGAGGACTGACTTCCTGGTGACAGAAGGAATGAAGGGAAGGAAGGGAACGATGGAAGGAGATAAAGGAAGAGAGGGAAGGAAAGAAAGAAGGGCAATGAAAGGAAGGATGAAAGGGTGGAAGGCAAGGAAGGAAGGGAATCAGGGAGGGAGGAAAGGAGGAAGAAAGAGAAGAAAGGAGAAATAGAAGGAAGGAGGAAGAAAAGACAAGGGAAGGAAGGAGGAAGGAAGGAGAAAGCGGGAGAGGGGAAAGGGAGGAGGAAAGGGAAGGAACGAAGGGAAGAAGGGAAGGAAGGAGAAAGAGGGAAGGAGGAAGAAAAGATTAAGGAAGGAAGGGAAAGAGGAAGAAAGGAGAAAGTGGGAGAGGGGGAAGGAAGGAGGGAGGGAGGAAGGGAGGGAAGGAGGAAGGAAAAAGAGGAGGAAGGATGAAAGGCAGAAAGGCAAGGATGGAAGGAGAAAGAGGGAGAGATAGAAGGAGGGAGGAAAGAGAAGAAAGGAAAGACAAAGAAGGAGGAAGGGAGGAAGGAAAATGAGAAGGAAGAAAGGAAGAGAAGGATGGATGAAAGGAAGGGAAAGATAAAGGAAAGACAAGGAAGGAAAGACAAATGGAAAGAAGGGAGGGAGAGAAGGAAGGACGAAAGGGTGGAAGGAAGGAAGGAAGGAGGGAGGGAGGGGAGGAGGGAGGGAGGGAGGGAAGGAAGGAGGAAGGAAAGAGAAGGAAGGAAGGATGAAAGGGTGGAAGGGAATGGAGAGAGGGAGAAAGAAGGAGGGAAGGAGGAAGAAAAGAGAAAAGGAAAGGGAAGGAAAAAGAAGGAAATTAGGATAGGATGATGAGAGAGAGGAGGGCCCAATAAAAGAGTCCGAGGGAGCTGCATCCAGCCCCGGGTTTGCCCATACCTGGTGTAGATGCAACCTGAGATGCAGATTTATATTGTTTTGGAGCTGTGGGGACTGTCACACTGACCTTTCATTTCTTTAAATATAGAAGAGGGGGAAGCAAAGCAACACTTAAGCATTGATGCTACTAAAATCACTAGCATTGTAGCCTAAATTATGAAGTACTAAGGAATCACCTATATATTTTTTAATTGAGTGCATCTACATTATAGATTTAATTCAGTTTAGCACCACATGAACTGCCATGCTCAATGCTTTGGAATCCTGGGATCTATAGTTTGGCAGCCTTGTAAAACTACAGCTTTCAGAGATCTGTGGCTTTCAGCCATGGCAGTTCAAAGTGATGTCAAACTGCATTGATCTGACATTGTAGATGTGCCCTTTGAAAGGAGTGGGCTTCCTTTTGGGTGGGTGCATTACCATTATGGTATATATATGTATATATGCATCACCAAATCACCCTGCTATGTAACCCAAAATAAGATATATATATTTATTATTACTTTAACTTATGTACAAAACAAAGAGAAGCTTGAACAGAAGTAGATGACAACTTAGGGCCAAGGGCGCCAGAAAGCCGGTGGCGGCGGGGGAATCCTTTTGTTTGCGTTGGCATTTCCTTCGGCCTCCCTTTGCCGACTCCCATGTTGTCCTGCACTGCAGCAAGGAGGGTCTGGATTCGGGCGCAATGGTTCGGGTTCGTTCCAGATCTTCTGGGGCGAAGAGAAGGCTTCTGGAGTCCTCGGCGGAGACCCCGAGGAGGAGGAGGAGGAAGAGGAGGAGGAAGGACTTGGGGAGAAGGCGTAGTAGTAGTTCCAGTCTTGCAGTTGGGCTTCAGGTTTGGAGGCCAAGTAGAGATGCAAGGTGTCCAGGAGGTGGCTCTGGACCGAGGGGTGGGCTTGCTGAAGGAAGGCCGCCAAGCCCAGGAGGCACTCCCGGAATCCCACCCGGAAGCAGGTCTGTAGGGTCCGGTCTTCAGAGAGGTCGGCTCCTGGCAGAGTGGAATTAAGAGAAAGCCGGGGAAGAAGGCTGGTCAATCTACCACCGTGGACTGGAGAACAATCAAGAGGGTTGGCTCTGGTCTCTAGATGGGTTGGACTACAATACACATGGGATACCTCCTGGTGGTGGAACAAATTGGTTCTGTCTAGATGATATGGACTACAATGCCAATGGGACATCCCCATGTGGTGGAGCAATGTTTGGACTACAATACCCATGGGACACCTCCTGGTGAAGAAGCAATCTAGATGGTTGGCTCTAGTATCTAGATAGGTTGGACTACAATGCCAAGGGGACACCCCCTGGTAGTAGAGAAATGTAGATGGTTGGCTTTGGTCTCTAGATGGGTTGGACTACAGTGCCCATGGAACACCTCCTGGTGTGGAACAAATTGGTTCTGTCTCTAGATGGGTTGGACTATATTGCCCATGGGATACCATCTGCTGGTGGAATAATGTAGACGGTTGGCTCTGGTATCTAGATGGGTTGGACTACAATGCCCATGGGACACACCTTGGTGGTGGATCAATGTAGATGGCTGGCTTTGGTCTCTATATGGGTTGGACTACAGTGCCCATGAAACACCTCCTCGTGGTGGAACAAACTGGTTCTGTCTCTAGATGGGTTGGACTACAATGCCCACAGGGCACTCCTGCTGGTGGAATGGTTGGCTCTAGTCTCTAGATGAGTTAGACAATGCCCATGGGACACACCTTGGTGGAGGATCAATGTAGATGGCTGGCTTTGGTCTCTAGATGGGTTGGACTACAATGCCCATGGGACATGCCTTGGTGGTGGATCAATGTAGATGGTTGGCTCTGGTTTCTAGAAGGGTTGGGCTACAATGCCCATGGGACATGCCTTGGTGGTGGATCAATGTAGATGGTTGGCTCTGGTTTCTAGAAGGGTTGGGCTACAATGCCCATGGGACATGCCTTGGTGGTGGATCAATGTAGATGGTTGGCTCTGGTTTCTAGAAGGGTTGGGCTACAATGCCCATGGGACAACCCCTGGTGATGGAACAACACATGTGATTGGTTCTAGGCTTGCCTCTACACTGTTGAATTGACACAGTTCAAGACCCCTCGAACTTCCATGGTTCAATGTTGTAAGACTGTGGGAATTATAGACCTGCAGCTTCCAAGATCTTATAGCCTTGAGCCATGACGATCAACATGGTGTCAAACTTCATTCATTCCTTCTACAGTGTAGGAGATCCTGCAGGATGTTTCTATAGCCAACTTCCACCAAAAAGCTGTCCATAGAATAGTGCTGGAAGACTTTGAATATTCCTAGAGAATCTTTGTAGCCAATTTCCACCAGAAGTTCTCCATATAATTAAGCTGGAGAACCTCAAAATGCTTAGAGAAGTGTTCTCCTTCTCAATGTTGTGTTTTGTCCACTTTCACATGTCCCTCTGAGATAACTACAGTACCTGTGGGTCCCAGAAGATGGAGTCCTTCTTTCACACACACACAAAAAAACATGCCTGTCCCATGGACATTCTCCCAAATGATACCTCCTCCCATTGAGCATGCTACTTCCAATGGGTTCTGGGTGCAGTAGTCCCTCCCTCCCGCACAACCCACTTCTGTTTACCTTGTTGGCAGGGCTGCCCCTGGGCCAGCGGTGGCCGTCCCAGCCCGGGTCCCGGTCCACACCTGCCCACACCTGCCCCCTCTCCCCCGCCATGCAGGTCGCTTGTACCCTGGGACTTGGCAGAGGCCATCTCTCGCAGGTAGCCCACGGCAATCTCCAAGATCTCAGCTTTCTCCACTTTGGGTTTCTTCAGAGTCTGTTGGAAAAAGAGGGCCCAAGAAGGTGGCTGAAGCGAAACGCATCACTGGGGAAAGGACAGGAGCTGGGCCGGCCAAACCAGGGAGCCCTGGCCAAGGAAGGAAGGAAGGAAGGCAAGCGTTGGGTTCAGCTGTAGGGTTGCACCTCCCAGAATCCCCCAGCTAACACATCCCCATGCACAGCCAAGCCGTCTGCCCTATGCTGGCTGAAGGATACTGAGATTTCTAGTCCATGAAAAGGAACTTCCCCAGAGTTAGTCATCCTATCTGATCTGTGCCAAGTGAGAAACAGGACCACTTTGGGACTATGGCTGCCATTAGTCAGGCTAACACATCCCCAGAGTGGCAATTCCAGGCATGGGCAAACTTCAGCCCTCCAGGTGTTTTGGAATACAACTCCCACAATTCCTAACAGCCTATTGGCTGTTAGGAATTGTGGGAGCTGTACTCCAAAACACCTGGAGGGCTGAAGTTTGCAGGTGTTGGGACTTGTGGGAGTTGTAGTCCAAAATACCGGGGGGGCAAAGTTTGCAGGCATTGGGAATTGTGGGAGTTGTAGTCCAGAACACCTGGGGGGAAAGTATGCAGGTGTTGGGAATTGTGGGAATTATAGTCCAGAATACCTGGAGGGTCAAAGTTTGCGGGTGTTTGTAATTGTGAGAGTTGTAGTCCAAAACACCTGGGGCGCAAAGTTTGCAGAAGTTGGGAATTGTGCAAGTTGTAGTCCAGAATACCTGGAGGGTCAAAGTTTGCAGGCATTGGGAATTGTGGGAGTTGTAGTCCAAAACACCTGGGGGCAAAGTTTGCAGGTGTAGGGAATTGTGGGAATTATAGTCCAGAATACCTGGTGGGTCAAAGTTTGCGGGTGTTTGGAATTGTGCGAGTTGTAGTCCAAAACACCTGGGGCGCAAAGTTTGCCAGTGTTGGGAATTGTAGTCCAAAACACCTGGAGGGCCGAAGTTTGCCCATGCCCAGGCTATTTCATGCTAGCCGAAGGGTTATCACTATATAACACAATTTTTGTTCCTTGGTTGTTAATGTCATCTCCTAATTGGTTCTGTCATAAAAACATGGAAAACGTTTCTTAAACTGCAAAAACTTTGTTTCTGTGGGACATCTTGCAGCACATTTTGCTATAGTTTTTCAATAAGTATCTCACAGAGTTTCAACCAATGCAACATTGTCTGTGGCTGACACAAAAACAAAGTTTCTGTAGTGTAACAACTACTTTCAAAGTAAGTATCACACAATGAAACAGGAAATAACACTTTCAAACCAGGAACAGATTTTTTTTTCAAATTTTGTTACGTAGTGCCATGGGCTTTCGAGTCCACAAGAAGGAAATTTCACATTATATCCTCCCTGTCTTTTCTCTCAAGAGGATTACTTTGGGACTACAACTCCCATTATTCATGCTCACAAGGGAGGGAGTCGTGGGAGCTGTAGTCCAGGGCTCAACTGGAATAAGGCTCTGAATTGTCATTTCTGGGAGGGATGTAACAACTTTCCTACATTCCTCAGCCAGCATGCTTACTTGGGGATTCTGGGAGTTGTAATCCCAAAAGCAGTCCATTTCCAGAGCTTTAGTTTTATCCACTCTTGAAAGTTTCTCCTTCATGCTCTTATGGGGGAAGACTTCTATGCAAGTCACAACCTTGCACACAGGTTGGCCATAGTATAAACTATTTTTTTAATGTTTTCTTCTTAGGAGACCAATCTTTTGCCTTTAGGGAGAACTATATAGCCCTCCAGATAGTGTTTGACCGCAACTCCCATCTGCCCTAGTGATCATAACCCATAGAGAGGAATGTTTGGAGTTGAAGTAAATATTTCTGGAGTATTTCTGGAGGTCTCCAGGCAAAAACAGCCAGGCCACCTCTATGCAGATACCCTCACTGATTGACTTTGCAGCTGCAAGGCTACTCAGTACTTTTCAAGCTTGCTAATTCTGCTCCATTCCCACAACCTGGGTCTAAAATTTTCTCTCCTCCCAGTGCTATGATAAACCTCTCAAGGCTGTACAGTACTACTAACTCATTCTTATTGGGGAGTCCCGGCCCAAAGCTGGACAAGACAGGAATAACCATAAAGAATACCTGCTCAAGTATCCAAGGCCACCTGTGTGCCTTTTTAAAGGTACCACACCTGGGCTTGCCATGCCTTTAACCTTTGTCAGGAACAGAGCAATAGCTCCACCTGCTGGCAGGTAAAGAAATTAATGCACAACACACTTCAAGGTACTCGAAGGAGGTTCAATGAACTCTAAGGCATCCTAGGATGGGAGAATTTGGGTGGGGTGGGGGGCATTGGGATGTCCTATGTGGGACATGTAAGGGTTGGGGACCCAAATGATAGGAGGCCCCATTTACTGACCTGGCAGTGAGTCCTTTGGAGAAGCAGCAGGCGCAGTTCCTCCAGGCTCCGGTTGATCCGATCCCTCCGGCGCTTTTCCACCAAGGGCTTCAGCATCTGGATAGACAAACAGATGTGGGGTGACCCCTGGATGGGGGTGGGCAACGACTCCAACCCAGGTGTGCAGCATAGGGCCCCATCTGCACTGCCCTATAATGCGAGTTGCTTTGAACTTGATTATATGGGTCTATACCAGGCCTGGGCCAACTTGGGTCCTTTAGGTGCTTTGGACTTCAACTCCCACCAGTCCTAACTGCCTCAGGGCCTTTCCTTTCCCCCCTCAGCTGCTTAAGCGATGAAACTAGACTGCTGACATAGGTCACACATGGGGCTTCCCTTGTTGACTGTGCAAAATACAAAATCGGTTAAGTGGTACCTGAGGCTGTTAGGAATGGTGGGAGTTGAAGTTCAAAACACCCGGAGGGCCCAAGTTAGCCCATGCCTGGTCTATACTGACCATATAATACAGTTCCACACGAATATAATGCAGTTCCACATAGTTAAACTGCATTGCATGAGTCTACATTGATCATATAATACGGTTCCAAGTTGTATTATATGGCAGTGTAGATGGGACCATATATAGGTAACTGGGGCCATATATAGGTAGTTATATGGCAGTGTAGGTGGGACCGTGTATGTGTGTGTGTGTATATATGGGTTAAGGTTTTCCCCTGACATTAAGTCTACTTGTGTCTGACTCTGTGGGGTGGTGCTCATCTCCATTTCTAAGCCGAAGAGCCAGCATTGTCCATAGACACCTCCAAAGTCATATGGCTGGCATGACCGCATGGAGTGCCATTACCTTCCCGCCAGAGCAGTACTTATTGATCTATTCACATTTGCATGTTTTTGAACTGCTAGGTTGGCAAAAGCTGGGGCTAACAGCGGGAGCTCACCCCACTTGCTGGATTTGAACCGCTGACCTTTCACTCAGCAAGTTAAACAACTCAGTGCTTTAACCTGCTGCACTACCAGCAGGTCCATGTATATATATATGTATAGTGCAATTCAGAATAATTCAATTTCCATCACTAAAACAACTTAAATGGTACAGGAGGGAGGTCTTCATGACTATATGCTTCTGAGTCTTGGTAGGCACCAGTACAATAGTGCAATGGCAGAGAAAGTGGAAGACACTGTAAAACTACAACTCCCAGGATTTCTCTAGCATTGAGACCTGGCAATTAAAGTGGGGTCAAACACAGTGTCAATGCAGAGTGAAGGTGGAGGAAGAGGTTATGCAGGTTTACAGCTCCTGAAAGTCCTCCAGCCTAGGAATTCTGAGTTTTGTCGTCCAAAATAAAATACTTGTTTAAAAAGAGGGAAAAAGTAAAGGATATCACAGGAAGTTGAAGATGATGCCAATCTCTTTGCCTCGCTTTTTCTCATATTGACTCAACATAGTCCCTCCTATACTCCTTCCACCCTGGCTTTACTATGCATCTCTTTAAAAGGATTGTTTCCCTCCATGAGAAGGTTAATCAGGCCCATCTACACTGCCATATAATACAGTTTGAAACTTCTTTTTATGGCCATTGTAAACTCATATAATGTATTTTAACTGCCATATGTAAAGCCGCCTTGAGTCCCTTTCAGGGTAGAGAAAGGCAGGATACAAATAGAGTAAATAAATACATAAGTAAACTGCATTGAACTGCATTATAAGGCAGTGCAGATGAGACCCAAATCACTCAGGCCACTAGTTCCTTGGATAGGGAACATGTGGTTTGGAATCACCTTGATTAGTCCCAGCTTAGAGTAGACCAGCCATGGGCAAACTTTGGTCCTGCCTCCAGGTGTTTTGGACTTCAACTCCCACAATTCCTAATAGCCTACTGGGAGCTGGAGTCCAAAACACCTGGAGGGCCCAAGTTTGCCCATACCTTTTGCAGATGTACCCTAGGGCAGGCCATTTTGGAGACGGATGAAAAAAATACCTTGAATCCTGTTGGTGTGAATGTTATTGTTATTGTATGTCCTGCAGACTTTTTACAAGATTTTCTAGCAATAATTTGAATATGTTTTACCACAAAACCTTGCAAAAAGTCTTCAGGGGGATTTGCCATTGCCCTCCTCTGAGGCTGAGAGGATGTGACATGCCCAATGGGTTCCTATGGCAAAGCAGGGAACAGATGCATCATTTCCAGAATCCTAGTCCAGTGCCCAAACTACTCCAGCGAGCTGTAACAGCCAGTAGGCTGTTAGGACTTGTGGGGGTTGAAGTCCAAAACTTCTGGAGGGAGGGCAGAAGTTTACCCATGTTGTAATAGTTGAAAAGCAGTTGAAAAATTGGGATGGCTGAGTTGAAGTCCAAAACACCTGGAGGGCCAAAGTTTGCCCATGCCTGGAGTAGACCCATTGAACGAATGGCTGGATGTGTGCCCACAATTAATGTTACCCCAGGTTGCCAAATGCTACCCCAGGTTGCATATACACCAGTTATGGGCAAACTTGGACCCCCAGGTGTTTTGGTTTCCAACTCCAACAATTCCTAACAGCAGAGTGGCTGTTAGGAATTGTTGGAGTTGGAGACCAAAACATCTGGAAGCATCAAATTTGACCATGCCTGATCCATGCCATAGAATTAATACAGTTTGCCACCACTTTGGCCATGGAAACCCATTGGGAAGCCCTGGGCAAGTCACGCTCTCTCAGCCTCAGAGGCAAAACAAATATATACTTCTGAATAAAATCCTCCCCTCTTCAAGAAGTCACACAACAACAATAACACTCAATGTATTGTCGAAGGCTTTCATGGCCGGAATCACTGGGTTGTTGTAGGTTTTTTTGAGCTATATGGCCATGTTCTAGAGGCATTCTCTGCTGACATTTCGCCTGCATCTATGGCAAGCATTCTCAGAGATAGTGACCTCACTACCTCTGAGGATGCTTGCCATAGATGCAGGCGAAACATCAGGAGAGAATGCCTCTAGAGCATGGCCATATAGCCCGAAAAAACCTATAACAACCCAATAACACTCAAGTTGGAGAAACCAACATGATTCAAGGGAGATTTCTATCTTATACCTTATGCATTGCCAGTCCTAGAAAAAGTCCACCCTCCCAGTCTAAGGTGTCCCCAGGACAGCCCCCCTCTGCTTCTTTTTGGGGGGTCCCCAGCTACCTTTCTCACCCCTCCGGGTTCAGCGCTGTCTGTGGTCACCATCCTTTGCTCCTCTGAATGTCCTGGCCTCTTCCTCGCAGGACTGAGCTCTCTTCAACTGCTGGCCTGGAGGGTGGGCCACACGTGACCAAGGCCAGCCCCCTATCTCCCCCTCTCCAAAAAAAACCCCACTCCTTTTCATCCCTCCCAATTTCTTCTCCACCCCCTAAAATCCCCTGCAGAGGTGTGAAGAAGAGCAAAGCCATCCCTCCAAGATTGTGGTGGGACACATGGCTAGAGATGTCCTTTTCTCCTTTTCAAAAGGACTGGGTTTGAAAAGCAGAATTACAAAGGAAAAAAGAAAGAATAGAACAGTAGCAGGGGAAATGCACACTTGCATGCTTCTCTGTAATGCCCTGCTGTGCCTGCCACATGTGGGACTCTACTTCAGACCACGGTGCCAAAGGCTTTGCCAATACAAGATGATTATTTCTAATCCAGAGCTTTCCCAGCTGTGTGTCACAGCACTTGCGTGTGCCGGCACCCATGCGTAGGTGTGCCACATGAACCAGACTTTCTGTATATATTTCAGATTGCAATATCAAAAATATGTAATATGATTTTACATAGGATTTGTGCTACATTAGAATAGTAAAGACACATATCATCTGAACATGAGGAAGAACTTCCTGACTGTGAGAGCCGTTCAGCAGTGGAACTCTCTGCCCCGGAGTGTGGTGGAGGCTCCTTCTTTGGAAGCTTTTAAACAGAGGCTGGATGGCCATCTGTCAGGGGTGATTTGAATGCAATATTCCTGCTTCTTGGCAGAATGGGGTTGGACTGGATGGCCCATGAGGTCTCTTCCAACTCTTTGATTCTATGATTCTATATCACTTAAGTTAAAAAAAAGTAAAAAATGAGACCCTAGTGGCACAATCGGTTAAACCCCTGTGCCAGCAGGACTGCTGACTGACATATCAGAGGTTCAAATCCAGGGAGAGTGCGGAGGAGCTCCCTCTGTCAGCTGTACGGCCATGTTCCTGCCTGTATGGATGCCTACCATAGATGCAAGTGAAACGACAGGAGAGAATGCTTCTGGAACTCAGCCACACAGCATGGGTTGTTGTGAAAACTCACAACAACCCATGTTTAATACTGTTTTAATATTTATATATGTTAAATTGTATTGCAATTCTTTTAATTTTTGAGTCATAGAATCATAGAATCAAAGAGTTGGAAGAGACCTCATGGGCCATCCAGTCCAACCCCATTCTGCCAAGAAGCAGGAATATTGCATTCAAATCACCCCTGACAGATGGCCATCCAGCCTCTGTTTAAAAGCTTCCAAAGAAGGAGCCTCCACCACACTCCGGGACAGAGAGTTCCACTGCTGAACAGCTCTCACAGTCAGGAAGTTCTTCCTCATGTTCAGATGGAATCTCCTCTCTTGTAGTTTGAAGCCATTGTTCCGCGTCCTAGTCTCCAAGGAAGCAGAAAACAAGCTTGCTCCCTCCTCCCTGTGGCTTCCTCTCACATATTTATACATGGCTATCATATCTCCTCTCAGCCCTCTCTTCTTCCGGCTAAACATGCCCAGCTCCTTAAGCCGCTCCTCATAGGGCTTGTTCTCCTTGTGGAAAGAAAAAATAGGATGATAATAATAATAATAATAATAATAATAATAATAATAAGTCTACATTTTAGATAGAAAGAACAGATATTCTAAACAGATATTCCAAATGAACAGTATCTATAGAATAATTAGAATGTCAATACCAATAATATTAATATTTTTAATTCTCACCCACCAAAGGTTCCAGGCAGGTTACAACACTCACAATAGAATAGATAGAGACATAAATCCATTTAAAAGCACATGGATTGAAAACGATTGTATGTTTAATGTATTGTCGAAGGCTCTCATGGCTGGAATCACTGGGTTGTTGTAGGTTTTTCGGGCTATATGGCCATGTTCTAGAAGCATTCTCTCCTGACATTTCACCTGCATCTATGCCAAGCATCCTCAGAGGTTGTGAGGTCTGAGGATTTGTATGAGGATTTGTATGTTTCTTTATCTGTCTTCTCTCTGT
The DNA here is from genome assembly GCF_037176765.1 of Anolis sagrei. Taxonomy (NCBI): domain Eukaryota; kingdom Metazoa; phylum Chordata; class Lepidosauria; order Squamata; family Anolidae; genus Anolis; species Anolis sagrei. The sequence continues at coordinate 7,204,207 of NC_090026.1, forward strand.
TAAACATCTTTTCATATTTCTGTTTAAAATTCAGGCTTATAAATAGATAGATTTTGTTCCATTCAGAATCTATTGGTTTAATTAAGGCTGAGATAAATGTAAACATTCTGACTGAACATCATTTGAGGAAGTTTGTTTTTTTTTTTGGACTGTCCACATTGGTTGGTACATTGGGGCTGGTGCAGGGGAAGCTTGTGACTGGGAAAAGAAGTTGCTTTCCCAAGCTCCAAAATTGCATGTTGCAAAGTACAAATAGGAATGCATTGAGCTGGCTACAGGTTTTGGCTCGACAAAAAAAGCAAGTGCTGTAGATGCAATCCACCATCTGCAACCTTTTCATGGCTGAGAGAAGAGCAGACTAGACTGTAAGGGCCGTGTAATGAGTTTACAACTACCGGGTGAGGAGGGCCCCCATTTTGGGGAGAGAAATGGGAGGAGGGTCCGGGTTAGGGAAGGAAACAATTCTCACCTCTGCACTAAAAGGGCCCATTTGGGCCTGGTTTTATTGGCAAAGGGAGTTCCCAGCTGCTCACATCTGTGTTACAAGGGGAGAGGGTGGGTTGGGGAAGGGGGTAACTTTGCCCCCTATTCCCTCCCCCACATGGAAAGGATAATTATCCCCAATGCCTTTGTTCAAGTTTCTCCACTTTTGCAGGACGATATTAAAAACATGGTACAATAATAAGGAAAACAATAAGATGAGTTGTTGAAGTCTTTCATAAGTGGAATCACTGGGTTGCTGTGAGTTTTCCAGGCTGCCTGGTCATGTTCCAGAAGCATTCTCTCCTGACGTTTCACCCACATCTATGGCAGGCATCCTCAGGAGTTGAGGGGTCTGTTAGAAACTAGGCAAGCGAGCTTTATATATCTGTGGAATGTCCAGGGTGGGTGCCAAGTGTGAACATGGCCATACAGCCCAGAAACCTCACAGCAACCCAGTGATTCCGGCCATAGAATCATAGAATCATAGAATCAAAGAGTTGGAAGAGACCTCATGGGCCATCCAGTCCAACCCCCTGCCAAGAAGCAGGAATATTGCATTCAAATCACCCCTGACAAATGGCCATCCAGCCTCTGCTTAAAAGCTTCCAAAGGAGCCTCCACCACACTCCGGGGCAGAGAGTTCCACTGCTGAACGGCTCTCACAGTCAGGAAGTTCTTCCTAATGTTCAGATGGAATCTCCTCTCTTGTAGTTTGAAGCCATTGTTCCGCGTCCTAGTCTCCAAGGAAGCAGAAAACAAGCTTGCTCCCTCCTCCCTGTGGCTTCCTCTCACATATTTATACATGAAAGACAACATAATGATAAAATGTCTGGCTGTAAGACTATGAGCTTGACATAGAGATGAAAAATGCAGAGTGTATAAATGGAAGCCTAAACTATAAGAGGTAAGAAAAGATGTGCCATTTTCTACTGGTGGCCTAGCAGGACTCAGATGATGTGAAAAAGGGTTGTTGTAGGTTTTTTCCGGGCTATATGGCCATGTTCTGGAGGCAATTTTTCTCCTGACGTTTCGCCTGCATCTATGGCAAGCATCCTCAGAGGTAATGAGGTCTGAAAAAGACCAAAAATTGTTTTTTTATTACACAGCCCAACAACAGAGAGGAAACAAACAAGGACATCTAATCACCTCTCAACAAAAGTTTGCTCTGTCAGGCCATTATATGCTAATCAAGGTGGTCAGTTGAAACATTCACACCTAGCTCCAGCAGACAAGAGTCCTTTGTTCCACCCTGGTCATTCCACAGACATATAAACCCTTTTTCCTAGTTAAAACAGACCTCACTACCTCTGAGGATGCTTGCCATAGATGCAGGCGAAACATCAGGAGAGAATGCCTCTAGACCATGGCCATATAGCCCGAAAAAACCTACAACAACCCTATTATTATTTCATTATTGTTATTTTTATTTGATGCCAAAACCAGAAAAACGGCCTGCCTCAGGGGAGTGTGCTTGCTCCATCAATGTTTCACATTTACACAAATGATCAGCCACAGTCAGAAGGGACAGAGAGTTTCATCTATGCTGACAACAGTGCCATCACCGCTCAAGAAGGGAGCTTTGAAATGGTTGAACAGAAGCTCTCCAAAGCTTTAGTTGCTCTTACTGCCTATTGATCAGTGGATCAAGTCAACACTCTTGTGTATATTCAGATGTTTTAATTACTTGATCCTATACTGAGAAAATGTTGGAATGCCAGTCAGAAAGTCAGTCAGTCAGTAGCCTTTATTTCGGTCAACAAACCATCGGCTAAGTCAAGTGAAAGTAGAATGATGAAATACAACAATTAACAATTAATAACATCACATTTGGCTTATAATTAATAAAAACAAGTATCACCATTCGCTATACTGAGAAAATGTTGGAATGCAGTGACTCATCCAAGGCAGAATCCAGCTGTTTCTATGGATGCATTGGTGGTTCAGTGGTAGAATTCTCGCCTGCCACGCGGGAGGCCCGGGTTTGATTCCCGGCCAATGCAACGTGTCATTTTTGACACGTTTATTTAGGCACGTTTGACACGTTTATTTGACACGTTTATTTATTTAGATCTATTATGAAAAAGATCTAAATGTTTAATGTATTGTCGAAGGCTTTCATGGCCGGAATCACTGGGTTGTTGTAGATTTTTTCGGGCTATATGGCCGTGTTCTAGAGGCATTCTCTCCTGATGTTTTGCCTGCATCTATGGCAAGCATCCTCAAAGGTAATGAGGTTGTTGGAACTAGGAAAAAGGGGTTTATATATCTGTGGAATGACCAGAGTTGGACAAAGGACTCTTGTCTGCTGGAGCTAGGTGTGAATGTTTCAACTGACCACCTTGATTACCATTTGTTTGCCTGACAGTGCCTGGAGCAAACTTTTGTTGAGAGGTGATTAGATGTCTTTGTTTGTTTCCTCTCTGTTGTGCTGTTGTATTTTTAGTTTTTTTTAATACTGGTAGCCAGATTTTGCTCCAGGCACTGTCAGGCCATTATATGCTAATCAAGGTGGTCAGTAGAATGTGTCCAGAGGAGAGCGACTAAAATGATAAAAGGTCTGGAGAACAAGCCCTATGAGGAGCGGCTTAAGGAGCTGGGCATGTTTAGCCTGAAGAAGAGAAGGCTGAGAGGAGATATGATAGCCATGTATAAATATGTGAGAGGAAGCCACAGGGAGGAGGGAGCAAGCTTGTTTTCTGCTTCCTTGAAGACTAGGACGCAATGGAACAATGGCTTCAAACTACAAGAGTGGAGATTCCATCTGAACATGAGGAAGAACTTCCTGACTGTGAGAGCTGTTCAGCAGTGGAACTCTCTGCCCCGGAGTGTGGTGGAGGCTCCTTCTTTGGAAGCTTTTAAACAGAGGCTGGATGGCCATCTGTCAGGGGTGATTTGAATGCAATATTCCTGCTTCTTGACAGAATGGGGTTGGACTGGATGGCCCATGAGGTCTCTTCCAACTCTTTGATTCTATGATTCTATGATTCACACCTAGCTCCAGCAGACAAGAGTCCTTTGTCCCACTCTGGTAATTCCACAGATATATAAACCCTTTTTCCTAGTTCCAACAGACCTCACTACCTCTGAGGATGCCTTGCCATAGATGCAGGCGAAACGTCAGGAGAAAATGCCTCTAGAACATGGCCATACAGCCCGAAAAAATCCACAACAACCCAAATAATTTATTATTTGGAAGGCAGTGATACAGCCCTGCAGCAGCAATGCCTTGCATCCTAGGCTTCCAAACTGCAGACTTCTCGCCCCATTAAGATACCTATAAGGCATAGGAAAGGGATACTCTTGAAATGGGTTGTTGTAGGTTTTTCTGGGTTACATGGCCATGTTTTAGAGGCATTTTCTCCTGACTTTTCGCCTGCATCTATGGCAAGCATCCTCAGAGGTAGTGAGGTCTGTTGGAAGTAGGAAAATGGGTTTATATATCTGTGGAACGACCAGGGTGGGACAAAGGACTCTTGTCTGCTGGAGCTAGGTATGAATATTTCAACTGACCACCTTAATTAGCATTTGATGGTTTGGCAGTGCCTGAGGGAATCTTTTGTTGAGAGGTTATTAGATGTGCCTGATTGTTTCCTCTCTGCTGTTTTGCTGTTGTAATTTTAGAGTTTTTTAATACTGGTAGCCAGATTGTGTTCATTTTCATGGTTTCCTCCTTTCTGTTGAAATTGTCCACATGCTTGTGGATTTCAATGGCTTCTCTCTGTAGTCTGACTCTTGAAATGCTTATATACATATGTATTCTCATAGGAACAGCTGGAAACTGAGATGAAGTACATATCCCATCCAGATTAAAAAGCATCTGTGCAAGCAAGGTTTCCATCAAGGCATTGGTGGTTCAGTGGTAGAATTCTCGCCTGCCACGCGGGAGGCCCGGGTTCGATTCCCGGCCAATGCAACATGATTTTTTGTTTTGTTTTGTTTTTACTCATTCATAGAAAGAATAAATAGACAAATATTTAAAATAACACACAAATATTTTGGCTTTTTTCCTTCCTCATCTTCTTACAGAACTAGTTAAAAGAATCACACTCCAAATAACAAAGTGGGCAGGTTAATTAAAAGAGAGAGATGGAAATAAAGACAGAAAATGGACTCACCAACATAGAATCATAGAATCAAATCATAGAATCAAAGAGTTGGAAGAGACCTCATGGGCCATCCAGTCCAACCCCCTGCCAAGAAACATGTATGATCAAGGGAAGGAGGAAGCAAACATTTAGAAGCAAACATCAGCAGAGCACCTGATGAACCAACCTGGACACAACATATTATCTGAGAACACAGAAATGGTGGACCACTCTCACAACCACCATGTCAGACTCCACAGAGAAGCCACTGAAATCCACAAGAAGCATGTGGACAAGTTCAACAGAAAGGAGGAAACCATGAAAATGAACAAAATCTGGCTACCAGTATTAAAAAACTCTAAAATTACAACAGCAAAACAGAGAGGAAACAAATAAGGACTTCTAATCACCTCTCAACAAAGGATTGCTCCAGGCACAGCCAGGCAATCAAATGCTAATCAAGGTGGTCAGTTGAAACATTCACACCTAGCTCCAGCAGACAAAAGTCCTTTGGGTTGTTGTAGGTTTTTTCGGGCTATATGGCCATGGTCTAGAGCAGTGGTTCTCAACCTTCCGAATGCCGTGACCCCTTAATACAGTCCCTCATGTGGTGGTGACCAACCATAATATTGATTTTGTTGCTACTTCATAACAGTCTTTTTACTACTGTTAAATACCCAATACACCCAAATGTGAATGCTAGTGGGGTTGGGGGAGGATTGATTTTGTAATTTGGGAGTTGTAGTTTCTGGGATTTATAGTTCACTTATAATCAAAGAGCATTCTGAACTCCACCAGCAATGGATTTGAACCAATCTTGGCTCCCATGACCAATGGAAAACACTGGAAGGGTTTGATGGGCATTGACCTTGAGTTTGGGAGTTGTAGTTCACCTATATCCAGAGAGCACTGTGGACTCATGCAGTGGTGGATCTGGACCAAACTTGGCATGAATACTCAATATGCCCAAATGTGAACACTGGTGGAGTCTGGAGAAAATAGATCTTGACATTTGGGAGTTGTAGTTGCTGGGATTTATAGTTCATTACAATCAAAGAACATTCTGAACTCTACCAACAATAGAATTGGCTCAAACTTCCCCCATGGAATCCCCATGACCATCAGAAAATACTGTGTTTTCTTATGGTCTTTGGCGACCCCTCTGACACCCCCTCGCGACCCCCTCGGGGGTCCCGACCCCCAGGTTGAGAAACACTGGTCTAGAGGCATTCTCTCCTGACGTTTCGCCTGCATCTATGGCAAGCATCCTCAGAGGTAGTGAGGGCTCAGAGGTAGTAGACCTCAGTACCTCTGAGGATGCTTGCCATAGATGCGGGCGAAACGTCAGGAGAGAATGCCTCCAGAGCATGGCCATATAGCCCGAAAAAACCTACAACAACCCAGTGATTCCAGCCATGAAAGCCAGCAGACAAAAGACCTTTGTCTCACCCTGGTCATTCCACAGATATATAAACCCTTTTTCCTACTTCCAACAGACCTCAGTACCTCTGAGGATGCTTGCCATAGATGCAGGCGAAACGTCAGGAGAGAATGCCTCTAGAACATGGCCATATAGCCCGAAAAAACCTACAACAACCCAGTGATTCCAGCCATGAAAGCCTTCGACAATACATTAAACATTTAGATCTTTTTCATAAAAGAGAGAGGCCAAAATGACACGTTGCATTGGCCGGGAATCGAACCCGGGCCTCCCGCGTGGCAGGCGAGAATTCTACCACTGAACCACCAATGCATCCATAGGAACAGCTGGATTCTGCCTTGGATGAATCACTGCATTCCAACATTTTCTCCCTATGGAATCAAGTAATTAAAACATCTGAATATGCACAAGAGTGTTGACTTCATCCACCAAGCACTAGGAGTCCCAAGATAGCTGTAGATTGGGGGAGAAAGTTATATGAAAGCCAGAAGGAGGGCTCTCTTGAGCATGTGCAGAGTGCATCTTTCTGCTTTTGCATCACACATAAATAATACACAACCCAACCCACTTCTTGCATATGGAAATGGAAACAGAGGTGGCTAGTTTGGTTCAACAAATAAATCAAATGCCAGGTATAATTTAATTTAATTTAATTTAATGATTGTACTGAAAGTAATTCCAGATGCCAGATGGGCTTGGGTTGGGAACCCCAGGTGCCAAGGCTCGTGCCTTCTTCCAGGCATGAACAAATGAGCCCCCCTGGAGGCCTCCATGGGGACAAGTGTGAAAAACCTCACTTCTGGGGGGCAGGAGGCATTTCACACTTGGGCGTGTGGAAGACATTCCCAGGCTGGGGATTGTGGGAGGAGCATTGGGCGATTGAGGTGCTTTGGGGGCTCCCATTTTAGGGGGGGTTTCTCTCTTCCCCCAGGAATGCAACTCGTGGTACCTTTAAGAGTGTATCCGGATGGTAAAATTAATTCAGTTTGACGCCACTTATTTATTTATCATGTCAGGAGCGAACCAAAACAGTTGTATTGCATTAAAAACAAACAATCAAACAAAGAAAACACAAAGTTTGCAAGCCTGGTAGTTGATTAAATGTCCTTTGACCAGTATCTGGCCACTTGGAGTGCCTCTGGTGTTGCTGCAAGAAGGTCTTCTCCACCACTTGAACTGCCATGACTCAATGCTATGGGATCTTGAGAGTTCTAGTTTTACAAGGCCTTTGATCTTCTCTACCCAAGGGTTCCTAGTGCCCCAGCAAACTATAAATCCCAGAACTCCAAAGCATCGGGTCATGGCAGTTCAAGTAGAGTCAAACTGCAGATATTCTACAGTATATAATTTTAAGCCTCAATATCAACCTGATATTGGAGGGAAGGATACTAGAGACAAAGTTGAAGTCCTTTGGCCCCATCATGAGGAGACAGCAAAGCCTAGAGAAGACAATTATGCTGGGGAAAGTGGAAGGCAAAAGGAAGAGGGGCCGACCAAGGGCAAGATGGATGGATGGCATCCTTGAAGGGACTGGACTGACCTTGAAGGAGCTGGGGGTGGTGACGGCCAACAGGGAGCTCTGGCGTGGACTGGTCCATGAGGTCACAAAGAGTTGGAGACGACTGAACGAATGAACAACAACAACAACATCAACCTGATGTTTTGAAGTCCTCAAGCTGCAAAAGGAAAGAAGATGAGCGTACCTCTGAGGCTGGCCTGGGCAAACTTGGGCCCTCCAGGTGTTTTGGACTTCAACTCCCACAATTCCTAACTGCCAGTGGGAGTTGAAGTCCAAAACACCTGGAGGGCCCAAGTATGCCCAGGCCTGCTCTGAAGTCATGCAGAGTGTCATAACTTCACTGGGATTGGAGTTTTCCAAAGTGGGAATTGTTGTTATTGTCATTGTTGTTTACTTTCTTTTGCTTTCCCCTTTCTCTCAATATAGGGACTCAAGGTGACTAACATCAAACATAACTTATACAATTAAAACTCTAAATTCATTACAATATACACACACACACACACACACACACACACACACACACATATACATCTATAAATGCTCTGTGCATAATGAGTACCTTAAAAACAAAAGAATCAATGAACGAAATCACACCAAATTTGGCAGCAAAACATCTCACAACACAAGGAGTGACCATCACTCAAATAATTATGATTTTGTCATTTGGGAGTTGTAGTTCCTGGGATTTATAGTTCACCTACAATCAAAGAGCATTCTGAACTCCATCAACGATGAAATTGAACCAAACTTGGCACACAGAACTCCCATGATCAGCAGAAAATACTGGAAGGGTTTGGTGGGCATTGACTTTGAGTTGGGAGTTGTGGTTCACCTACATCCAGAGAGCACTGTGGACTCAAACAATGATGGATCTGGACCAAACTTGGCACAAGCACTCAATACGGCCAAATATGAACACAGATGGAGTTTGGGGGAAATAGACCTTGACATTTGGGAGTTGTAGTCACTGGGATTCACAGTTCACCTACAATTAGAGCATTCTGAACCCCACGAACGACAGAATCGGGGCAAACTTCCCACACAGAACCCCCATGACCAGAAAATACTTAAGGCCATCCAATCCAACTCCTTTAATCAGGGCAAGTAAATGTAATCAAAGTCCTCCTGACAAAGAGCCATCCAGCCATTTAGATAGATAGATAGATAGATAGATAGATAGATATGATTCACACACAGGGAGAGATATAGTATCATGGATTTGAAAGTGACCCCTAAAGAAGGACAATTATATGTTGCATGTTCCAGGGTGGCCAAACCAGACACTCTCCAAATCAACACTGACAAAGAAACAGCAAGAAATACTGTTTACCCACAAGCAGAAAGAAATTACAAATATTAGAAACTAACACTTTCTCATTACTTTATTTTCCAGATCAACAGACCGGGCCACAGCAACGTATGGCAGGGGACAGCTAGTTTGAATATAAAATTAATGAGAAACCTTGCAACCTCTGAGGATGCCTACCATAGATGCAGGCGAAACATCAGGAGAGAATGCTTCTGGAACATGGCCAGACATCCCGGAAAACTCACAATAACCCAATGTGAAACGTGGCTAACACTGGGCTTATTTGAACCCCGCCTAAAGACTGGATACAGAAGAAAACATAAATATGTGTAAGGAATTAGGAGCAACAGATGCATTGGTGGTTCAGTGGTAGAATTCTCGCCTGCCACGCGGGAGGCCCGGGTTCGATTCCCGGCCAATGCAACATGTCATTTTCTCCCCCCTTTTTGGGACTTTGTAGAAACTGAGTACAGATGATTAGAAAGTAAATGAACCATTTAAAGTAACATATGAGCATTATGGATAATGAGTGGGATCATATGATGGAGTTATACTATACAGCTCATGCAGTTCGACATCACTAGCACTCCAAGCTGTGGAATTCTATGAGTTATGATTTTACACAGCCTTTAGCCTTTTCTGCCACACTGCAAATCCCATGGTTCCATAACATTGAGCCATAGCAGTTCAAGTACTGTCAAACTGTATTAATTCTACAGTGTAGACTAAGAATGGGCAAACTTGGGTCCTCCAGGTGTTTTGGACTTCAACTTCCACAATTCCTAACAGCCTACTGGCTGTTAGGAATTGTGGGAGCTGAAGTCCAAAACACCTGGAGTCCCAAGTTTGCCCATGTCTGATGTAAATCCACCCTTTGTTGTAATTATTCATTACGGTAGACTACAAGTTTTTTCTCCCTCCATGTGGGCAGAGATGTCCAATGCTCTCCACAACTGGTGCCTTTCTGAAGGTCTTGTTGGCTGAGGGACGATGGGAGTTGAAGTTCAAAGAGGGCAAACTGTCAGCGAAGACTGATGATGGACCAACATCAGCAGAAGCCAAGCATTGGAAACTTTGGGGAACCAGATCAGTAGAGAAACTAGGGGACAGTGAATCCATTCCTGGATCTAGTCTGAACTTGAAGGTAGCTATCCAGTGGTGCGGACCTCATTTTGCTGGGAAGGTCTCTTTGATGTTCAGTGCAAGTTTGCTCATGCCTGGTGTAGATGTACCCCTAATCAGAGTGACTTTTGGATGGATCTCTACAACCTAGGGTCCTTCCACACAGCCATATAACCCAGAATATCAAGGCAGATAATCCACAATATCTTGTTTGAACTGGGTTATCTGAGTCCACACTGCTATATACACACTGCAGTGTAGCAGACAAACTCTGATCTTCGGAACGACTGGACAATGCGATTAGGTAATGATTTTAGTAATGAGATGCTGTGGATTTATATTTTTATCAGTTTTATTTTATCAGATGTTATTTATGCTAAGTGTTTTAATTGTTCTTTGTTTTGTAGGCATCAAATTGTGCCATTTGTAAACAACCCTGAGTTGCCTTCGGACTGAGAAAGGCGGTATATAAATGTGGTTAATAAATATATATATATATAAATGATCTGTGCATAATGAGTACCTTAAAAACAAAAGAACCAATGAACAAAATTACACCAAATTTGGCAACAAAATGTCTCACAACACAAGGAGTGACCATCACTCAAAAAATTATGATTTTGTCATTTGGGAGTTGTAGTTGCTGGGATTTATAGTTCACCTACAATCAAAGAGCATTCTGAACTTCACCAATGATGGAATCGAACAATCTTGGCAGATAGGATTCCCATGATCAACAGAAAATACTAGAAGGGTTGGGTGGGCATTGACCTTGAGTTTGGGAGTTGTAGTTCACCTACATCCAGAGATCACTGTGGACTCAAATAATGATGGATCTGGACCAAACTCGGCACAAGCACTCATTATGCCCAAATATGAACACAGATGGAGTTTGGGAGAAATAGATCTTGACATTTAGGAATTGTAGTCACTGGGATTCACAGTTCACCTACAATCAAAGAGCATTCTGAACCCCATGAAGGACAGAATTGGGGCAAACTTCCCACACAGAACCCCCATGACCAACAGAAAATACTCAAGGCCATCCAATCCAACTCCCTTCATCAGAGCAAGGAAATGTAATCAAAGCCCTCCTGACAAAGAGCCATCCAACCAGAGATACAGATAGATAGATAGATAGATAGATAGATAGATAGATAGATATAGATAGATAGATATGATTCACACACAGAGAGATATAGTATCATAGATTTGAAAGGGACCCCTAAAGAAGGACAATGATATGTTGCATATTCCAGAGTAGGCAAACCAGACACTCTCCACATCAACACTGACAAAGAAACAACAAGAAATAATGTTTACCCACAACCATAAAGAAATTACATATATTAGAAACCAACACTTTCTCATTACTTTATTTTCCAGATCACCAGACTGGACCACAGCAACGCCTGGCAGGGGACCGCTAGTAATAAATAAATATTAAATCCAGTTCAAGGTGGATTTTATACAGCTGTGTGAAAGGGGCCTACATATAGGTCCAATTTAATCTAGATTATTTTGCTTGGATTTTTCCAAATAGGATGGTTTAGAAAAATAAAATTGATCAGCCCAATATGAAGGAGGTGCAGCCCTTGAGTTGAATGCAAGGTTGGGAATGACTCTTGATGCAACTCATCTAATAGCAGTCCCACTCCAATTAAGAGAAGGGGGAAGTGGTGTAAACATTCCTTTCCTCCTGCTGTCCCTCCCAGCCTTCTGTTGTTTTACGATCCTGGGAAAGGCCTCCACACGCCAAGGTGCGAATTGAGTCCGGATGGGCCTTTGATCCGCTTCACGGGGCATCCACGAGCCTTGGCACCCAGGCACCTGCCTCCTGGAAAAGGGGGATTGGAAGGGAAAAGAGAAAGAGAAAGGCTCAGGCCAGGCTGGTACACCCTCGCAACCTTCCCCTGGAAGACAAATGGTGCAGAAGTAATGCATTTTGACACCATGCTCACCCCCATTTTAAATACCACAACACAGGCCCCTTCTACACTGCCATATAATCCAGATTAGCAAAACAACAACAATTTTTATGGGTTGTTGTAGGTTTTTTGGGCTATATGACCATGTTCTAGAAGCATTATCTCCTGATGTTTCGCCTGCATCTATGGCAAGCATCCTCAAACAACACTTACAAAGGTAAAACCCAACTCAATTTAGATAAGATATTAAATTAAAATGCAGCAATCGCAAATTAAAATGGACAATACTAGATTCCAAGTGACATAAAGTGCCAGAGACTGTTTACTTGATCAGCTGATGTCTTAGGTATTGTCAAAGGCCTGTTTAAAAAGCCATGTTTTGAATCTCTCACTTTTAAAAAAGGGACTTGAGATGGTTTTGTTTAGGAAATGTTAATACTATTAGGGGATTCGGCTAATATTGCAAAATAATCAAATACCGGGATAGTATAAAATTATGAATTACTAGCTGTCCCCTGCCATGCATTGCTGTGGCCCACATGGGGGTTCTGTGTAGGAGGGTTAGCCCAATTCTATCGTTGGTGGGGTTCAGAATGCTCTGTGATTGTAGGTGAACTATAAATCCCAGAAACTACAACTCCCAAATGTCAAGATTCTATTTTCCCCAAACTCCACCAGTGTTTACATTTGGGCATATTGAGTCTTTGTGCCGACTTTGGTCCAGATCCATCATTGTTTGAGTCCACAGTGATCTCTGGATGTAGGTGAACTACAACTCCAAAACCAAAGGACACCCTTCCAGTATTTTCTGCTGGTCTTCGGAGAACTGTGTGCCAAGTTTGGTTCAATTCCATCGTTGGTGGGCATCAGAATGTTCTTTGATTGTAGGTGAACTATGAATCCCAGCAACTACAACTCCCAAATGACTAAATCAAATTTTTTGAGTGAAGGCCATACATTGGGTTGTTAGGTGTGTTGTGTCCAAATTTGGTGTCAATTCATCCAGTGGTTTTTGAGTTCTGTTAATCCCACAAACGAACATTACATTTTTTATTTATATAGATTAATTATTACAAAATGATATTTGGGAAATAGAAATAATTATATTAGAAAATAGTAAAAGACACGGGACAGAAATAACCAGGATAAATGAAGGACAAGCCTTAACTATTGTAAATGGGGAAACATTTTAGATGGATATATATGTGTGTGTGTGTAATAATATTAAATCGTATTTTATGTAATGGTACTCAGAGATATTTAGCCACTCAAATAATTGATACCACCAGATGAAAAAGGGATATGTATGTCCACAGAGAATTCAACAACAAGAGCCCCATTCAATGGCTTTACAAGTCACAATTTGACTCAATTTCGAATAGGAGTAGAAACAGAACGTTAACATAGAATTAGGATCTGATTATCCCCAAGAATGGGACTCAAGGCTTTCTATTATATTGTATGTGCATGTTTGGACATGTAGTAATACCTAGATAATAGCTGGAAAAGATGAGCATGTTTATCATCATGGAAATGAAAATTGGAAAGTTGGAAAATGGAGTGTAAGTGCTGATTTGGTCAAGCATCAGGCGGCAGCATCTCACTGGGGAAAATCCAGATGTTTTCCAGAGCATTGGTGGTTCAGTGGTAGAATTCTCGCCTGCCACGCGGGAGGCCCGGGTTCGATTCCCGGCCAATGCAACATGATTTTTTTTGTTTTGCTCATTCATTCAAGCTGCATTCATTCTAAAGCAGGTGTGAGCAAACTTGAGCCTCCCCAGATGTTTTGGACTTCAATTCCCACAATTCCTAACAGCCAGTATGTCAGTGGTTCTCAACCTGAGGGTACCCAGGTGTTTTGACCTTTAGCTACCAAAATGTATTGTTGAAGGCTTTCATGGCCTGAATCACTGGGTCGTTGTAGGTTTTTCAGGCTATATGGCCATGTTCTAGAAGCATTCCCTCCTGACGTTTTGCCTGCATCTATGGCAGGCATCCTCAGAGGTTGTCACAACCTCTGAGGATGCCTGGCATACATGCAGGCAAAACATTAGGAAATAATGCTTCTAGAACATGGCCATATAGCCCAAAAAACCTACAACAATCCAACTCCCAGAAATCCCAGCCAGTTTACCAACTGTTAGGATTTCTGGGAGTTGAAGTTCAAAACACCTGGAAGGCCAAAGTTTGTTCATGACTGTTCTAGAGTGTAGATGCACCCAGAGATCTATTTGAATTAGTCTGGAATATCAATATGTAAGGGCATCTTGTGTATAATTTGAAACACTTGACAACTACGGGTGCATCTACACTGTAGACTTAATGCAGATTGAACAGACATGGCTCAACATCAACCTGAACTGCATTCATTCTGATGCTCCCCTACAGGCACATACACTACTTACCTTTAATTGGGAAAAACACACTGAACTCGATATACCTTGCATTTAAGGGCACTTCCAGACAGTCCCTATATCCTAGGATCTGACCTCAGGTTTTCTGCTTTAAACTGGATTATATGAGTCCACACTACCAGATAATCTGGGATAAACAGAAAACCTGGGATCAGATACTGGGATACAGGCCATATCTGGAAGGACACTGAGTTGATTATTAAAAGGAACATTCTTGAAGGAACAAGCATTTTAACTTTATTTTAAAACACAGGAGAATTAGAGGTGGATGGAGAGCTATTACTAATCTTTGTTCCGTGTATGTTAATATATGTATGTCATAGAAATACGTTTTAATATATGTATTTTACATAATGTTTTGTGAAGTGTTTTCTATAATGCCATATAATCCAGATTATCAAAACAGATAATCGACATGATCTGCTTTGAACTGGATTATATGAGTCTACAATGTTAGATTATGTAAAAAAAAATCAGTTAGTGTGTGTGTGTGTCAAAATAAGATGCATGAAGCTGATTGGACGGGAGATGGCTGAGACTGGGACTTTTGGAGACTGTTATATTTATCAGGCTTGAGTTGTGCCGGTGCTTGGATAGAAGCAGAGAGAAGCAGAGAGAGTTTGTAGTGTGCTCTTGCTTCATAGAATCAAAAAGTTGGAAGAGACCTCATGGGCCATCCAGTCCAACCCCATTCTGCCAAGAAGCAGGAATATTACATTCAAATCACCCCTGACAGATGCCCATCCAGCCTCTGTTTAAAAGCTTCCAAAGAAGGAGCCTCCACCACACTCCAGGGCAGAGAGTTCCACTGCTGAACGGCTCTCACAGTCAGGACGTTCTTCCTAATGTTCAGATGGAATCTCCTTTCTTGTAGTTTGAAGCCATTGTTACGTGTCCTAGTCTCCAGGGAAGCAGAAAACAAGCTTGCTCCCTCCTCCCTGTGGCTTCCTCTCACATATTTATCCATGACTATCATATCCCCTCTCAGCCTTCTCTTCTTCAGGCTAAACATGCCCAGCTCCTTAAGCCGCTCCTCATAGGGCTTGTTCTCCAGACCCTTGATCATTTTAGTCACCCTCCTCTGGACACATTCCAGCTTGTCAATATCTCTCTTGAATTGTGGTGCCCAGAGTTGGACACGATATTCCAGTTGTGGTCTAACCAAGGCAGAATAGAGCATGGGTAGCATGACTTCCTTAGATCTAGACACTATGCTCCTCTTGATGCAGGCCAAAATCCCATTGGCTTTTTTTGCTGCTGCATCACATTGTGGGCTCATGTTTAACTTGTTGTCCACGAGGACTCCAACATCTTTTTCACACGTACTGCTCTCGAGCCAGGCGTTGTCCCCCATTCTGTATCTTTGCATTTCGTTTTTTCTACCTAAGTGGAGTATCTTGCATTTGTCACTGTTGAACTTCATTTTGTTCGTTTCATTTCATGAGCTGCTGAAGGAGTTTATCCACATGGACAAAGAAAGTCCATTTTAAATCTCTCTAAAAAGGACATTATGTGAGTTGATGCAACTGATCACATGATTATAAATATGTTGTTCTGAATTACGAAGAGTAAACTACTTGTTCTTTACTGTTCATCTGCGTGACATATTTTCTTTCTCTGGCAAGGCAGTGTGTGGGCTGATCAAACATGAACTACGCATTATTTTCATTTTGTCACATACACTGCCATATAAACCAGTTCAAAGCAGATAATCTGTCAGTGTAGAAGGGGACCTATGTTGTGTTTTGTCTCGAGCCACGAAGAGAGGTGGATAAGAAATAAAATTATTACTATTCTTAAACCCAGATAAGCTTCTCTTTCTACTTTTGCCACATTGCAAGCAAGATCCCCACTGCAATGATTTGCTTTTCAAGAAAACATCAGGTGATTTTGCAAGGTGGCAATATTTTTCAATATGCAACCATTTCCATCTTCCTGACCCTATTCGGTGTAAATATGAGAAAGGATGGTGACAAGACCATGGTGTGGGTCGATGGGTTGTTTTTCCTCTGCTGTTATCACCCCATCCTTTTACCACCCCTTGTTTTTAAGAGCACGTTGTGGCTGATTTAGGCATTTATGACTATCACCTCTTTGCAAAGGCTCTCTTTCTTGTCCGTGGGAACGAGAGCCGGCTTCAGGTCCCGGACTTTTCCTGCTCACACCTTTTCTGAAGGAGGAATTGTTCACAGCTCAAGATGGTCCAACTTGCCAAGTGACCCATTTGACACCCAACTCAGCAAATGGGAATATTGGGGAGTGGGCTGCAGTACTCCAGGAGGGGCCTAGAGGGCGCTGTGATCTGGGCTGAATTATATATATGTCTGTGTCTGTGTATATGTATGTGTGTGTATACACCTCCCATTTCCATATATGAGTCTACATTGACCATATAATACACTTTCAAACTGCATTATACAGTGTATATGGGGCCTCTGAATTATCTCAATGGACCGCAGTGGAACCAGCTGATCATACCCAAGTTCAACTGGAAAAAATCATCATCATCTACTGCAGTCTCTACAAAGTTATATATTTCTTTGGATCAGGATACCATGCTATTTGGTGGATTCTGGGGACTCCAGTCCAAAAAGGGCCTTGACTTCACTCTGACCTATTGGTGCCATGATTGCTATAATGATTAGCAAAAGTACCTGGTTTTGCACAAGTTGGAACAAGTATTTATTTTCAGTTTTTGTATTCCATCCCAGGAGAAAGGTAGGCATAAACCAAGTGTGGCGCAGTGTGTTACACCGCTGAACTGCTGAGCTTGTTGACCAAAAGGTTGCAGGTTCAAATCCGGGAAGCGGTGTGAGCTTCCGCTGTCAGCCCCAGCTTCTGCCAACCTAGCAGTTCGAAAACATGCAAATGTGAGTAGATCAATATGTACCGCTCCGTCGGGAAGGTAATGGTGCTCCATGTAGTCATGCTGGCCACATGACTTTGGAGTTGTCTACGGACAACACCGGCTCTTTGGCTTAGAAATGGAGATGAGAACCACCTCCCAGAGCCAGACATAACTGGACTTAATATCAGGGGAATACCTTTACCTTTACCTTGGGACTTTAACTCGCAGAAGCCCTAGCCAGCTTGTCCAATGGTCAGGAATTCTGGGAGCTGAAGTCCAAAACGCCTTGAGGGTCACATGTTGTGCATCACGGGCATAAACACATTGGACAGATGAACAGTTCTGCATTGATACCTTCTAGCACAGACATGGGCATACTTGGGTCCTCCAGGTGTTTTGGACTTCAACTCCTACAATTCCTAATAGCCAGTAGGCTGTGAGAAATTGTGGGAGTTGAAGTCCAAAACACCTGGGGGGCCAAAGTTTGCCCGTGCCTGCTCTAGCATAATTGTGAACCTATCAAGTTAGAGGACATTAATGAGAGTTGTTTGTGTGTGTGTGTGTGTGTGTGTGTGTGTGTGTGTGTTTGGAGGGGCTACCATTGTCAGAATCCTCCAACCAGATTCTTCCAGTTGAGATGTTCAGGGAGCTGTAGTGCAAAAAGTAACCTTTTCTAAGCAACCTGGAGCCCAGGAGGTATTATTATTATTATTATTATTATTATTTGCATTTGTTTACCGCCACTCTCAGCCCGGAGGCGACTCGTGGCGGTGTACAGAACATAGAACATAAAGACAACAGTTACAGTAATCAGGGGCATGACACACATCTTACTAACACACAATTAATTAAACTAAAAATCCGCTTCGTCTAGTTTGGGTCGTAATCCATCTCGTCATCATAGTCCATTCCGGTGGTCATACCAAAACACAGCACTTAATTAAAGGCCTTTTCGAAGAGCCAGGTTTTCAGGCCCTTACGGAAGGCCATGAGGGAGGGCGCCTGTCTAACTTCAGCAGGGAGGGAGTTCCACAGCTGGGGGGCCACCACCGAGAAGGCCCGCTCTCTAGTCCCCGCCAAGCGTGCCTGTGAGGCAGGCGGGACCGAGAGAAGGGCCTCCCCGGATGATCTCAAGGTCCTCGTGGGCTCGTAGGCCGAGATGCGGTACTCAAGGTATTTTGGGCCGGAACCGTTTAGGGCTTTGTAGGTTAGAACCAGCACCTTGAATTGGGCCCGGTAGCTGATCGGCAGCCAGTGGAGCTGGGACAGCAAGGGCGTTGTGCGCTCCCTGCGTCCCGCTCCGGTTAACAACATGGCTGCCGCGCGCTGGACTAGCTGGAGCTTCCGGGCCGTCTTCAAGGGCAGCCCCACGTAGAGAGCGTTGCAGTAGTCGAGGCGGGATGTGACCAAAGCGTGTACCACCGTGGCCAAGTCAGACTTCCCAAGATACGGGCGCAGCTGGCGCACGAGCCGAAGCTGTGCAAATGCTCCCCTGGTCACCGCTGAAACCTGGGGATCCAGGCTCAGCGATGAGTCCAGGGTCACACCCAAGCTGCGAACCTGCGCCTTCAGGGGGAGTGCGACCCCATCCAGCACAGGCTGTAACCCTATACCCTGCTCGGCCTTGCGACTGACCAGGAGTACCTCTGTCTTGTCTGGATTTAATTTCAGTTTGTTCGCCCTCATCCAGACCGTCACAGCGGCCAGGCACCGGTTCAGGACTTCGACAGCCTCCTTAGTAGCAGGTGGGAAGGAGTGACAGAGTTGGACGTCATCTGCGTACAGGTGACACCGCACCCCGAAACTCCGGATGATCTCACTCAGCGGCTTCATGTAGATGTTAAACAGCATGGGAGACAGTATGGAGCCCTGAGGAACACCACAGGTCAAAGGCTGTGGTGTTGAACAGGAGTCCCCCAATGACACCTTCTGGGTACGACCCTCCAGAAATGACTGGAGCCACCGCAAAGCGGTGCCCCCAAGGCCCATCTCTGCAAGGCGTCCCAGAAGAATACCGTGGTCGACGGTATCGAAGGCCGCTGAGAGGTCCAGGAGCACCAACAGGGACACACTCCCCCTGTCTAGCTCCCGGCGGAGATCATCCACTAAGGCGACCAAGACCGTCTCGGTACCATGCCCCGGTCTGAAGCCAGACTGTGCCGGATCCAGATAATCCGTGTCTCTCAAGAATACCTGGAGTTGTGAGGCCACCACGCTTTCCATGACTTTGCCCAAGAAGGGAAGATTGGAAACAGGCCGAAAGTTGTCAAATTTAGTGGGGTCCAGTGATGGTTTCTTCAACAGCGGCTTTATAATAGCCTGTTTTAGGCTCGCTGGAATCGTGCCTTCCCGAAGGGAGGCATTAACCACCACCGTTACCCACTCGGCCAATCCCCCTCTGGCCTCTTTCAGAAGCCAGGATGGGCAGGGGTCTAGGATGGACGTGGTAGGCCTCATTCCTCCAAGTATCTTGTCCACATACTCGGGTTTCACAAACTGAAAAGAATCCATCAAAATAGGACAGACAGGTGCTTGTGTCACATCCACAGAGACTGCATTTAATGAGGCGTCCAGCCCAGAACGGATCAAAGCGACTTTGTCTGCAAAGAACCGAGCAAATGCTTCACAGCGCGTGTCCGAGTTGTCAGGGCTCCCACCTGAGGTAGGGGGAGTTAAAAGACCTCTGACAATCCGAAACAACTCCGCCGGACGGTTTTTTGCAGACGCAATAGTGGCCGCAAAGAAAATTTTCTTTGCGGCTTTTATTGCCGCGGCATATGTCCTTAAGAAGGACACAAACCGTGCTCGATTTGGCTCGCTTGGGTCCGAGCGCCACACGCTCTCTAGTTCCCTCTTCCTTCGCTTCATCGCTGCCAGCTCCTCAGTGAACCAAGGAGCTGGTTTAGCTCGGTTACTTGAGAGGGGACGTTCCGGAGCGATCCTGTCAATTGCCCTGGTCATCTCCCCATTCCAGAGAGCGACCAAGGCCTCGACATGGTCACCTACCGAGGTGGCGGGAAAATCCCCAAGAGCCATCAGGAATCCGTTCGGATCCATAAGCCTCCTGGGGCGGACCATCTTAATGGGTCCTCCACCCTTGCGGAGGTTAGGGGGCGCAGTGAGCCTAAATCTGATCAGGAAGTGGTCGGTCCATGGCAACGGAGAGATGGACAACTCCTCCACACCGCCACCTTGCTCCCATCCCTGACAGAAAACCAAGTCCAATGTGTGTCCAGCACAGTGGGTGGGGCCAGTTATTTGTTGGGACAGCCCCATGGTTGCCATGGCAGACATGAAGTCCTGAGCCGCTCCTGTGAGGGTCGCCTCGGCGTGGATGTTGAAGTCCCCCAGCACAAGAAGCCGTTGGGACTCCACCACCAGGCTCGAGACCACCCCCGCTAGCTCAGGCAGGGAGACTGTAGTGCAGCGAGGTGGACGGTTCACTACAAGAATCCCTATTCTGTCCCGGTCACCCACCCTCAGGTGGACGCATTCGAAATTTGTGGTCTGTGGGATGGGGCTCCTGGTCAGATGGATGGAATCTCTATAGACCACTGCAACCCCGCCTCCCCGTCCTCCGGTTCTTGGTTGGTGTTGCACGGAGAAACCTGGAGGACAAAGCTGGGAGAGGTTTACGCCCCCCGCTTCATCCAGCCAGGTCTCCGTGATGCACGCCAGATCTGCCCGCTCCTCCAGGATTAAATCCTGGATCCAAGTTGTTTTTCCGTTGACAGATCTGGCGTTCAACAACACCACCTTCAAACCAGAGGGCCCGCTCACCTGGTTACACCAATTTACCTTAGGAGACCGGTTGGGGGTTGTTAATATGGATAAGCGGTCCGAATTAGGCCGAATTCGAGGTCTCCTTTTCCCGCATCTCCTCCTTCCCACCACGACCTCTATGGGGGCCCCTCGGCTCATGGAACACCTCCCCCCCTCCATGCCGCAGTCTAACGCCAAGGTCTTACTTCCAGCTTTATTCGTTGTTTGACTTTCCGGTCTTTGCCAATCTACTTTCCACCCCACTACCCCCCTCCCCACCTCATTTTTATTTATAGGGTCCAACCCCCCTCCTCCCCTGTCCCCCACACTATACAATAGTAACAGGGATAACACACAGAGGGGGATGGGGGACCACATAGATAACAGCGATACAGGCGGTATTGGATGTTCTGGCCACACCACTAGAGTAGTTCATAAAGTGCACAATAAAGAGCTAGATCTAAAGTGCAATCGCTATAGAAGCTAAAGTGCAATAGCTAAAGTGCAGTGTCTAAGGTGCGGCACGGAGGGCTAGGGGGGGGCGAAAGTGCTAATGCGGTTGGCTGCCCAGGCAGGCGCCTTAAAGTGCTCTCATCATAAAGTGCTGTATCTCGACCGATATAAGCCCGGAGTGTGCAAGTTGGTATATAATCACCCTCTTATGGGGCTGAGATGGTGATGAATTAACTTAATGCTAATTGACCCGGATGGGGTCTCTAGACGGTCGAAAAGAAGCGGATGGGGCTTCCGGAGATGGTAACTCGACATGGGCCAGCACGGTTTGTTAGCCACCGAAACTACAGACTCCGTGTTAACACAGCGAAGGCCAGCCTAAAGGTCTACACAAGGCTATCAAAGAAAAGGCCTACACAACGGTCTGTACAGGGGTTACACAAGAACTGCACAGAGGAGGCCAACACAATATTGGGTCCACACAAAGATCACAAGAAGGTCAGCATAGGATGTCTGCGCGGGGGTCCGCACGGAGATAACCAGGCCCTCCGTAGACCGCAGCCCAGCTACAAGCAGGTAATAAGCAGAGGGGGCAGTGGCTCCACAGTTCCACAGCGGCCCAGCAGGGGTAGTTGCCGTGGCTTGATGAAAATGGCGGCAGCGGTGGAGGCGGGCCTTAGCGGTGATGACTTGCCGGCGGCCCGGCGGACGTAGTGGCCGCGGCCTGGTGGAAACTGGCGGCAGCAACCCCGGCGGCGGCCGCGATCCGACGATGGGGGCGGGCTTCAGCGGCGATGGTAGTAATTTGCCTGCAAAAAGGGTCGCAGCTCCGTAGCTCCGCAGCGGCCTGGCGGATGTAATGGCCGGGCCTAGTGGAAGCTGGCGGCGGCAACCTCGGCGGCAGCGGCTGCAGCCTGACGATGGGGGCGGGCTTCAGCGGCGGTGGTAATGGCTTGCCAGCAAAAGAGGTCGCCGCTCCGCGGCTCCGCCGCGGCCTAGCAGATGTAATGGCTGCGGCCTAGTGGAAGCTTGCAGCAGCAACCCCCGTCCCCCGTCCCGTAGCGTTTTGCAGCGGGGCGGAGCGAAGCGGAGCAGGCTCGGCAGCGCGGCTCGATGGCAGCCCGGAGGCCAGCTTCTGCCCGAATGGCAGCCCGAGGCGACAACTCTGCAACGGCTGCAACAACGGCCAGCGGCACCGTGGGCTACACGATAGCAGCCCAACGGCACAGCAGGCAACAGCCCAGCGGCGGCGGCTCGGCTCGGTGTCTCGGCGGCCGCCCGGCTACAGCCCAGCCCAGCGATGAAAACAATGGCGGCCACGGCGCCGGTCCAGCGGCGGCTCCAACGGCGGTAGCCCCAATGGCCCAACACCCCAGCGGCCCAGCGGGGGTCTGAAGTGACCGCGACCAGCGTAGCAAGGGGTCCGGCGCCCGGCGCCCAACGGCGACAAGGTTGCGGCTCAAGCGGCCAAGCCTGCCAGGTAAGCCAGCCGCGATGCAATGGCGGCTGTCCCCGACTTTCCTCAGCTCTTAATTCCGGCTTCCTGGAGCCCTCCCGGCTTTAGGCCCCTTTATCAGGAGCCTGAGACCCGGGGGTCTCTCTCCCCTTAGTTTGGGATGGGTTGGTGAAGGGGAGGTTCAGGATTCCTCCGGATTAAGTTGTTGGTATTAAGCAGCTCTGAGTTCCCCGCTGCTTACCTCCATGCCGGAACCGGAAGTCTTTTGTATTCCATCAAAGGATACAACCAGGAGGTGCTTAGCAAAAGTTAACATCTGCTGCTCCTCTCTGAACATAGGAAGGAAAATTACACCCGTGTACAACCATAATATGATCTGGTTTCGTGACCACCTCTACTTCTCTAACCTCCAAAAGACTATGAGGGTTTTAGCTCTTGCTGCAGCTCCCAAAATCCTTTGGTGGCAGGAAAACACCTAAGACGCATCCAAACAAGTTTTGAAAGTTTGAAAAATCGTTCAACATGGGTACGTTACTCTATTCAATGCAAGGAACCAAGTGGGTGATGTGGGTGTGACGTGAGTATTCTTTACTTTTTGGATTTGGAAGTGTGTCTGTGGGGAAATAAGCTATTGTTACTTATATAGGAAAAGCCTCATTTTTCTGAGGCGCCCGACCAGAAAAAGAACCAGGAGGTGGAGAAGCTGATGGATTAGAAGGGCAGCTATGCGCAGCTAATGAAAATGGGGAGGATGACAGGGATGGGACTCAGGGAGGGACAGCTCTCCGGGACAAAAGCCCCCCAGGATGACCTCCACCCCAGCAACACCATCCCAATATTGCCAAGGCTTTGAACAAAGAAACAGGGCACTGGCCCACCAAAAAGAGAGCGTGGAGCTCCTAGGTGCTGCCACTGAAGCCTGCCTTGGGATCAAGGACCATTGCAGGTTTAATTAAAGGGATGGGGGTGACCCCATTAAGAGCCCCCTAATCTTCCCAGAAAATAGACCCAGCCTTGACTCACTGCCCTTGAGTGGGCCTTTGGTGCTGAGCAGAAGACAGAGGTTTCAAACACACACTGAATAGTCTCTCATCTAGCTAGCTATTCATCCACATATCCATCTATTTCTCTACCAAGCTATACATCCATATACTTATTTTTCTATCCAGCTATTACTCTATCCAGCTATCCATCCATATATTCATCTATTTTTCTATCAGTTTATTTTTCTATCCAGCGATTCATCTCTCCATCCATATACAGTATCCCTGTATTTTTCTATCCAGCTATTCATCTATCCAGCTATCAATCCATATATCTATTTTCTATCCAGCTATTCATCTATCCATCCAAATAGCCATCTATTTTCCTATCCAACTATTAATCTATCCAGTTATCCATTTGTATATCCATCTGTTTTTCTATCTAGCTATCTATCCGTATGCCTATTTTTCTATTCATCTATCCAGCTATCCATCCATCTATTTTTCTATCCACCCACATATCAATTTATTTGTCTATCCAACTATTCATCTATCCAGCTATCCATCCATATATCTATTTTTCTATCCATCTATTCATCTATCCAGCTATCAATCCATCTATGTTTCTATCCACTCACATATCCATGTATTTGTCTATCCAACTATTCATCTATCCAACTATCCATCCATATATTCATCTATTTTTCTATCCAGTTATCTATCCATATATCCATGTATTTTTCTATCCAACTATTCATCTATCCAGCTATCCATCCATATATCTATTTTTCTATCCAGCTATTCATCTATCCATCCAGATAGCCATCTATTTTTCTATCCAACTATTAATCTATCCAGTTAACCATTCATATATCCATCTGTTTTTCTATCCAGCTATCTATCCGTATGCCTATTTTTCTATCCATCTATCCAGCTACCAATCCATCTATTTTCCTATCCACCCACATATCAATTTACTTTTCTATCCAACTATTCATCTATCCAGTTATCCAACCACATATTCATTTATTTTTCCATCCAGCTATCCATCCATATATCCATCTATTTTTCTATCCAGTTATCTATCCATATATCCATGTATTTTTCTATCCAGCTGTTCATCTATCCAGCTATCCATCCATATATTTTCCATCCAGCTATCCACCCATATATCCATATATTTTCCAGCTATTCATCTACCCAGCTATCCATCCATATATACATCTATTTGTGTATCCAGTTATCAATCCATATTATCTACACTGCCATATAATCCAGTTCAAAGCAGATAATCTGTATTCAGAAATGAGATTATATGGCAGTGGAAATAATCTGGATTCAGAAACTGGATAAAATATAGATTTGGATATCACCCAGCAAGCCAATGCCTTAAATCAAGAAATAGCTAAGATCTACATACTCGCAGCAACACCTCAGCAAGCAAGAGTCCAAAAGTGGCAGGCTAAAACCCGGAACTTCAAGTCATGTCTGCTACTGAATGAGAGAAGACTGGATGACTTGGAAGGCACTGAACAGACTGCGCTCTGGCATCACAAAATGCAGAGCCAACCTTAAGAAATGGGGCCACAAAGTGGAGTCCACAACATGCGAGTGTGGAGAAGATCAAAACACAGACCACTGACTACAATGCAGTCTGAGCCCTGCCACATGCACAATGGAGGACCTTCTCGCACAGTCACCAGAGGCACTCCAAGTGGCCAGCTTCTGGTCAAAGGATATTTAGTATAATGTCAAGTTTTTTTTAAACTTTCTATTTTCTCAAATATATTGATTTGTTCCTGATACGATAAATATTTTTTAAAAATTATAGACACAAGGAGAAACCAAAACATGAATTTGGGGATGTGAGCTCTTAAAAAAGACATATTTGCACATGTAAGTTATGAAAATTATAAAGTGTCAGGCAGGATTTTTTTAAATATATATGTGTAATTTTGATAATTTTATGTTTATGTTGTTTTGTTAATTTTGTTATGCTGTTTACTCTGTATGTTTTGGTGATGTTGCTTGGAAATTGGCCTGAGTCCCCCTCGGGGAGATAGAGAGGTATATAAATAATGTGCTGTCACGCGCTGGGCCAGTGAAAGAGTCTGTAGACAGGATGTGTTTTCTGTATGCCCAACGGGACGCCGGGGGTGCCTTGGATTAGAGGCCTTCTGGATTTCCCTAAACAAAGTCTTTAGAAACTTCGAAACTGCTTTATTATTGCTTAGGTCTTCAATAAATCAAACAAATACTTCAAGGCTTTGAATCAACTGGTGGCTTTCTTAATCATGTCCACAAGGGACAGGCAACTATCTTCACTATCAGGGAAATCCTTGACCTCTACCTGGGCAATCTGTCTTAGGCTCTGCTGGGGTGGGCCCCTACACCCGGTCCAAATTGCATTATGGCTGCCACGAGAGGTCCTTACCAAACAGAGTCCTTTTGTAGATTTCCAAAAGGAAAGAAGGTCTTCAATTCCCAGCGAAGGCTTGCTGTAAAGCTGTGGGACTGAATTCCCCCCAGCAAAAGCTGTAAAAGACGAAGCTTTCTACAGGTGGAACTGATTTGCGTCCTGTACGAAAGGCTTCTCTGTGTGAACTGAACTAGAGGTCCCCTTTTTCCCTCCTTAACCCAGAAAAAGGGGTGGAATTAAAGAACATAATGATGATCGATGGGTCATTGGCCCTATAACTGCAAACCAAGATGTAGCGAAATTGCTACTCTATGTTAAATTTTTGGTGTATAGTTCTATGTTTACATATGGCAGATAGGGAAGAATAGGTACAGACAGGGTAGCAACAGCAGAGACAGGATTCATTTGCATATGGAAGCCGATTGGTCATATGCAGATTAGCGTAGGCCCAGGATTTGAACTGGTTGCTAGGCCAAAATGGCAGTTGGAGGAAGAGCAGAGCTAAACATTCCAAAGGAGCGGAGCCAAGGTTTTAAAATAAGCAGTTAGAGAGTCTAAAGAGTTAGTTAGGAATTGCTGTTTGTGAAGAGAGTTAGGGATTCCTGTTTGTGAGAGACAGTTAGGAACTTCTGTGAGAGAAAAGAGTTAGGAACTCCTGTTAGAAATAAGTAGTCATGAAGATGTGTTAAAGACTTCTGATATATAGAAACAGTTAGTTAGAAATAGAGCTCAAGTTTTAGGAACATAAAGAAAGCCAGTGGTGCTTTAGTCAGAATATAAATTCAGTCAAGTAACATGTTTGTGAATGTGAAACATTGAAAGTCTACTTCAGGAAAGTAAACCGAGTATATAAAACCGACTGTAAGCCTCAAGATTGCAACAAAACTCAGATGTAACCACAGGCGTTGGAGCTAGAAGTTATAAATAAACTGTGTTACTTGGTTATACAGAAGTGTGTGTCTCAGTGCCTGTACAAAGGTTAAACAGTACACAGAAAGTCCCAGCTAATATAAAAGAAGAAAGTGAATCATTATAAGGTTCTTCTTAAATAAAGAAATAGTCTCTCTCCCTCGCTACAATTTAAATTGGTGGCAGTAATATTACGCATCTTTACAAAATGGTGGCAGCGGTGGGATAGAAAAGAAAGGTCTCCCCTGCCACACGACAGTGCCTTTAATACGTATCTTTACACAAGGGAAGCCACCTTATTGCAAAATGCATGGAACCTTGGAATACATGCAAACACTCAATAGAAAGGAAAAGAAGTTGGAGCTCCTGGTACAGCCGTACCAGCACAAATATTATTATTATTATTATATTGATTTTACAAAGAAAGAAAGGTTAAATTCAATCAAAACAGTAGGCCTTCCACTTTGGCAACAAACATGTTGTTGTTGTTGTTGTTGTTGTCTGCATTAATTCTATCATGTCTTCTGGACTGTTTTTGGTATTTATTTATTTATCGAGTCATCAGCAACCAGTCAGTTATATTACATTTCTAACAGAACAAAGCAAACAGACAGACAAAATACAAAAATACAAAATACAGAATACAAAATTTGTGTGTTTGGTAGTCGATTAAATGTCCTTTGACCAGTATCTGGCCACTTGGAGTGCTTCTGGTGTTGCTGCAAGAAGATCCTCCATGGTGCATGTGGCAGGGCTCAGGTTGCATTGCAGCAGGTGGTCACTGGTTTGCTCCTCTCCACACTCGCATGTTGTGGATTCCACTTTGTGGCCCCATTTCTTGAGGTTGGCTCTGCATCTCGTGGGGCCAGAGCGCAGTCTGTTCAGCGCCTTCCAAGTCACCCAGTCTTCTGTGTGCCCAGGGGGGAGTCTCTCATCTGGTGTCACCCACGGATTGAGGTGCTGGGTTTGAGCCTGCCACTTTTGGACTCTTGCTTGCTGAGGTGTTCCAGCGAGTGTCTCTGTAGATCTTAGAAAACTATTTCTAGATTTAAGTCGTTGACGTGCTGGCTGATACCCAAACAGGGGATGAGCTGGAGATGTCTCTGCCTTGGTCCTTTCACTATTGGCTGCTACTTCCCAGTGGATGTCAGGTGGTGCAATACCGGCTAAACAGTGTAATTTCTCCAGTGGTGCAGGGCACAGACACCCCGTGATAATGCGGCATGTCTCATTAAGAGCCACATCTACTGTTTTAGTGTGGTGAGATGTGTTCCACATTGGGCATGTGTACTTAGCAGCAGAGTAGCATAGCGCAGGGGCAGATGTCTTCACTGTGTCTGGTTGTGATCCCCAGGTTGTGCCAGTCAGCTTTCGTATGATATTGTTTCTAGCACCCACTTTTTGGTTGATGTTCAGGCAGTGCTTCTTGTAGGTAAGAGCAATAAATCTGGAGTGAGAATTATTATTATTATTATTATTATTATTATTATATTGATTTTACAAAGAAATAAAGGTTAAATTCAATCAAAACATGTTGTTGTTGTTGTTGTCTGCATTAATTCTATCGTGTCTTCTGGACTGTATTTGGTATTTCATTTGCCCTTCTTTTCTTTCTCTTCCAGTCCCAAAATAAGGCCCAACATTTGCCCTGTTTTTCTTTTTCAGCTTCAAAATGGGACTCAAAGGGGAGGTACCACTTCAGAGCGCAGGGGAGTGGGCCCAAGCAATTAAATCATTGCAGCGTCCCTGCCGCTAGAAACTTGGGATGCAAAGATGCTTATTATGCTGTAGCTTTGGTCTAGGATTCCACTATTCCGTAAAAGGCGTCGCGCGTGCGCAGAAAGAAGCCTTGGGCCTCTGGAAGGGTTTTCTCCCCCCTCTGTCTCTGAAATGGTACGCTCCAAACAGAGGCGATGCATCGCAAGGAAGGAAATGCCAAAGCAAAGAATAGGTGCGCGCGGCCCCCCTTCTACGCATCAGGTGGCTGTGATGGCCGAGTGGTTAAGGCGTTGGACTCGAAATCCAATAGGGTTTCCCTGCGCAGGTTCGAATCCTGCTCACAGCGCGAGCCCAGAATTTTTTTTCTTTTTTGTACCAACGCGCCATATTTTTTACACCTCCCATGTTGCATGTATTCATAGAATCAAAGAGTTGGAAGAGACCTCATGGGCCATCCAGTCCAACCCCCTGCCAAGAAGCAGGAATATTGCATTCAAATCACCCCTGACAGATGGCCATCCAGCCTCTGTTTCAAAGCTTCCAAAGAAGGAGCCTCCACCACACTCCGGGGCAGAGAGTTCCACTGCTGAACGGCTCTCACAGTCAGGAAGTTCTTCCTCATGTTCAGTTGGAATCTCCTCTCTTGTAGTTTGAAGCCATTGTTCCATTGCGTCCTAGTCTCCAAGGAAGCAGAAAACAAGCTTGCTCCCTCCTCCCTGAGGCTTCCTCTCACATATTTATACATGGCCCTCATCATGTCTCCTCTCAGCCTTCTCTTCTTCAGGCTAAACATGCCCAGCTTCTTAAACCGCTCCTCATAGGGCTTGTTCTCCAGACCCTTGATCATTTTAGTCGCTCTCCTCTGGACACATTCCAGCTTGTCAATATCTCTCTTGTTGTGGTGCCCAGAATTGGACACAATATTCCAGGTGTAGTCTAACCAAAGCAGAATAGAGGGGTAGCATTACTTCCCTGTATCTAGACACTAGGCTCCTCTTGATGCAGGCCAAAATCCCATTGGCTTTTTTTGCCGCCACATGACATTGTTGGCTCATGTTTAACTTGTTGTCCATGAGGACTCCAAGATCTTTTTCACACGTACTGCTCTCAAGCCAGGCATCCCCCATTTTGTATCTTTGCATTTCGTTTTTCCTTGAATATATCTGAACGATGGGAGAGTCTCAGCTCCAGGTTAACAGTCAACCTGCAAAACAGGTGCTCCCAACCAAGTAACAGTAGGCTGCATATTGATTCTCTTAAAGAGTCCCAAGATATTCAGCTTCCAGGCCATAAGAACAGAATTGGTAATAATCTCTTGCAATATGAACAAATAGTAAAACGGGAAACAAAGGATTCCCCCAGGCAGGAAGCAGCCAGGCTTTGAAGCTGCAATGCTATTCAATGCTAACCAAGGTGGCCAATTGCAACATTCACATTAGCCTAAAGCAAATAGAAAGTTCTTTCTCCCACCCTGGACATTATTCCACAGACATATAAACCCCACTTGCCTAGTTTCCAACAGACCTCACAATCTGAGGATGCCTGCCATAGATGTGGGTGAAACCTCAGGAGAGAATGCTTCTGGAATATGGCCAGACAGCCCAGAAAACTAACAGCAATCTAGTAAAACTATAATTATAAATACGGAGGCAATAATGATGGCGAGCCCCTGCCTTGAAACCGATCTGACCTGCAGCAGGGAGCTCCGCAGTTCTCTGTTGCCCACTTGAGCCGACATAAATGGGAATTTGGCCGCAATAATAGCCAGTTTGGCAACTGTAACTGATTTCTGGGAAAAGGTCACATGTTCCTAAGCAGTGATGAGATACAATGTTCTCTGCTCATGCTCAGAGGCACCCTCCTCCCTTGGAATTCCATTCAGGACTTGTACACAGTGTGGAGATGGAGGATTTCACTATTGCAAGGCCTTTGAGCACACAGTTTGAGAGCACAACCCAAATGGGAGGCAAATCCTACATTTTCGGGGTGAAATAAGAGAGTGCCTCTGCTCATGCACAAAGTGCCTCATCCTGAGGAATCCACACATGTCTGAGATGTTTTCCGAAATGAGTCCCTTCCCCACTGATAATTCAGCTCCCATCATCTCTTTGGGGAGATAGAGTGGGATATAAATTATAAATCAGTGCAAAATTTTTCTGAACATTTAACAAGTTTGGCTTTCTTAGGCCCCTATAATCCAGAGTATAAAAACAAATAATCTACATTGTGGGTTGTGGTGAGTTTTCCAGGCTGTCTGGCCATGTTCCAGAAGCCTCTTCTCCTGAAGTTTCACCCACATCTATAGCAAACATCCTCAGAGGTTGAGACCTCAAAACCTCTGAGGATGCTTTCCATAGATGTGGGCGAAAGGTCAGGAGAGAATGCTTCTGGAACATGGCCAGACAACCCGGAAAACTCACAGCAGCCGAATTATATTTTTTATTTATTGTGTCAGGAGCGAACCAGTTGTATTGTATTAAAAACACCTACACACAACCTAAAAACCCATAAAGTTTGCAAACTTGGCATTCTATTAAATGTCTTTTGACCAGAAGCTGGCCACTTGGGGTGCCTCTGGTGTTGCTGTAAGAAGGTCCTCCATTGTGCATGTGGCAGGGCTCAGGCTGCATTGTAGTCAGTGGTCTGTAGTTTGCTCTTCTCCACACTCACATGTCGTGGACTCCACTTGTGGCCCCATTTCTTAAGGTTGGCTCTGCATCTTGTGGTGCCAGAGCACAGCCTGTTCAGCACCTTCCAAATCACCCAGTTTTCCATGTGCCCAGGAGGGAGTCTCTCATTTGGTATCAGCCATTAATTGAGGTTCTGGGTTTTAGCCTGCCACTTTTGGTCTCTTGCTTGCTAAGGTGTTCCAGCGAGTGTCCAGAAGTGACCAGAACCACAGCCCAGTTATTCCGGCCATGAAAACCTTTTACAACACAAATCCACATTATCTGCTTTGAATTGCCTTTAAAGCCCTAAACATTTCCGGCCCACTTTACCTGTCTGAATGCATCTCTCCCGATGAACCAGCTAGGCACTTAAGATTGTCTGGGGAGGCCCTGCTCTTGGTCCAGCCTTCACAGATGCAAGTGGTAGGGATGAAAAACAAAGCCTTCTCAGTGGTGGCCCCGCGGCTATGGAGCACCTCCCTAGGGATATTAGATCGGTCCCTTCCCTCCTAACATTTCGAAAGGAGGTTAAAACCTGGCTTTTTGAGCAGGCATTTGCAGATGCAGTGTAACAGATTAATTTAGACCCACAGAATGAATGGACGATATGATGGGAAAATGATTTTAGTGATGAGATGCTGAGGACTTGTGTTTCTATGGTTTCTATTGTTCTATTGTTTTGATATGATCTATATCATATCTTAACGGTTTTAACTATATTTTATATTGCGGGGGGGGGGGGGGCATTGATTCCCGACTGTAAACTGCCTCGAGTCTCCTTCGAATTGAGAGAGCTGGTATATACATATGGCAAATAAATAAATAAATAGAATTAGACAAGTCTAAACTGCCATATAATCCACTTCAAAGCTAATAATCTAGATTTTATATGGTGGAGTAGAAGGGACCTAAACGTTTGGACTAAAACCCATGAGTGGAGTCTCAGCCTCCCAACGCAGCTGGAAGCAAGGAGTGTGCCCTCGGCTCTTCCAAGTCGTTTTTTGCCAGCTGGAAGGTGTCACTTTTCCCTTGGGAAAATATTGCCCTTCTCTCCTGCGCTCCCCATGGGGCCCCTGTTCTGATGGTGGAATTGCAAATGGGGCCTTTGATCCCGGACCTTTTCGCACCTTGGGCCTGTGTTTACAAATTGAAATGCCTCCCCTCCCTCTTGGCCTTCTGCTGTCCACGCGACTGACTGACTCAGGGGTTGAGCAGGAGACGAGGTGTTGACAGGCACACACCCAAAGCACACACCAAGAGCCATTTCTGTGCCAGGCGGGTGGATTTCAAAGCTACCCAAAGGCCGGAAAAGCAGGCAGGCTGGCCAGCTGGCTGGCTGACTCAGGCCCCTTCCACACAGCCATATAATCCAGAATATCAAGGCAGAGAATCCCACAATATCTGCTTTGAACTGGGTTATCTGAGTCCACATCTGAGTCCACACTGAGTCCACCCTCATATATCCCAACCCCAATCTGCATTGCAGGAGAATACAATCAAAGCTCTCAATAGATGGCCACAGTTGGAAGAGACCCCAAGGGCCATCCAGTCCAACCCCATTCTGCGTTGCAGGAGGACACAATCCAAGCCCTCTCAATAGATGGACACAGTTGTAAGAGACCCCAAGGGCCATCCAGTCCAACCCCATTCTGCGTTGCCGGAGGACACAATCAAAGCCCTCTCAATAGATGGCCACAGTTGTAAGAGACCCCAAGGGCCATCCAGTCCAACCCCATTCTGCGTTGCCGGAGGACACAATCAAAGCCCTCTCAATAGATGGCCACAGTTGAAGAGACAGGGCCATTCAGTCCAACCCCATTCTGCATTGCAGGAGGACACAATCAAAGTCCTCTCAATAGATGGCCACAGTTGGAAGAGACACCAAGGGCCATTCAGTCCAACCCCATTCTGCGTTGCCGGAGGACACAATCAAAGTCCTCTCAATAGATGGCCACAGTTGGAAGAGACCCCAAGGGCCATTCAGTCCAACCTCATTCTGCATTGCAGGAGGACACAGTCAAAGCCCTCTCAATAGATGGCCACAGTTGGAAGAGACCCCAAGTCTGCAGTGTAGAAGCACCCACGGAGGCGTTCCTTGTAGGGCCAAGGATGGAAGATCATGGCAAGAAGGTAGGATAGCATAGCATTGCACTATGGCAGTTGAAGTGGCATTAAACTGCATTAATTCTGCAGTGTAGAAGCACCTGTGGAGGCTCTCCTTGTAGGGCCGAGGATGGAAGATCATGGCAAGAAGCTAGGATAGCATAGCATTGCACTATGGCAGTTGAAGTGGCATTAAACTGCATTAATTCCGCAGTGCAGAAGCACCTGTGGAGGCTCTCTTTGTAGGGACAAGGGTGGAAGATCATGGGGAGAAGCTAGGATGGCATAGCATTGCACCAGGGCAGTTGAAGTGGCATTAAACTGCATTAATTCTGCAGTGTAGAAGCACCCGTGGAAGCTCTCCTTGTAGGGACAAGGATGGAAGATCATGGGGAGAAGCTAGAAATGAAAAGAGGGAGTTTGTGTGTGGTGGGGGGGGGGGGTCCCTGTTTCAAAAGGTGGATTAAAGGGACCCTTGGTGGGACAAATCCCATTAGCCGGAGTGTTCCTTCAGTCGCTTCCGCAGATGTTGGACTTTTCAGGGAGGGGAGATTATCCGATCAATGCTAAATTAAATGGTTCATTCTGCTGCCTCTTTTGTCCTCCAACAAAGGGGTCCGATTTAGCTGTGGGGACGGGTGGCAAGAAGTGGGAAAGGCCACCATTCTGCCCTATGTTCCCTCTTGTTTCCAGAGCTTGGAAACATTTGGTCCCCAAAAGCAATGCATAGGGTTGCCAACTATTTTATTTTAAAGGGGCTTGTGCTCACATACCATTAACTGTACTGATTTTATATTTCACTCCAGAATTGTTGCAGAACAGACATGGACAAATTTCAGCCCTTCCTCCAGGTGTTTTGGACAACTCTCACAATTCCTAACAGCCTACCGGTAGGCTGTTAGGAATTGTGAGAGTTGAAGTCCAAAACACCTGGAGGGCCCAAGTTTGCCCATGCTTGGTCTACACTGTAGAATCAATGCAGTTTGACAGTACTTGAACTGCTATGACTCAGTGCTGTAGATCCATGGGATTTGCAGTGTGGCAGAGAAGGCTAAAGGCTGTGTAAAACTATAACTCATTGGATTCCACAGCTTGGAGTACTAGTGATGTCGAACTGCATGAGCTGTACAGTGTAACTCCATCATATGATCCCACTCATTATCCATAACACTCATATGTTACTTTAAATGGTTAATACAGTTTCTTCAAAATCCCAAAAAGGGGGGAGAAAATGACATGTTGCATTGGCCGGGAATCGAACCCGAGCCTCCCGCGTGGCAGGCGAGAATTCTACCACTGAACCACCAATGCATCTGTTGCTCCTGTTTTCTTACACATGTCTATGTTTTCTTATGTATCCAGTCCCTAGGTGAGGTTCAAATAAGCCCAGTGTTAGCCAAGTTTCCCATTGGGTTATTGTGAGTTTTCCAGGCTGTCTGGCCATGTTCCAGAAGCATTCTCTCCTGACGTTTCGCCTGCATCTAAGGCAGACATCCTCAGAGGTTGTGAGGTTTCCCATTAATTTATTAATTTTATATTCAAACTAGCCATCCCTGCCACACATTGCTATGGCCCAGTCTGTGTATATGTGCTTTGGGTGTGTATATATTTGTGTATATGTGTATATTTGTATTTGCGCATATCTATATCTATATATGTGTGTGTGTGGTTTTGCGCATGCGTTGTAATGTAATTTTTGTTTTTTGGCTTTTAAAGTCTCTTCTGCTGTGTTTTTCAGTGTTTTATGAGTGATGCTCACTTGTTGGCCTGATAGGTGTCTCGTGTCCAAATTTGGTGTCAATTCATCCAGTGGTTTTTGAGTTATGCTAATCCCACAAATGAACATTACGTGTTTTATTTATATAGACTAGCTGTACCCCCCAGGGTTGACGTGGCCAACCTTCCCTCCCTCTTTCTCTCCTTCTTTCTCTCTCTCTCTCTCTCCTTCCTTCCCTTTTTTTGTTTCCTTCTCTCCTTCCTTCTTTCTCTTCCCTCCCCCCCTTTTCTTTCCCTTCCTCTTTCTCTCTGTTTTTCCTTCTCTACCTATTCCTGGACTGCAACTCCCAGCAGTCCTCCTGATCGATTTATCTACCTACCTATCTATCTCAATCTATCTATCTGGAGGATTGCTGGGAGTTGCAGTCCAGGACTAGGAAATTGGAAATATGCAGGGATTTGGATGCTCTCAAAGAGATCCAAGGAGAAGAAAGCTTGCTTAAGTGGATGAGGGGGAAAAGGAAAGGGCCTGTTAGGAATTGTGGGAGTTGGAGTCTGCAAGGAAGTATTAATGCCACCAACATTTGTAAAGAACCTCCGACAATGCTAATTAAACTGCCACCATAATGTATAGAGATGCTGGTATTAAAGTCTCTGTTAGTCTCTGTTTATGTTGTGAGGTAATTTTGGTAGAGTGGAATGCACCGAACGTAAAATCAATGGAGATGAGGCAGTTTTAAAAATAACAAAGAGAACAAGTTTATTGTTGAACAAAGCTTGTGGTTGCAATATAAAGATGTTCAGCTTGGCATATACTTGATGGTTACAATATGACTTGGTTGAGATACAATTCAGGCCTTTGATGTTACAACTTATAAACTCTTGCTCTGGTGAAGGTTTTATTATTCAGTGTTCCCTGCTGTGAATATTCTCACTGTTTGATCTATACTGGATCAAATAATAGAACTCCAGTCTTCCACCGACTGGCGATCATACAAAGCCTCAGTTAGTTCTTTTAACCAAAGTAATCTAACGAGGTTTTACCCTTCAGCTCCCTAGCTGAAGAAATATTCACGAACACTAAACTAACTCTACACTTCTTCACTCCTCAGAGTCTCTTCCCTGTCTCTGCTACTCTCTCAGAGTCCCTATCTGACTCTGCTACTCTCTCAGGGTCTCTTCCTCCTGACTAAGCTATTCTCTCAGAGTCCCTCTCTGACTCTGTTACTCTCTCAGGGTCTCTTCCTCCTGACTGAGCTATTCTCTCAGAGTCCCTATCTGACTCTGCTACCCTCTCAGGGTCTCTTCCTCCTGACTGAGCTATTCTCTCAGAGTCCCTATCTGACTCTGCTACCCTCTCAGGGTCTCTTCCTCCTGACTGAAACTTAACTGTCACTTTCAAACCTTTTTCTCTCTAAGCTCCTCCCACCTCCTCTTCTGCCTTGTCTCCATGGCAACCTATCTCTCACAGCTAGGCCGTAGGCAACCAATGTAAAACATAAATACAGTTATATACACATTATAATAAACACTTCTGTACAGAGTCCAAAACACCTGGAGGGCCCAAATTGGCCCATGCATGCTGTATTTTAACCCATAGAGTACAATGGTTTGAGATCTCATGGGAGAACCATGCAACCAGCATCCCTGATCATTGGTTATTCCAGCTAGGGCTCATCAAACTTGCAGTCTGATGATGTTCAGTCTTCAGTCCTGCCGGCACAGGGGTTTAACCCACTGCGCCACCGGAGGCTCCTTATGTAACTGGTGGCGCAGCGGGTTAAACTGCTGAACTGCTGAACTTGCTGACCGAAAGGTCTCCGGTTCGAATCCAGGGAGCTGGTTGAGCATCCACGGTCAGCCCAGCTTCTGCCAACCTAGCAGTTTGAAAATATGCAAATGGGAGTAGATCAATAGGTACTGCTTCGGTGGGAAGGTAATGGCATTCCATGCAGTCATGCTAGCCACATGACCTTGGAGGTGTCTATGGACAACACCTGCTCTTTGGCTTAGAAATGGAGATGAGCACCAACCCCCAGAGTCTTAATGTCAAGGGGAAACCTTTGACCTTTACACATTTGTGGTGTCCACCAAAATGCTGACCAAAAGTAGACTGGATCTACACTGCCATATAATCCAGTTCAATGCAGGTAATCAGGATTCACAAAATGCAGATTATATGACAGTGTAGATCCAGCCTTGGAAAGCAAGGTAAAGTAGGGAGGAAGGAGAAGAGGAAGGCAACTGGTTGGGAAAGGGTCAGCCGCATGGGAACCTCCACACTCTTTCCAACGTGTTTCCATCCTCACTTCTCCTCTTTGGAGGGACCTGTGAGCTGTGGGTTATTTTAACCCATGGTTTTTGCAGTCCTTTTCTCTAGAAGATGAAAACATGTGTTTTAAGGGTGTTGCCAAGACAGATGTTCACCCCCCTCTTGAGACAAAAGGCCTTTGAGGGATGGCTTTGACAAGGCAGGTGTGAACATAGGGTGAGTCCAGTTAGCTTATCTAACCATAGAATCATAGGCTTGGAGGGGACGCCAAAGGCCATCCTTTGTTGGGAGGTGGGGAGCCATTGTAATCCACATTTCAACAAAAAGGAGGAAACCATGAAAATGAACAAAATCTGGCTACCAGTATTTTAAAAAACCTCTAAAATCAGAACAATAAATAAAGAATAACACTCAAAAAGCAGGGGAATTCCAGACAGGAAACAATCAGGGCCAGCTGACACCTCCAACAAAGGATTCCCTCAGGCAGGGAGCAGACAGGCCTTGTAGTTAAAAAGCTATTCAATGCTAATCAAGCTGGCCAATTGCAATATTCACCCTTGCCTCCAACAGACAAGAGTTCTTTCTCCCACCTGGGCATTCCACAGATATATAAATCCAATTTTCCTAGTTTCCAACAGAACTCACAACTTTTGAGGATGCCTGCCATAGATGTGGGCAAAATGTCAGGAGAGAATGCTTCTGGAGCAGGGCCAGACAGCCCAGAAAACTCACAGCAATCCAGTGATTCTGGCCATGAAAAGCCTTAGGCAACACATTGAGTTCATTGAGTTGGGGCCAGAATTTTGGGAGAAAGTGGACTTTTCCTCCCACCTCTTTCTTCTGTGTGCCATTTGTAGTTTTTGCGCACTTTCGCCATGCTCCTCGCCTTCCTTCAAACTGAAAGGTTTGGGGCCTTGGCACCTCTGATGTCCTTTGTGGGAAAATTCTCATCTTTTTATTCCACCCTGGCTTCTCTTCCACCAAATTATAAGGGATGGGGTGACAATGGGGCTGAGGGACGTTTCTGACACCTCTGCTTTTATGGTGCTGAGAATCCCGGTTGGCCCTGGTTTCCCACAAGCTGCTCGCCATCCTTAGGGCCACCATAAAAGGCCATAAAAGGCCTGGGGTTTTCTAAGTGGCCCTAAAATTTCCCTGAAACCTGTTAAAGAATAATACTGGGGATCTGTTACATTGCAGACCTTTCGACGGGTATTTGGATGTGCGTTTGGGCAAAATAAGGAAGATGAAGGAGAAGAGGAGCAACAACAACAAGAACAACAGCTATTATTATTATTATTATTATTTTACTGACACAACACAATATGTCACAGCAATCTATCATCTATCTATCTATCTATCTATCTATCTATCTATCTATCTATCTAATTTACTACGTAATATAATATAGTAATAATAATAATAATAATAATATAATATTATTATTATTATTATTATTATTATTATTTTATCCATATCCACATTAAAATAGAATGGAGACACCTGTAAAACTAATTGATTCTGAAGCAGGGATTTGAAAGTGTGCAAAATCCTAATGATCAATTATCATGATATGATGGAGTTTGGCAGCATTAAAATGCAACAGCGACATCTTTAATGCTATAGGATGATGGGAGCTGTAGTTTTGCAAGGTCTTTAGCTTTCTCTGCCAGAAAGGACTAATGTCTCACCAAACTACACCTCCCAGTATTCTGTAACCTTGAGCCATGGCAGGTAAA
This sequence comes from Anolis sagrei, assembly GCF_037176765.1. Lineage (NCBI taxonomy): Eukaryota > Metazoa > Chordata > Lepidosauria > Squamata > Anolidae > Anolis > Anolis sagrei. Next base: position 7,243,559 of record NC_090026.1, read on the forward strand.
GTGGAGTCAAACCGCATTCATTCTGCAGTGTACATCAGGCATAGGCAAACTTAGGCCCTCCAGGTGTTTTGGACTTCAACTCCCACAATTCCTGACAGCCTCCTAACAGTGGGAGTTGAAATCCAAAACACCTGGAGGGCCCAGTTTGCCTAGAACAGTGGTTCTCAACCTGAGGTCCCCAGGACTTCCAGAAATCCTAACAGCTCGTAAACTGGCTGGGATTTCTGGGAGATGTAGGCTAAAAACATCTGGGGACCCCAGGTTGAGAACCACTGGCCTAGAATTACAGAGTTGGAAGAGACCTCATGGGTCATCCAGTCCAACCCCCTGCCAAGAAGCAGGAATATTGCATTCAAATCACCCCTGACAGATGGCCATCCAGCCTCTGTGTAAAAACCTCCATAGAAGGAGCATCCACCCATTGTTGTAATTATTCATTAAAGAGGACTACGAAAGTTTTCCCCCTCCATCTGGGCAAAGCTGTCCAATGCTCTCCAGAACTGGTGCCTTCCAGAAGGTCTTTCTGGAAGGGGGACAATGGGAGTTGTACCATGAAGGCACCATGTCGGAGAAGGCTGATGATAGACCAACATCAGCAGAAGCCAAGCAATGGAAACTCTGGGGAAGCCAAATCAGTAGGAAAACTAGGGGACAGTTAATCCGTTCCTGGATCTAGTCCAAACTTGAAGGCAGCTATCCAAGGTGCCAACCCCATTTTGTTACAAAGGCTGAGAACTAATAGGTCTCTTTGATTTTCCCCTCCATTTGGGCAGAGATGGCCAATGTTCTCCGCAACTGGTGCCTTCCAGAAGGTCTTGCTAGATGGGGGACAATGGGAGTTGTAGTTCAAAGAAGGCACCATGTCGGGGAAGGCTGATGATGGACCAACATCAGCAGAAGCCAAGCATTGGAAACTCGAGACAAGTAGGGAAACTAGGGGACAGTGAATCTGTTCCTGAATCTTGTCCGAACTTGACGGTAGCTTTCCAAGGTGCCAACCCCATTTTGCTGGGAAGGTCTCTTTGATGTTCAGACTGAAGCCTGGAGTAGATCCATCTCTGAAGGGGTGAATGGAGAGAGCTGCCTCCTTCTTCCTTCCCGGCTAATTTGCTTAATGAAGGCAGAGAATGAAATATGCAGAAGCGTGGTGGGATTCAGGGTCCCTTTGTTACCCAAAAGAGAGTTAAGGAAGCCTCCTTAACATTAGATCCTTGGCTTGCATAATCCTCCCCCCTCCAATGCCATTAATGGAGGCCCCAACATTAGTAAGTGAATGAGCTTCACCCTGGGGGTCCCCCAAATTGAAGAAAGGGGCGTATGTGTGGTTGCAAGACCCCATTGATGTAAACCCATTGCATTATTTGGGGTGGGCTTCACGTAGGAGCTTGACCCTCTTAAAATCCAGCTCTTTTGAGAACTGGTTTTGATCCCTTTCAGAACACAACCTTTTTCTACTTTGTATTTGGGGTGCTTGGATTTTTAAAAACTTGGCTGGTTTGATCTTTGTTTCATTGTCTGTATAGGAACCCCCGTTGGGGAACTTGGGGGGCCATCTAGTCCAACCCTTTGTCTATGTTCATCTGATGCTTCCCTGAGAAGCAACCAAATAACCAGAGAAAACTCACGACCTTGTAAAACTATAGCTCCCAGGTTTCTATAGCACTGGGCTTTCATTTTGCTCCACTACCAAGAAAGTCATTGTAGTGTGAAATAGTAGTTTGAGCAACCATGGGCCCTCCAGGTGTTTTGGACTTCAACTCCCACCATTCCTAACTTCCTCAGGCCCTTTCCTTTACCCCTCAGCCACTTAAACTGTTAGGAATGGTGGGAGTTGAAGTCCAAAACACCTGGAGGGCTCAAGTTTGCCCATGCTTGGTCTACAATGATGCCGCATGGCTTGTTCTATGGAGCCATGCTGATCATTAACTAAATTGGGCATCCAGAAGTGGCAGGAAAAGGAAACAGGCAAACGTAAACATAGCCGATATAAGAAATCTAGAATGGAAAGGTTTTCAATGTCTCACTCTTTGCAATGCTGGAAATATATGGAAATGTTCAATTGTAAAGTGAAATTATAATAGAGAGGTGCAGTGTTCTCATTTGACCTCTGTGCAGAGCTAAAAGCATGGAAAAGAACAGGTGAAGTGAGGAAGAAAATGTGAAGATAGCAAATACACACACTGTAGAATGGAAGAGATTTCAATGTGTTATATTCCACAATGCTGAAAATATGGGGATATTTATTTTGGGGTTGGAATTATAACCAAAAAGAGCAATGCCCTCATTTGATCCCCCCCTCCCCATAATTTGGACCCATCTACACTACCCTATAATGCAGTTTGAAACTGTCTTGTATGGTCAGTGTAGACCAGCATTACTCAACCTAGGGGTTAGGACCCCTGGGGAGGTCGTGAGGGGGGGGGTGTCAGAGGGGTCGCCAAAGATCATCAGTATTTTCTGTTGGTCATGGGGGTTCTGTGTAGGAATTTTGGCCCAATTCTGTTGTTGGAGGGATTCAGGATGCTCTTGAATTGTAGATGAACTATGAATCCCAGCAACTCCCAAGTGTCAAGGTCTATTTTCCCCAAATTCCAGCAGTGTTCACATCTGGGCATATTGGGTTTTCATGCCAAGTTTGGTCCAGATCCATCATTGTTTGAGTCCCCAGTGCTCTCTGGGTGCAGGTGAACTACAACTCCCAAACTCACGGTCAATGTTCATCAAACTCTTCCAATATTTCCTGTTGCTCATAGGAGTTCTATGTGGGAAATTCTATCATTGGTGGGGTTCAGAATGCGCTTTGATTGTAAGTGAACTATAAATCTCAGCAACTACAACTCCAAATGTAAAGGTCTATTTTCCCCAAATTGCACCAATGTTCACATCTGGGCATATTGAGTTTTCATGCCAAGTTTTGTACAGATCCATCATTGTTTGAGTCCACAGTGCTCTCTGGATGTAGGTGAACTACAACTCCCAAATTCTAGGTCAATACCCACCAAACCCTTCCTGTATTTTCTCTTGGTCATGGGAGTTCTGTGTGCCAAGTTTGGTTCACTTCCATCATTGGTGGAGTTCAGAATGCTCTTTGATTATAGGTGAACTATAAATCCCAGCAACTACAACTTCCAAATGACAAAATGTATCCCCCCAACCCTACCAAGTATTCAAATTCGGGCATACTTGTGCCAAATTTGGCCCAGTGAATGAAAATACATCCTACATATCAGATATTTACATTACAATCCATAACAGTAGAAAAATTACAGTTATGAGGTAGCAACGACAATAATTTTACGGTTGGGGGTCACCACAACATGAGAAATTGTATTAAGGGGTCACAGCATTAGGAAGGTTGAGAAACACTGGCGTAGACGAATATAAAGCAGTTCAGTGCAGTTAAACTGCATTATATGAGTATACACGGACCATAGAAGGCAGGTCCAAATTGTAGTAAGGTAGTGTAGATCGGACCTTGGTGAAAAGCAAGGAAAATGAGGTGCCGTAAGTTGGATTGCTGCAATTTCCTTCTAAATCTTCCCTTTGTGAACATACTTCATCATCAACATCATCATCATCAATATTATAAAAACATACAAGGAATGTAGGGATATTTACATTTGGAGATTGAATTTTGATGCCCTTGTTTGACCCCTTAATATTGCTAAAAGCAATGGGGGAAAAGCAGGCAAAGTGAGCAAGAAAATGTGAAGATAGCAAAAGTTAGAATTCTAGAATGGAATTTTATATTTTGCAATGATGAAAATATGGGGACAGTTTAATTTGGGGGGTGGGATAATAACAGTTAGGGGCAATATGCTCCCGTTTGACCCCCAAATTTAGTGAAAAGCAAGGAAGAGGAGGAGACTTGCATGGGATGGGCCCTGATTTCCTTCCAATCTTCTCTTTGCTCGGGTGCCAAGTGTGTGGGGCACACTCCTGCCCCGCCAACATTGGAGGGAGAGATCAAAGCAAAGGGGAGGGAGGTGTGAAGTGTCCCTTACAGGAGTTGAATGGGGTGTGGGGTTCTTTTAGGGCAGCCAGTAGAAGGGGAGGAAGGGGCATCGGAGGGGGGAGAGGGGTATAAAAAGAGGCCTCCCTGCCTTTGAAGAGAGAGGAAGAGACACACTTTGTGACCTGCCAAGCAACCAAGGAGTGCAAGCACCTTCCAGTCTCGGCCTGCTCCCTCCACCGCTCTCTCGACTTTGGGGTCCCGACCAGTTATGAAGATGACAAGCCAGAGATGGGAAAACAAAGAGGAGAAGAAGGTAGGCTGGGTGGGCTGTGGAGAGATGGGACGGGAGGGAGGTGATGCTGTGGGTTTTGCTCTCCATTCACATGTGGAAGGCAAACATGGTTAGTTTTGTCTAGCACAGGCATTGACAAACTTGGGCCCTCCAGGTGTTTTGGACTTCAACTCCCACAATTCCTAACTTAAGTGGCTGAGGAAGAAAAGGAAAGGGCCTGAGGCTGTTAAGAATGATGGGAGTTGAACAAGGTATACCTGGCTCAATAGCAGTATGTGTGAAAAAGATATCTTGGACATGTTAAACATGAGTCAACTAAAAAAGCCAATGGGATATTGGCCTGCATAAAGAGGAGCCAGGGAAGTCATGCTACCCTTCTCTTCTGCTTTGGTCAAACCACACCTGGAATAACACTGTGTCTCATTTTGGGCACTGCAATTGAAGGGATATGTTGATTCTAAGCTGGAATGTGTCCAGAGGTGGGCGACTCAAAGGATCAAGGGTCTGGAGAACAAGCCCTATGAGGAGTGGCTTAAAGAGCTGGGCATGTTTAACCTGCAGAAGAGAAGGCTGAGAGGAGACATGATGAGGGTCGTGGATCAAGATGTGAGGGGAAGTCATAGGGAGGAGGGACCAAGCTTGTTTTCTGCTGCACTGGAGACTGGCAGCCCTTCCACACAGCCAGGCCCGTAGCCAGGATTTTGTTTCGGGGGGGAACTGAGTTTGATTCAGGGTGGGGGGGCTGAGTCTGAGTGAAAGAGGGTCTACCCTAGCCAACCTTTTGTATCATTACCCCAATACCCCCATGCATATGGGATATATTGAGCATGGTGATCAGATCATGATATGAATAAACATAACAGTTTAAATAATGTACCAGTAAGGCCTTCTCGTGGACCACCATGAGAATTTCGGGGGGGGGGGGGGGGACACGGGACTGAAGCCCCTCAAGGCCCCCCCCCCCGGCTACATGCCTGCACACAGCCCTATATCCCAGAATTTCAAGGCAGAAAATCCCACATTATCTGAGTATGGACTCAGATGACCCAGTTCAAAGCAGATATTATGGGGTTTTCTGCCTTGATATTTGGGATATAGGGCTGTGTGGAAGAGCCCTGGGATGCAGAACAATGACTTCATACTACAGGAAAGGAGATTCCACCTGAACATGAGGAAGAACTTCCTAACTATGGGAGCTGTTCAGCAGTGGAATTCTCTGTCCCAGAGTGTGAAGGAGGCTCCTTCTTTGGAGGCTTTTAAGCAGAGGCTGGGTGGTCATCTGTCAGGGTGCCTTGATTGTAATTTTCCCGATTCTTGGCAGAATGGGGTTGGACTGTATGGCCCACAAGGTCTCTTCCAACTCAAGGATTCTATGATTCGATGCAGTCCAAAACATCTGGAGGGAGGGCCAAAGTTTGCCCATGCCTGGTATAGATGAAACCCAAGTCTCTGCCAGAGCAGGAACCCACAGCAAAAGCCCTTCCTTGAGAGGAGGAGAGTCTACCAGCTAAATTGCATTGCTAAATCAACAAAATAGAGGGAACTGGATAGGGTTAACTTGGAAAACAAAAGAGAGAAGGGTTACATCCTTAAACATCTAATCAGTAGAAAACAAATCGAGCTCAGAAACTAGAACATGAATCAATGGATTCAAATTGCAAGAAATGAAATCCCACATAAACATTTGCAGGAAGAACTTCTTGTCCATAAGATTTAATCAAATGTGGAATAGACTGCCTTGGACGATGATGGACTCTACATCTTTGGTTGGAGGGACATCTCTCAGGAGTGCTTCATTGTGTCTTTTGGTGTACGGTGGAGGACTCTCCATCTTTGGTTGGAGGGCATATTCGTTGTGTTTTTTTTGTATGGCAGAGGGTTGGACTAGGTGGCCCTTGTAGTCCAGAACTCATGGATGTGTGGAAGGGATCCCAAAGGCCATCTAGTCTAACCTCTTGTCAGTACAGGACGCCATTGCTAAGACAATCCTCTGCTTCAAAACCTCCAATGGAGGAGAGTCCAGCATTTCTACAAAATGACACGAAGTGGAAAGTTTTTGAGTGGGTGCTTTATGGTGATTGAATTGTCTCTAACTTAATCATTTTCATGTGTGTTTTAAGAATGGTGAGATTTAATTCTATGTGTTGTCGAAGGCTTTCATGGCTGGAATCAATGGGTTGCTGTGAGTTTTCAGAGTTGTATGGCTATGTTCTAGAAGCATTATCTCCTGACATTTATGTCCACATCTATGGCAGGCTGCCATAGATGTGGGTGAAACATCAGGAGAGAATGCTTCTGGAACATGGCCACACAGCCCGGAAAACTCACAGCAACCCACAGATTTAATTCTGTTCTAATCTATATTTGTAGACTTTGAAATTGTATAGTTTTTTTAAGATTGCAAAATGCTTTGGGTGTTGGTTCTTGGGACAAAAGGGTGTATCAAGAGATATAATATCCTGAGATAAAAGGGTGTAGATATCATAAAATTTTTAACAACAACAATAAATTGGAAGGTAATCCAAAGGTCATCTAGTCCAACCCCCAGGCAGTTAAGGAACTTACAGCTAAAATGTCCAGACTCCACTTCGAAACTTCCAACAAAGCAGAATGTGTCTCCTTCCAAGGGCATCTACTCCATAGTTAAACATCTCATACCTGCAGGACATTTCCCTAATGTTTAGCTCTATGGAGGGCATTGTCTCCCCAAATAAAAATCCAAACTCTCCAGATTTCTGGCATTTCAAAGAGTAGGACTTTGGCCCCGTCATGGAATCATAGAATTCTAAAGTTGGAAGAGACCTCGTGAGCCATCAAGTCCAACCCATTCTGCGAAGAAGCAGGAAAATCGCATTCAAAGTACCCCCAATAGATGGCCATCCAGCCTCTGTTTAAAAGCCTCCAAAGAAGGAGCCTCCACCACACTCCAGGGCAGAGAGTTCCACTGCTGAACGGCTCTCATAGTCAGGAAGTTCTTCCTCATGTTCAGGTGGAATCTCCTTTCCTGTAGTTTGAAGCCATTGTTTATTTATTTATTTACATCATTTCTACCCCGCCCTTCTCACCCCCCCCCCCGAGGGGGGGGGACTCAGGACGCCTAACATGGGCAACAATTCAATGCCATAATATCAATACAACAACGTAAAATCAAATACATAGAAAATTAAACAATAACATCAATTAAAATCACATACACATGTTCTAGTCTCCAGGGCAGCAGAAAACAGTTCCTATGACTTCCTCTCACATCTTGATCCTTAGCCCTCATCACGTCTTCTCTCAGTCTTCCCTTCTGCAGGCTAAACATGCCCAGCTCTTTAAGTCGCTCTTCATAGGGCTTGTTCTTATACACTGCCAAATAATTCAGATTGTCAACACAGATAATCCACATTATCTGCTTTGAACTGGATTATCTGAGTATACAATACCATATAATCCACTTCAAAGCAGGTAATCTAGATTTGATATGGCAGTGTAGAAGGGGCCTTTGGAAATCCTTCATACAAAGCAATTTTGTCTTTGTTCTGTTTGCATGCCCTTTACATGCCACTTTTCTTTAAATACTGAAAATATATTTCAACTGAAATTTCACAGTGTAACACAATTTCTGTTCCTGGGTTATAAATGTCATTTCCTAATTGGTTATATCATAAAAACATGGGGAAAGTTCATTAAACTGCAAAAACTTTATTTTTGCAAGAGACCCTGCAGCATATTTTGCTATAGTTTTTCAATGAATATCTTGAATCACAACTAGTTCAACATAGTTTGTGGCAGTCACAAAAACAAAGTATCTGGAGTAGAACAACTACTTTCAAAGTAAGTATCACACAATTAAACAGGCAATAACACTTTCAAACCAGGAACATAAATTGTTTCAAATTGTGTCACATAGTGTTTTAAGTACTTGGTATTCCCTGGAATTTGGTTACAGGCCCATGGATGCACATTTCCATGGAAAATTGTGGGGAGACTTATTGGGGAGCCGAATCATGCCCTTTTGGCCTAGGAAATAGGGTTTTCTGTTTCAAAAGCTCTCCCTCTTTTTCCTATCTTCCTTTCCTTTTGTGTGTGTTCTTCTCCTCCTCCTCCTCCTCCTCCTCCTCCTCCTGCCTCCATCCCTCCCTTCTTTCTGTAGCTCTTGAAGCCCTTGATGGAGAAGCGGAGGAGGGACCGCATGAACCAAAGCCTGGACCGGCTCCGGGTCTTGCTCTTCGAAGCCACGCAGGACGAGGTAAGAGAAGCCAGAGAGGCCTCCAGTCCAAAGGTCTCTTTTGGAGATTTAATTCCACATTGATCATTCCTGGACTCTCATTCCATCGTATCTTCTTGAATCTCAAGAACATGGCATCTGGAATCATCAGTGGATGACCTTCCTGCAAGACAAGTTGTCTGCCCTGCACCGACATAGCTTAGCATTTGATGGTTTTGGTCCATTTCTTTTCTGATGAAATTGCAAATGTGTGTTATTGAAGGCTTTCATGGCCAGAATCACTGGGTTGCTGAGAGTTTTCCAAGCTTTACAGCAATGTTCCAGAAGCATTCTCTCCTGAAGTTGCCTCCACATCTATGGCAGGCATCCTCAGAGGTTGTGAGGTCTGTTGGAAACTAGGCAAGTGGGGTTTATATATCCATGGAATGATGTTCAGGGTGGGAGAAAGAACTCTTGTCCATTTGGGGCAGGTGTGAATGTTGCAATTGGCCACCTTGATTAGCATTGAATAGCATTATAGCTTCAAAACATGGCTGTTTCCAGACAGGAAACAATTAGAGCCAGCTAACATCTCCCAACAAAGGATTTCCCCAGGCAGGAAGCAGCCAGGCTTTGAAGCTGCAAGGTTATTCAATGGTAATCAAGGGGGCAAATTGCAACAGTCACCCTTGTCTCCAAAAGACAAGAGTTCTTTGTCCCACCTTGAACGTTTCACAGGTATATAAACTCCACTTGCCTAGTTGCCAATAAACTTCAGAATCTCTGAGGATGCCTGCCATATATGTGGGCAAAACCTCAGGGGAGAATGCTTCTGGAACATGGCCTTACAGCCCGGAAAAGTCACAGCAACTTAGTGATTCTGACCGTGAAATCCTTTGACAACACAACATTAATAATGGTTAGGAAATAATGATGTCTAGGAAGTTGGAAAAAAAGTAGTAAACAAGAAGGACCACATTGCATATTTATCATCTTAAGAGTCCCAAAATACTCTGCTTCCAGACCATAGGGACAGAAATGGTAATAATCTTTTGCAATGTGAACAAACAGTAAAACTCCCAACAAAAGATTGTAGTTTTATAAGGTCTTTAGCCTCTTTGAAAATAATGTATTGCAATATATATGCTAATGCTAAATGAAATGTTTTATTGCATGCTCATCTGTGTACTCACTCATATCTATGCATGTAAAACTTTACCTGTTGGAATAATATGCTTTTAATAACATTAACTTAGGCTCATAGCATATTTTAGTATTATTATTCCCACCTGGCCTTTTCCCCTCCCTTTCTGGATGTGCTCCAATTCCTAAGCCTCAAACAGTCTTTTTCTTCCTCCCCCCCCCCACCCCCATGCCTGAAAAAGTAACTCATGTGCAAAGAATATTGTATTTTCATTCCTCCTTCCCCGCTTTTTTTCTCTCCCCCTCTTCTTTTGTCTTGTTTTTCTCTCCGCAGAGACTTAAAAACCCCAAGGTGGAAAAGGCAGAGATTTTGCAAAAAACGGTTCAGTTTCTGAAGACTCAGCCTTTATCAGGTATAATCTTTCTTGTATCTTTTCTTTCATTCACTCGTAATCTCCTTATGATTTAAAACTAATTTTAATGAGATAAAAAAATGCAAGGGGGGGCCTAACTGCAGAAGGGCAGCCTCTCCAGAATGTGGAGTCCCGCAAAGATGTAGGACTACAAATCCCATATCTTCAAAGCTGTGGGATAATGGGATTTGCAGTTCCACATCCAAGCTTTTTTGGGGAAATGCAGAGGGACTTCCCTGCAGAAGAGTGGCCACTATGGAATATTTAATCCTCCAGAGATGTGGGATTACAAATCCCATCACACCATGTCTGTGTTGATGAGATTTGTAGCCCCACATCTAAACTTTTGGGGAAATGCAAAGGGACTTGCAGAAGGCAGAGATATGGAATCTCTGGCTACTGTGCCAACAGTGTTCTAAATCTGTTCTGAGTTTTAGTTTGAACTTTAAAGAATCTATCTATGGGTCCTTCCAGACAGACCCTAATTTCAAGGAACTGATCCCAGGTTTTCTCTTTATCCCAGATTATCTGGCAGTGGGGACTCATATAATCCAATTTAAAGCAGAAATCCTGGGATCAGATCCTGGAATACAGGGCCTGTCTGAAAGGACCTTATGTCCTCTTCTACACTACCATATAAAATTCAGATTATCTGCTTCGAATTAGATTATATGGCAGTGTAGACTCATATAATCCAGTCCAAAGCAGATAATCCAGATTATCTACTTTGATAATTCAGTTCAAAGCAGATAATCTGGATTATACTGCAGTGTAAAAGGGGCCTGAGAGGCTGAAGGAACTTTGAGGCAGGCAGGGTTCATTACTTTGGTCTATTAAAGTTTGGGCTAAAATTCATCACTTATTCAACATGGGGTTTGTCTACACTGTGTAATTAGTGCAGTTTGACACTACTTTAAGTACTATGGAATTATGAGAATTGTAGTTTTACAAGGTCCTTAACCTTCTCTGCCACAGACGGCTGGTACCTCAACAAACTCCAACTCCAAGGATGCCATAATAATGAGCCATGATGATTGAAATGGTCTCAAACTTCATTAATTCTACAGTGTAGATGCACTCAAGTGCCACTGACAATGGAGAAAACTTTCCTTGTTGAACAAATAAAAAGCACATGAGCCCGAACATTAATAGAAACCCAGAGTTTTTCACATATATGCCTGAAATCCCCTTTCTCTCCCCAGCATGGCATTCTGTGAACAACCAGCACTCACTTATGCATTTGTCTTTCTTTCTTTTTCTCCTTCTCTCTTCCTGCTAAACCCATCCCTTTTCCTTCCCATAAAACCCACTTCAGGTTTCTTTACTTGCCACCTCAAATGTCTGGCATTGTGGGGTAAGTGAAATGGGAAAGGGCTGTGTGTTCTGCCTGGTGGTTTCTTGTGTGGGTGGTGCGATGCCCTTCTCTTTCATGTGCCCAGATTTCCACATCATTCTGCAACCTTTAGGGGCGGTTGCATTAGGCTGCAAAAAGCAAAAGACTACCTGTTCAGGCTTTTATTAAATCCCAAAGTTGGGCTGCTGTGTGCAGTAAGGAATGGGGCTTCTTTTCTTTTCATGGTCGTGCAGAAAGGGAAGGTCAGGTGTGTGGTTTGTTACACCAGCTTGTTGTTGTTGTTGTTGTTGTTGTGTGCCTTCAAGTCATTTCTGACTTATGGTATTTTGGGGGGAGGGACTGGGAATATGTGTCTTGCTTCTATATGGACAATTTAGGAATATTTTGGAATTCCACACTAAAAAAATTCTATATAGATCAGAGATGAGAGCAAAAAGGGCTCCAGATTTGGGGAAGGATTAGCTTTGTAACTAGAGAGGGAAGATCCACAATAAGTTTAGCTGATGGTTGTTCTGTCTTGTCCAGGATTCCAGGTCTTTAACCAGTAATGGTAAGTAGATGCAAAGTGAGTAGGTCCAGTCTCATATTTTCAATTTAAAGGAGTTCTCCAAAGTGTGAAAACCTATCTACAAGATAGAGTCAGCACCTTGGAGAGCTCAATTGTGAAAAATCAACAGCAACCTTGGAAACAATTACACAACATCCAAAACAACTGCAGAAAACGCAGTATTGCAATGTATTAACTTTTATCTGTACTTCCTTTCTTCAAGATCTATTTCCAGGGAAGTTGGACACTCTGGCAGGTCTTAAAATGGGCCTCTGGTGTGGGGTGGCTCCTATAGGAGCCAACATCCTGAGATAAGTGCCTGTATTTCTTCGATTCTGAGATGCCATTGGTTGTAAGATCCACACTAATTTCAGTACCTCTAACAGAAAAAAAAGCCTGGTATATATGCTTGTGTGTGTGTAATACACACACACACACATCCATAAACTAGTATACATACCAGTCATTGCCTGGATATAATTGAGACTGCTACTGTCCTACCTTCTTCCTCCTTCCCTTTCCTCTCTCTTCCTCCCTCCCTCCCTTCCCTTTTCTTTCTTTCTTTCTTTCTTTCTTTCTTTCTTTCCCCCTCCCTTTCTTTTCCATTCTTTGTCTTCTTTCTCTTTCTTTCTTTCTTTCTCCCTTCCTTCCTTCCTTCCTTCCTTCCTTTCCTCACTTCCCCTCATATACATGTCACATTGCAATACAAGTGACATCACAAAGGGCCACTTCACCTAGCAACAGCCTTGTGGTAATCATCATCATCATCATCATCATCATCATCATCATCATCATCATCATAGTAATACTTTATTTATACCCCACCACCATCTCCCCAAGGAGGACTCAGGGTGGCTAACATCAAGCCAAGCCCAACAATTACAATAGATCAAAATAAGATACATACAGCAAATAATAACATCAAATAAAATATAAACAAAACAAGTTAAGACAAAATCAAACAAAGGAAATGAAATGAAATAATAAAAATTGCGCACAGCAGGCTGGGCCAAATTACAATGGATAGAATTATAAAATTACAAAAACCCTGGGTGAGATGGATGAGTAGGGTAGTGTGCCTGGTGGGAGATTTCAGATGGGGGAAGCAATGGGGTGAATTTCACTAAAGGATGAGATAAAGTGCATTGAAGGGAATATTGTACTGAGCTGGTCATGGTGTGGGGATTTGTATTCATTCCTCAAAGGCACACCAGAACAGTATATACATGCAAACATACCTTCACTTTTATAGAGAGTTTTTTAAAAAGCACCCTTGATTCCAGGGCCCCATCTACACTGCCACATTATCTGCTTTGAACTGGATTATCTGAGTCTACACTGCCATATAATCCAGTTCAGATAATCTGGATTTTATATGACACTGTAGACAGGGCCTAAGACGCGCCCCATTTTTAGAGATGTTTCAGTGCATCTTAGAATCGAAGAAATACAGTATGTTCCCATGTTGGTATCTGGGACTCTAAATTGCCATGTTTTCCCCCTTTTTTGGTTGACTACACACCACAGAGACGAAGCACAAAGAGGAGGCTTTCCTGCAAAGATATCGGAGCGGCTACCGGGAGTGCCTGACACAAGCTACCCACTTCCTCCGGGGGAATTCGGGCCTCTGCCAGGGCAAGAAGGCCTACTTGATGGAACACATCTGCCACTGCATGGAGAAGATCACCTCCAGCCCTCGAGGCGAGACCCACCAGCTGCCTTCCACAGCATCCAGCCCCGGCTATGGTGACTTGCAACAACACTACAGCCCTGATGTGTTTGCAAGCTGCAGCCCCGCTCTTGGAGGTGCTCCCTATGTGTTGCACCCACCTCCGGCCAGTTGCCCCATCCGCCAAGGACTGCAGCCCTCTCGCATGAATGGCTCGGGTCAGCCAGATGGATGCAGCCGGTCATCTTCGCAGCAGAGCAAACTCTTGGAAACACGGAATCCGGCAACGGTGCAGAGTCCGCAAGCACTCAACGTCTGGAGACCCTGGCCTTGAAGAGCCTTCTTACTTTTTTCCTATCCTCATCTTGTAAATGTATATTAAATTCTATATATATTGTATATAATGGCTTTTAGGGTGGCGGTGGATTGGTGCTTTTCTTCTTCTTGTGCTTTTCTTGGGGGGGAAAAAGACTAGACACAACACATTGCAAGTGATGTCTATACTATAACTATATCTATTAACCCCCTGGTGGCGCAGCAGGTTAAACTGCTGAGCTGCTGAACCTGCTGACCAAAAGGTTGGTGGTTTGCATCCAGGGAGCTGGGCGAGCTCCCGCTGTTAGCCCCAGCTCCTGCCAACCTAGCAGTTCGAAAACATGCAAATGTGAGTAGATCAATATATACCACTTCTGCGGGAAGGTAATGGTGCTCCATGCATTCATGCCGGCCACATGACCTTGGAGGTGTCTATGGACAACACTGGCTCTTTGGCTTAGAAATGGAGATGAGCACCACTCCCCCAGAGTCGGACATGACTAGACTTAATGTCAAGGGGAAATCTTTAACTTTACCTATAAAGACACACTATATCAGGCATGGGCAAACTTTGCCTACTGAACTGTGGGAATTGCAGTCCAAAACACCTGGAGGGCCAAGGTTTGCCCATACCTGCACTATATAATACATATACCAGTATATAAATATATGTATATTGTAATCTCTTTAGCCGCCCCAGATTGAGCAACACACAATGAATGGAATGGATTTGCTTAATGGGTGTAACAAGGACAGATTCATCATTACTTTAAAAAATTAACTTTTAAAATAGTTTTGGATGAGAATTTTTCCCAAATCTTATGTTTTTGGAAAAAAAATGCAGGATGGGTAAAGAAAAAATGAATGTGACAGGTTACTTTTCAAATATTGCAACAAGAGATATCAATGGCAACAAATGATGGTGGCAATGACTTTCCAAAGCTCTGCAAAAAAATGATAGGATTGCCTTTTCAATCTCCCTTTATCTATGTCATTAAGTCTGATTGAACAGAGCTAGATTATAACAATAGGACTCTGAAGAAAATGTCTTACGTGGGTTTTGTTTTCATTGTGATTTTCTCATCTTCTGCATTAACTAGCATTGTTTTCTCCGGTGGAGGACTTGGGAGTATTTTGGAGGGGCAGAATATTTCTTGATTTTCCAGGAACGGTCTATGTATGGTTTTAAATGCTCAGACTAAAGGACAGTGCACAAAACCATAGCCTTGTGACTTTGTTTTTAACCACCTCCTGGTTCTCTGAACCACCTTCTCTGACCATGCACTGATGGCAGGCTACCTTTCACATCATCGATGAGCTATCAGATGGCCCACCACTCAATAGGCAACATCCCTTTCCTGGGACTGGACACAGCCAGGAGGAAAAAAATGGACTACTGTTCCCACTAGGAAATGGATGCATCCCTTGCCCATTTTCTCTGGATTTTCCTCTTTCTTGAAGTTTCTAGAGTTTTTGTAAATTCTAGCAAGCAGAAGTCTTGGACTTTAACTCATACAACAACAGCAGCATCAACAACAAAAGATTGAGGTGTGTGTCTGCCAGTGGCACCCCTAACCATGTATACTCTCTGTATCTGTCAATGCATACTCTCTAATATCTCTCTTTATAAATCTGAGGAACTGGGCTGTATTTCACAAAAGCTCGTGCTAGAATACTAATAATAATAAATCCATTCTTTACAGTGCCTCCATGACTTGTTTTTTGTTGTCATTCTGTGAGCTTTTGGTCTTGGGCAACTTTCTAGTGTAGGCATGGGCAAACTTTGGCCTTCCAAAGTTTTCATAGAATCCTAGAGTTGGAAGAGACCTCGTGAGCTATCCGGTTCAATCCCATTCTGCCAAGAAGCAAAAAAATTGCCTTCAAAGCACCCCTGACAGATGGCCATCCAGCTTCTGTTTAAAAGCCTCCAAAGAAGGAGCCTCCACCACACTCCAGGGCAGAGAGTTCCACTGCTGAACAGCTCTCACAGTCAGGAAATCTTTCCTAATGTTCAGATGGAATCACCTTTCCTGTAGTTTGAAGACATTGCTCCGCATCCTAGTCCCCAGGGCACCAGAAAACAAGCTTTCGCCCTCCTTCCTATGATTTCCCCTCACATCTTGATCCATGGCCCTCATCATGTTTCCCCTCAGCCTTCTCTTCTGCAGGCTAAACATGCCCAGCTCTTTAAGCTGCTCCTCATAGGGCTTGTTCTCCAGACCCTTGATCATTTCAGTCGCCCTCCTCTGGACACATTCCAGCTTGTCAACATCTCCCTTCAATTGTGATGCCCAGAACTGGACACAGTATTCCAGATGTGGTTTAACCATGGCAGAATAGAGGGGTAGCATGACTTCCCTGGACTTCAACTCCTACAATTCCTAACAGCCGGTAGGGAGTTGAAGTCCAAATTGTGGAATAGAGGCTGAGTATTCAGAAACTGATGGGAATCTATGAGTGGTTAGACTCAAAAATAACCCTCTCTTGGGGTGATTCTACTAAAAATATAACAGAGAGCTAGAAACACACTTCACAACCAGCAGAAACTGATGTCACTTTGGGGTTTTAAAGAGAAAAACAAGACAAAAGAAGAGGAGGAGAAAAAATAAGAGGAGAAGAAGGAATTAAAATACAATATTCTTTGCACATAGCAGTGAAAGTTGTGTCAAATTGCATTAATTCTACAATATAGGTCAGGCATGGGCAAACTTTGGCCCTCCCTCTAGGTGTTTTGGACTCCAACTCCCACAACGTGGATATGCAGATGATGCCTTGATTGACTTAAGTGTCCAGTTCCAAGACAACAAAGGCATGGGCCAACTTTGGCCCTCCCTCCAGGTGTTTTCGACTCCAACTCCCAAAATTCCTAGCAGCCGACTGGAGGGCTAAAATTTGCCAATGCCTGTTCTAGTGGTTTGAAAGCTAGGTTTCGACTCCAGAGACCAGGGTCCATTTTCGCGCTTGGCCATTGAGACTCAGTGGGTGACTTTGTGTCAGTCACAGGCCTCATCTACACTATCATATTATCCAGGTGATCAAAGTAGATAATCCACATTATCTGTTTTGAACTGGATTATATGAGTCTACACTGCCACATACTCCAGTTCAAAGCAGATAATTTGGATTTTATATGGCAGTGTAGAAGGGGCCTCCTACAATTCAGTTCAAAGCAGATAAAGTGGATTATCTGCTTTGATAATCTGGATTATATAGCAGTGTAGAGAGGACCTAAAAGGGCTTTTAGTTGGAAACTACTTGAAGCCACACAGCAACAACTTTGGGAGTCAATTGTAGTTTTATCATGTCAAGGTATCCATGTCATGAATGACTTTTTGATAACTTTGAAGCATATTCCTGCTTCTTGGCAGGGGGTTGGACTGGATGGCCCATGAGGTCTCTTCCAACTCTTTGTTTCTATGATTCTATGATTCTATAGGTTCTTTTTATTGCAATTTCCAGTGTGAGAAGGTATATCAGATTACAGAAAACATTTAGACAAAGTATGGCATTGGAAACACAGACAAACAGATTCTATGCAACTACATTGGATTTACAATTACGTGGCTAACAAATAAACAACAGAGAATTACATTTTCACTCAGCATTCACACTCATGAACATGCATTCATCCTCATGCACCCAAATATTACCATATCATTTTCTCCTTCTTTGGAGAAGCACCTGTTTAGGTGTGACCCTGCTTCCCTGCAGCCTGCCAACGCAAAGTTCCAAAACTTCCATAAAGCCATAACTTCAAAACTTCAAAATGCCAAAACTTCTTTCCCTAAGAACAATGCCAAGGATCAGATCTCTGTTTTCCATACAGCAGAGCCTGACTCCCTTCACAAAATCTAAGACTCCAAAAGCGCACTTCTTCCTCTTCCCTTGAGAAAGAAGGCCAAAGTGACTGGACTACTCCCGTGCAAATCTTCTACTCTCCATATGTACACCATCTCTCTCCTTCCCATGGAGCAGAGCATAGCGGGTGGAACAGACTCCTCAGGTCTGCCACACTTTGAGCATAATTAGATTGAGTCTCTTATAGGAATATTCTGCTTATGTAGTCCCAAAATTGTCAATTAATGATAAACGTCTTCCATCCTGGCTTCATCCCAGTTTCCTGACCAGATGTTGATCTTCTTGATTGGTGTTGACAAACACAAGGCTTGTGTTGACTTCCTTCTTAACATAAGGAAGGTTGCAAACATTTCCTTTATCACTGTCCCAGTTCTTATCAGGGTTTCTCATTAGCAAGTCCAGCAAGCAGGTCATTGCACGCCTGGGTCTTTTACTGGTGTTTCCAAAATTATTAACTCCAACCACACATCCTTCCATTCATTCCCACACATCATTATTAAATTCACATTTGTCAAATCTGCACATTGAATTTCTTGTGACATCCATCTATTGAAAAGCTGTAGGATTCTGGGGATGAGGGTTCAAATTCCACTGAGGCCCCTTCTACACTGCCCTATAAACTAGTTTATCATAGCAGATAATTTGCTTTGTGCTCTAAATGCAATTTACCTGCTTCTTGACTGAACGGGGTTGGACTGGGTGGCCGATGAGGTCTCTTCCAACTCAAGTATTCTATGATTCTATAATCTACATTACTTGCTTTGGACTGGATTAATATGAGTCTACACTGCAGATAACCCAGTTCCAAGCAGACAATCTGGATTCAGAAATTGGATTATATAGCAGTGTAGATTATTTTTATAATTATAATATATTCTCAGAGTTACAAGCTGGATAGATGCGGGGAATGCTGTAGATGTAGCGTACCTGGATTTCAGTAAGGCCTTCGACAAGGTCCCCCATGACCTTCTGGCAAGGAAACTAGTCCAATGTGGGCTAGGCAAAACTACGGTGAGGTGGATCTGTAATTGGTTAAATGGACGAACCCAGAGGGTGATTCTCTCCAAGGCTTCCTCTTCATCTTGGAAAGAAGTGACGAGCGGAGTGCCACAAGCAGGGTTCCATCCTGGGCCCGGTCCTATTCAACATCATCAAGTTTGCAGAGGACACCGAATTGGGAGGGATAGCCAATACTCCAGAGGACAGGAGCAGGATTCAAAACGATCTTGACAGATTAGAGAGATGGGCCAAAACTAACAAAATGAAATTCAACAGTGACAAATGTAAGATACTCCACTTAGGCAGAAAAAACGAAATGCAAAGATACAGAATGGGGGACGCCTGGCTCGAGAGCAGTACGTGTGAAAAAGATCTTGGAGTCCTCGTGGACAACAAGGTAAACATGAGCCAACAATGTGATGTGGCAGCAAAAAAAGCCAATGGGATTTTGGCCTGCATCAATAGGAGCATAGTGTCTAGATCTAGGGAAGTCATGCTACCCCTCTATTCTGCTTTGGTTAGACCACATCTGGAATATTGTGTCCAGTTCTGGGCACCACAATTCAAGAGAGATATTGACAAGCTGGAATGTGTCCAGAGGAGGGCGACTAAAATGATCAAGGGTCCCTACGAGGAGCGGCTTAAGAAGCTGGGCATGTTTAGCCTGAAGAAGAGAAGGCTGAGAGGAGATATGATAGCCATGTATAAATATGTGAGAGGAAGCCACAGGGAGGAGGGAGCAAGCTTGTTTTCTGCTTCCTTGGAGACTAGGACGCGGAACAATGGCTTCAAACTACAAGAAAGGAGATTCCATCTGAACATGAGGAAGAACTTCCTGAGTGTGAGAGCCGTTCAGCAGTGGAACTCTCTGCCCCGGAGTGTGGTGGAGGCTCCTTCTTTGGAAGCTTTTAAACAGAGGCTGGATGGCCATCTGTCAGGGGTGATTTGAATGCAACTTTCCTGCTTCTTGGCAGAATGGGGTTGGACTGGATGGCCCATGAGGTCTCTTCCAACTCTTTGATTCTATGATTCTATGATTCTATGAACTCTCTGCCCTGGAGTGTGGTGGAGGCTCCTTCTTGGGAAGCTTTGAAACAGAGGCTGGATGGCTATCAGTCAGGAGTGCTTTGAATGCAACTTTCCTGCTTCTAGGTAGGGGGTTGGACTGGATGGCCCATGAGGTCTCTTCCAACTCTATGATTCTATGATTCTATGAAGAATATCTGGACAGATACTCAGGACACTATATCAATGCTGCAAAAGAAGGTTCCCCTATGTGAGCATTGGTGGTTCAGTGGTAGAATTCTCGCCTGCCACGCGGGAGGCCCGGGTTCGATTCCCGGCCAATGCAACGCGATTTTTTTTTTAATTATAAAAAAATAAATTTCAAAATTAAACCTAACTGTGATTCACCTTCTCTTTTGCAAATACATCTTCCTGCACTCCAACTGCGTCATGAACCTCCTTGAAAGCATGATTTGCAAGCAAATATATGTGTCCCAATGCTTCTTTGCTGAGTTTTGAAAATTGGGAGAAAGTTTTGGCTCTGGAAAGTGTTGGGATGATTGTGTGAGATGAAAAGATTAATTAGAAATGTAGTTTTGTTATTTTTTAAAAATAAATAGGGATAGTCAAGTGGGAGGGATTTTTTTTTCCCAAAAAGGCACCGCTGGGATTCGAACCCAGGATCTCCTGTTTACTAGACAGGCGCTTTAACCAACTAAGCCACGGCGCCAGTTAGCAAGCGGCTCCTCCGGACTGCATTCTGAGTATGTATACATGCAAAGGGCGGGGGGAAGCCAAACAGTCCATTGGTTTATGGGGAAGGGAAGGGTGGGGAGGCCTTTACAGCTAAAATCGAGCAGAACCACAGATTGCAATTGGTTGCTCAGTCTGTGGTGGCTAAAGAGATTAGGAATAACTTGATACAGTTGTATTGCAACTCCCAGCATCCTTCCCTTTAGACTTTGCTGGTGGTTGCATCTAGAAAGAGGCTGCAGGCTTCTCTGCATCATAGAATCAAAGAGTTGGAAGAGACCTCATGGGCCATCCAGTCCAACCCCATTCTGCCAAGAAGCAGGAATATTGCATTCAAATCACCCTTGACAGATGGCCATCCAGCCTCTGCTTAAAAGCTTCCAAAGAAGGAGCCTCCACCACACTCCGGGGCAGAGAGTTCCACTGCTGAACATCTCTCACAGTCAGGAAGAGAGTTGGAAGAGACCTCATGGGCCATCCAGTCCAACCCCATTCTGCCAAGAAGCAGGAATATTGCATTCAAATCACCCTTGACAGATGGCCATCCAGCCTCTGCTTAAAAGCTTCCAAGGAAGAAGCCTCCACCACACTCCGGGGCAGAGAGTTCCACTGCTGAACAGCTCTCACAGTCAGGAAGTTCTTCCTCATGTTCAGGTGGAATCTCCTCTCTTGTAGTTTGAAGCCATGGCTCCATTGCGTCCTAGTCTCCAGGGAGGCAGAAAACAAGCTTGCTCCCTCCTCCCTGTGGCTTCCTCTCACATATTTATTCATGGCTATCATATCTCCTCTCAGCCTTCTCTTCTTCAGGCTAAACATGCCCAGCTCCTTAAGCCGCTCCTCATAGGGCTTGTTCTCCAGACCCTTGATTATTTTAGTCGCTCTCCTCTGGACACATTCCAGCTTGTCAATATCTCTCTTGAATTGTGGTGCCCAGAATTGGACACAATATTCCAGGTGTGGTCTAACCAAAGCAGAATAGAGGGTAGCATTCCTTAGATCTAGACACTAGGCTCCTCTTGATGCAGGCCACAATCCCATTGGCTTTTTTTGCCGCCACATCACATTGTTGGCTCATGTTTAACTTGTTGTCCACGAGGATGCCAAGATCTTTTTCACACGTACTGCTCTCGAGCCAGGCGTCCCCCATTCTGTATCTTTGCATTTCGTTTTTCCTGCCAAAGTGGAGTATCTTGCATTTGTCCCTGTTGAACTTCATTTTGTTAGTTTTGGCCAATCATCTCTCTAATCTGTCAAGATCGTTTTGAATTCTGCTCCTGTCCTCTGGAGTATTGGCTCTCCCTCCCAATTTGGTGTCGTCTGCAAACTTGATGATCCTGCCTTCTAGCCCTTCATCTAAGTCATTAATAAAGATGTTGAACAGGACCGGGCCCAGGACGGAACCCTGCTGATGACACTCCACTCGTCACTTCTTTCCAAGATGAAGAGGAAGCATTAGTGAGCACTCTCTGTGTTCGTCCATTTAACCAATTACAGATCCACCTCACCGTAGTTTTGCCTAGCCCACATTGGACTAGTTTCCTTGCCAGAAGGTCATGGGGGACCTTGTCGAAGAAGGCCTTACTGAAATCCAGGTACGCCACATCCACGGCATTCCCCACATCTATCCAGCTTGTAACTCTATCGAAAAAAGAGATCAGATTAGTCTGGCATGACTTGTTTTTGATAAAAGGCTACAGGCTTCTCTGCAGGAGGATTGCAGATTTGTGTCCCCCCCCCCCCAGGTGCTCTGCACATGCTCAGAGACACCTTATTGACAAGGAAAGTGTACTGAGCTGCCTTTTGGCCCTTCTGATACAGTTGTATTGCAGCATCCTTCCCTTTAGACTTTGCTGGTGGTTGCATCTAGAAAGAGGCTGCAGGCTTCTCTGCAGGAGGATTGCAGATATCTGTTTCCTCCCAGGTGCTCTGCACATGCTCAGAGGCACTTTGTTGACAAGGAAAGTGTGCTGAGCTATCATTTGGCCCTTCTGATACAGTTGTATTGCAACTCCCAGCATCCTTCCCTTTAGACTTTGCTGGTGGTTGCATCTAGAAAGAGGCTGCAGTCTTTTCTGCAGGAGAACCGTAGTTTTTTGTTTCCTCCCAGGTGCTCTGCACATGCTCAGAGGCACCTTATTGACAAGGAAAGTGTGTTGAGCTATCATTTGGCCCTTCTGATACAGTTGTATTGCAACTCCCAGCATCCTTCCCTTTAATCTTTGCTGGTGGTTGCATCTAGAAAGAGGCTGCAGGCTTCTCTGCAGGAGAATTGCAGATTTCTATTTCTTCCCAGGTGCTCTGCACATGCTCAGAAGTACCTTATTGACAAAGAAAGTGTGCTGAGCTGTGCAATGGTGAATGGGATGATTCACTGCACAAATTAGTAGTGTTTTTTTCCTTTGGAAGTGATGGAAATGTTTGCATCTTGTTTTAAAATGGGGAAAGTAGGAAAAGACAGAGTTGCATGCAGCAAAGGATACTGGGAAAGGAATATAAATAAGCAAACTCAAAGGCGGTGGAAACAGGGTTGGGGATGTAGCTCAGTGGTAGAGCGCATGCTTCGCATGTATGAGGCCCCGGGTTCAATCCCCGGCATCTCCAGTTATTTTTTTTGGTATCCAAATTGATTGCTTCCATTTATTTATTTATTTATTTCGAACATTTCTATCCACGCCTTTCTCAACCCCTGGGGGGACTCAGGGCAGCTTCCAATTGGCAATAATTAAATTTATTTCAATACAACCGAACAGTTGCATTACATTTTTGACAGAACAAACAAACAAACATACAAAAGACACAAATATAAACCCATATTCCTAATTCCAACAGACCTCACTACCTCTGAGGATGCTTGCCATAGATGCAGGCGAAACGTCAGGAGAAAATGCCTCTAGAACATGGCCATATAGCCCGAAAAAACCCACAAGAACCTGAACGACACAGAGTTTGCAAGCTTGGTAGTTGATTAAATGTCCTTTGACTAGTATCTGGCCACTTGGAGTGCCTCTGGTGTTGCTGCAATGTGATCCTCCATTGTGCATGTGGTTGCATTGCAGCAGGTGGTCAGTGGTTTGCTCCTCTCCACACTCGCATGTCGTGGATTCCACTTTGTGGCCCTATTTCTTGAGGTTGGCTCTGCATCACATGGTGCCAGAGCACAGTCTGTTCAGCGCCTTCCAAGTCACCCAGTCTTCTGTGTGCCCAGGGGGGAGTCTCTCATTTGGTATCAGCCATTGATTGAGGTGCTGGGTTTGAGCCTGCCACTTTTGGACTCTCACTTGCTGGGGTGTTCCAGCGAGTGTCTCTGTAGATCTTAGAAAACTATTTCTTGATTTAAGTCGTTGGCGTGCTGGCTGATGCCCAAACAAGGGATGAGCTGGAGATGTCTCTGCCTTGGTCCTTTCACTATTGGCTGCTACTTCCCGGCGGATGTCAGGTGGTGCAATACCGGCTAAGCAGTGTAATTTCTCCAGTGGTGTAGGGCGCAGACACCCCGTGATAATGCAGCCTGTCTCATTAAGAGCCACATCTACTGTTTTAGTGTGGTGAGATGTGTTCCACACTGGGCATGCATACTCAGCAGCAGATTAGCACAGTGCAAGGGTGGATGTCTTCACTGTGTCTGGTTGTGATCCCCAGGTTGTGCCAGTCAGCTTTCGTATGATATTGCTTCTAGCACCCCCTTTTTGCTTGATATTTAGGCAGTGCTTCTTGTAGGTCAGAGCACGGTCCAGAGTGACTCCCAGGTATTTGGGTGCGCTGCAATGCTTCAGTGAGATTCCTTCCCAGGTGATCTTCAGAGCTTGGGATGCTTGTCTGTTCTTGAGATGAAAGGCACATGTCTGTGTTTTAGATGGATTAGGGATCAGCTGGTTTTCCCTGTAATAGGCAGTAAGAGCACCTAGAGCTTCGGAGAGCTTCTGTTCAACCATCTTAAAGCTCCCTGCTTCAACAGTGATGGCACAATCATCAGCATAGATGAAACTCTCTTCTGGCAGTGGCTGGTCATTTGTGTAGAAGTTGAACATGGATGGAGCAAGCACGCTCCCCTGAGGCAGGCCGTTCTTCTGTTTCCGCCATCTGCTTCTCTGGCCCTGGACCTCAACAAAGAAGCTCCTGTTTTGTAGCGGGTTTCCTATGAGGCGGGTGAGGTGGTCGTCCTTTGTGATATTATACATTTTTCTCAGGAGAAGGCAGTGGTTTACAGTATCATAAGCTGCTGACAGGTCTATGAAGACAGCTCCTGTGATCTGCTGCCTTTCAAAGCCATCTTCTATGTGCTGAGTCAGGTTCAGCACTTGCCTAAACCAGCACTTGCCACATCATGAAATACAAAATAGCAAATATAACAATTAAAAACATGAACATTAATAAATAAAGATTAAACAGTATACTTACGATCCATTTAGCCTATTGCCAGTCTGGTGGCTATTTATCTAGCCATAAACTAATGATTACTCCGCTTAACTTATCCAAATCCACTTCCAAGCCATAGACAAACATTATCAATTGTCCTTTAACCTAACTGCCCAAAGGCCTGGTCCCACAACCACGTTTTTACCTTCTTTCTAAAGGTGAGGAGGGATGACGATGACCTAATTTCCCTGGGAAGCGAATTCCACAGGCAGGGGGCTACCACCGAGAAGGCCCTGTCCCTCGTCCTCGCCAAGCATGTTTGAGACAAAGGCGGAGCCGAGAGCAGGGCCTCCCCAGAAGATCTTAAGCTCTGAGGTGGGCCGTAGAAGGAGATACGTTTGGACAGGTACGCTGGACTGGAGCCGTATAGGGTTTTATAGGTCAAGACCAGCACTTTGAATTGTGCTCAGAATTGGACTGGCAGACAGTGGAGCTGACACAACAGGGGGGTGGTGTGCTCCCTGTATGACGCTCCAGTGAGTAATCTAGCTGACACCCATTGAACTAATTGCAGTTTCCAAACAGTCTTCAAAGACAACCCCACGTAGAGCGCGTTGCAGTAATCTATTCGGGATGTGACAAGACCGTGGACCACCGTGGCCAGATCCGATTTCCCAAGGTACGGGCACAGCTGGCACACAGGTTTTAACTGTGCAAAAGCTCTCCCACCCACTGCCGAAACCTGGAGTTCCAGGCTCTGCTATGAGTGCAGGATCAATCCCAAGCTGCGAACCTGTGCCTTCAAGTTCCTCTGTAGTTCCTCTTTAGTTCTTATTTTCCCTTTGCTGCATTTTCGTCAATAAAAGTCTGTTTTGTTGCATAAAGAGGAAAATAACAGAAAAGGGAAAAAGATGCAATTCCTGGATTAAAAACATAAGAGTCCCCCCCCCCCCCCCCCCCCAATGTAGCACGGTGAGGCACCAGCATACTTAGGCAGATCTTGTGAAACTATAGCTCCCAGGGTTCCATAAGATTTAGCCTTGGCAGTTAAAGTGGTGTCAAATTGTTTTTTACAGCAGAGGGAAAACAATCAGGGACACCTGGAATATTGTGTCCAATTCTGGGCACCACAATTGAAGAGAGATATTGACAAGCTGGAATGTGTCCAGAGGAGGGCGACTAAAATGATCAAGGGTCTGGAGAACAAGCCCTATGAGGAGCGGCTTAGGGAACTGGGCATGTTTAGCCTGAAGAAGAGAAGGCTGAGAGGAGATACGATAGCCATGTATAAATATGTGAGAGGAAGCCACAGGGAGGAGGGAGCAAGCTTGTTTTCTGCTTCCCTGGAGACTAGGACGCGGAACAATGGCTTCAAACTACAAGAGAGGAGATTCCACCTGAACATGAGGAAGAACTTCCTGACTGTGAGAGCCGTTCAGCAGTGGAACTCTCTGCCCCGGAGTGTGGTGGAGGCTCCTTCTTTGGAAGTTTTTAAACAGGGGCTGGATAGCCATCTGTCAGGGGTGATTTGAATGCAATATTCCTGCTTCTTGGCAGAATGGGGGTGGACTGGATGGCCCAGGAGGTCTCTTCCAACTCTTTGATTCTATGATCTAATCACCTCTCAACAAAAGATTGCTCCAGGCACGCCAGGCCTTCAAACGCTAATCAAGGTGGTCAGTTGAAACATTCTCACCTAGCTCCAGCAGACAATAGTTCTTTGTCCCACCCTGGTCTTTCCACAGATATATAAACCCTTTTTCCCTAGTTCCAACAGACTTCACTACCTCTGAGGATGCTTGTCATAGATGCAGGCGAAACGTCAGGAGAGAATGCCTCTAGAACATGGCCATATAGCCCGAAAAAACCTACAACAACCCAGTGATTCCGGCCATGAAAGCCTTCGACAATAAATCAGGGACATCTAATCACCTCTCAACAAAAGATTGCTCCAGGCACTGCCAGGCCTTCAAATGCTAATCATGGTGGTCAGTTAAAACATTCACACCTAGCTCCAGCAGACAAGAGTTCTTTATCCCACCCTGGTCTTTCCACAGATATATAAACCCATTTTTCTAGTTCTAACAAACCTCACTACCTCTGAGGATGCTTGCCATAGATGCAGGCGAAACGTCAGGAGAGAATGCCTCTAGAACATGGCCATGTAGCCTGAAAAAAACTACAACAACCCAGTGATTCCGGCCATGAAAGCCTTCGACAATACATTGTTTATATTTTTGCAATGCAGGCCGCATGTACACTTTCAAGCAATGCAGCTTGAACTGGATTATATGCGTCTATACTGCCATATAATCCAGTTCAACCTCCATTATAATTGCAATGTATTCTTAGCCACAAAGGTGGACAATTTTGGAACTTGGGGGAATTTTGGAACAGTTCGGATTTGGGGGTAAATTATGCTCAATCTTTCTCTATTATCCATCTGTGTTTGTTTACAATAAACTCTGTGAACCACGTGATTTTCTACTATCCGCAGGAATCAGGCATTTTTTTTTCTCTTTCCCAGAGTAAATATTCCTCCCTGAACAGACATGCGCAGTAAAGACCACCATGGAGCTGTTATCCTTTAGCAACTGTATATATATATTTGGGATTTATAGGAGAGACATTCCACGCAAAATAGATGCGCTGTGAGCAGGATTCGAACCTACGCAGGGAGTCCCCATTGGATTTCAAGTCCAACGCCTTAACCACTCGGCCATCACAGCAGTACACAAGGATACCTCTGTAACCTTTCCAAAAGAAGGCAACTTGGGCAAGAATGTGTTTAGGTACATCTACATTGTTGAATTAAAGCAGTTTGATACTACTTTAACTGCTATGGAAACGTGGGTATTATAGTCTACCATGGTCTTTTTAGCTTTGACTGCCAAAGAGTGCTAACTGCATTAATTAATTGTTTTTTCCCTAAATTTAGAATTATCCAATTATTAGCAATTATCCAAGAGTGCATCTGCACTGCAGACTTAATGCAGTTTGACACCACTTTAGATGCCATGGGACTTGTAGTTTTAAAAAGTCCTTCCTGCTAAAATGGGCTGGTGCCCTACCAAAACTACAAATCCCAGGATTCCAGAGCGTTTGTGAAATGGCACTTAAAGGTATTTATTATTAGTTTAAAACCATTATTTTAAAGTATTTATTTACTTACTATTATTTACTAAAAGTCCTTCCTGCTAAAATGGGCTGGTGCCCTACCAAAACTACAAGTCCCAGGATTCCAGAGCGTTTGTGAAATGGCACTTAATAGTATTTATTATTAGTTTAAAACCATTATTTCAAAGTATTTATTTATGTACTATTATTTACTAAAAGTCCTTCCTGCTAAAATGGGCTGGTGCCCTACCAAAACTACAAATCCCAGGATTCCAGAGCGTTTGTGAAATGGCACTTAAAGGTATTTATTATTAGTTTAAAACCATTGTTTCAAAGTATTTATTTATTTACTATTATTAAAGTCAAACTGCATTAATCCTCCTCCTGAGAAATAGTAATCAGTAATCTCAGCAACTGGAAAAGAGCCTTTTCCTTTGAGAGGAACGAAATGGCAAGCAAGAGGTTAAGAGGATGGGCATTTACCCACAGTCAATATGGTCGACTAGGCTTCGTCACGCTTGGTAAAATCTCGCGATATTCTAGGAAGCGGGCAAAACAGAACAGAACAAGCCTCCCAAGCGGTTGCTATGGGCAACGGCGCGGCCTAGAGTTGAGGCCTTAAAATCGAGCCCTGGGGAAAAATTGAATGTTCCCGCCAAAACAATAGGTGAGTAAAGTGGGGAGGATATGGGGCTCTATTAATTAATTGGTTCATTAATTAATATGATGAATTCCATTAGGAATTGTAGTTGAAATAAAGGACAGGCCTCTTAGGCCTTGAATGGTTATACAGAAGAGGGAATTTAAGCAGATTGTACTGTTTGTACAGCATAGTGTCTAGATCCAGGGAAGTCATGCTCCCCATGCTCTATTCCGCCTTGGTTAGACCACACCTGGAATATTGTGTCCAATTCTGGGCACTACAATTGAAGAGAGATGTTGACAAGCTCGAATGTGTCCAGAGGAGAGCGACTAAAGTGATAAAAGGTCTGGAGAACAAGCCCTATGAGGAGCGGCTTAAGGAGCTGGGCATGTTTAGCCTGAAGAAGAGAAGGCTGAGAGGAGACATGATAGCCATTTATAAATATGTGAGAGGAAGCCACAGGGAGGAGGGAGCAAGCTTGTTTTCTGCTTCCTTGGAGACTAGGACACGAAACAATGGCTTCAAACTACAAGAGAGGAGATTCCATCTGAACATGAGGAAGAACTTCCTGACTGTGAGAGCCGTTCAGCAGTGGAACTCTCTGCCCCGGAGTGTGGTGGAGGCTCCTTATTTGGAAGCTTTTAAACAGAGGCTGGATGGCCATCTGTCAGGGGTGATTTGAATGCAATATTCCTGCTTCTTGGCAGAATGGGGTTGAACTGGATGGCCCATGAGGTCTCTTCCAACTCTTTGATTCTATGTTTAATTGGCAGGTTTTAAATGTGTCAAGTGTCTTCAGGTGCAAGGCTTTGTTTTGTTTTTGAGGGAGCGAGTTATTATAATGATAATAACAATAACAACTATTATTATTATTACAACAATAATAATATTTATTTACTTCATTTATATACCGCTTTTCTCAGCCCTTGGGCGACTCAAAGCGGTTAACAATAGCAAAATTCAATGCTCAACATCATAAAAACAGTTAAAAAACAATTAAAACAATGACATAATAAACAATCAATTAAACATAGCTATAACATCTCGTTAGCGTCTCATAAGTAGAATCGAGATCCAATCTCATCATCCGTTGTTCCATATTCCTATATTCATTACACTGCCTATTTAAATGCCTGCTCCAATAACCAGGTCTTCACTTTCCTCCAAAATGCCAATAGGGAGGGGGCCAATCTAATTTCTGTAGGAAGAGCGTTCCACAGCCAAGGGGCCACCACTGAGAAGGCCCTGTCTCTTGTCCCCACCAGACGTACTTGTGATGCAGGTGGAACCGAGAACAGGGCCTCCCCAGATGATCTTAACGTCCTAGCTGGTTCATAGAAGGAGATGCATTAGGACAGGTAAGTTGGGCCAGAACCGTTTAGGGCTTTATAAGCTAATGCCAGCACTTTGAATTGTGCCTGGTAGCAAACTGGCAGTCAGTGGAGCTGGCGCAGCAGATGAGTTGTATGCTCCCTGAGCACCGCTCCTGTCAGTATCCTGGCTGTCGAACGTTGGACCATTTGAAGCTTCCGAACAGTCTTCAAAGGCAACCCCACGTAGAAAGTGTTGCAGTAGTCTATACAGAATGTAACCAGAGCGTGGGCTACCGTGGCCAAGTCAGACTTCCCAAGGTACAGGCGCAGCTGGCGCACAAGTTTTAACTTACAAGGATGTTTTAAGTTTTACAAATAAACTTTATTTATACCCCGCCACCATCTCCCCAAAGGGACTCGGGGTGGCTAACATGAGGCCAAGCCCAAGGATTACAGTACAGCAAAGTAAAATACAATAGCAAATAATAATAACAAAGTAAAATATATTATAATTATATATTTTATATTACATGTAATATTGCTACTAATATTATAATATAATAGTATAGTACAATATAGTAATATATAATACTTATATTGTACTATGCTAATAATATAATATATTGTATGTATATATATCTTGTAAGCCTCTCTGAGTCCCCTTTGGGGTGAGAAGGGCGGCATATAAATGTCGTAAATAAATAAATAAATAAATAAAATACAAACAAATACACAATAAACAAACACAAAATAAAATAGTGGAAGAATAAAAACAGAGTGGGCAGGCGAAATGCACAGGATAAAATTGATAAAACCCTGGGTGAGATTAGGTAAATGGAATATTGTGTATCTGGGGGAGAACTCAGAAGGGCGAACAATGTGGTTGACCTTCACTAAGGGATGAGAGAAAGTGCATCATGAGGACAGATCTGTACTGGGACGGACATGGTGTGGGGATGATGATGATGATAATAATAATAATAATCTTCATTTGTAGCCCGCTACCATCGCCCCAAGGGACTCGATGCGGCTTACATGAGGCCAAGCCCAAAGTACATCAAACAAAATATCAAAGCACAACATCAATAAGCAATCAATCAATCAAATACAAATAATATAAATCGCATAAACAAAAAACAGTCAATAGTGACATAAACAATTTTAAAAATGGCCGGGCCAAATGTAATAGATTAAAATTGAAAATATGTTGATGTGGACAAGGTAAAATATAACTAGGATAGGATTATCATGTCCACTTAAAAGTTTGTGCCAAGTCCACACCAATCACACAAAATTATTATTATTAGCACCTATCATCCCATGCTAACACTTTGTAGTGATTTGTTTGTTTTTTTCTTGTCCTTTCTGTTGACAGGATTGCATTGCCCTTTGGATGCTTGGAGAGAATGCCTTTGGTCAGCGGAGTGGTACCCGCACGGTTCCTGACCATCACGGCCCACTTGGTCATCGTGATCACCATCTTTTGGTCAAGGGTGAGAGACCCATCCCCATCCTTGGGCTGCCATTCCAGCCTCCTCAAATGTGCTTCCAATTGTTTGTGCTTTTTAAAGACCTCCTCCTGTGTGAAAATGAATTATGCCTCCCTCAAGTGAACTTCAGCAAAACACCTTCCCTTCCCGGACAGATTGGCAATTCATCTAGTGATGTTGAATGTCAGTGACCAGGGAGAGCAAATGGGGTTGTATAGTAGAATCATAGTTGGAAGAGCCATCCAGTCCAGCCCGCTGCCATGCAGGAACACAGAATGAGGGCCTCCCGACAGATAGCCACTCAACTTCTGCTTAAAAACCTCCCAAGAAGGAGACTCCACTGCACTCTGAGGCAGCATATTCCATTGTTGAACAGCTCTTATCACCAGGTTTTTCCTAATGTTTAGGTGGAATCTTTTCCCCTGCAATTAGAACCCATTGGTCCGTGTCCTAGTCTCAAGTGGAGTGGGTATTTGAATATGACTCAGGGCCAGGGTTTGAATTCCTACTTAGCCATGAAAACTGCTGGGTGATCTTGGTATTTAAGAGGAAAGGAATGGCAAACCTCCTCCGCATGAGACTTGCTGAGAAAACTCTAGGATGGGGTTTCTATAAACTGGGATTGGCTTGGAGACCTATAGCAACAATGTCAGAATTTAAGCTGCACCTACAGCAAGCATGGGCAAACTTTGGCTTTCCTGGTGTTTTGGACTTCAACTCCCACAATTCCCAACGGCCTTTAGGAATTGTGAGAGTTGAAGTCTAAAATGTCCGGAATGTCAAAGTTTCCCCATGCCTGATCTACACTTTGACACCACTTTAACTGTCATGGCATCATACCATGGAATCCTGAGTTTTGTAGATTGATGATGCACCATCATTCTTTGACAAATAATGCTAAAAACCTTGTAAAATTACACTTGTGATTCCAAAGCACTGAGCTGAGAATAATATTCTGTGCACTATTGGCATTACAGCTGGAGATGCTCAGTTTTTCTATGCCAATCTAGCTGAAATTCACACTGAGACAGGAGATGTGCAAAGAGGCTTTGCCTCTTCTCTGAGCAGTAATGGGGATTTCTCAAATAAAGTAGAAATTGAACATTTTCCGGCCTTCTTTTCTGCCTCTTAGATGTTTCCCACACAGAGCTACTTCAAGAACAATCTCTCCAGAAGATCTAATAGGTGTGAAGGATATTGAGAAATAAGATGTCAGGGGTTAGTCCGGGGTGCAGGAGGAAATGGCCATCTGTTCTCAGAACTACTGGGAAGATTACAACTTCCAGAAAAGGTTTCCCCCCTTTTCATACTCTGTGTATGGTACAAACATAGTGAGATATGCTTTATGAAAGAGCCCAAAGCAACTGGAACAGGTTGTGTCGTCAGACTGCCTGGCTTCTCCCTTCAGCAGATCTCAATCTGTATCTTCTAGGGTGTTGTAGTTCAACCTATAATTGTGTCTGATGTTCATAATGGGAATCAGGGTGAAGGGTTTTCTGGGCCTGGTTCTGTTGGCAATGGGGATGAGGGTTTGCTGAGGTGTCTCCTGCAGATTCACAAGGTCACATTCCTAGGAGAGGCCCTCAACAGTCTTTCTCTGAGAAACTGTCTTCTGAAGATGAATTGTGAAGTGCAGAGTTTAATGAGAGTGAAGATAGAAAGCAAGACTTTTGTAAACAAAGGCATAGTTCTCAGGCACAACAAAAGTCAATTCGTCTGCAGGAAAAGAGAGATAAGAAATCCTTATCTGGTTGTAAGAGCAAGAGAAATGCTTTACTTTTGGTTCAGGAGTCAGGAAAAGCTTTATATGGATACAAGGGAAAGAATTGTGTCAGTCTCGTCAACATTGGAATTTTATAACGGTCTTGTTTCTACGTATTCCTAATTTCATGTTCCAAGTTTTGTCAGGCTCCTGATTTGTGTATTGGATTTTCATGCTGCATTGTTCTGTGGATTTTGTACCTTTGAATATTGTGTTTTACCTTGTGCCTTGAAGCTCATGGACTATTGATTATCTTGGGACTATACTGTTTTGACCATTTTTATTGTTTTGCTTAAATTTATTCCTTAAATAACTGCTTGCTGATTTTACCAAGCTGGTGTTTAAAGTCAGAGGTGTTCCTGCTCTGGAGTACAACATGGGGGGGGGGGGGTTCTTATGGGAGTGAGAGTAATGCCTCACACAAAAGGAATAATAGGGCTTACTAGTGCCTGGTTCCTTGTGCCAAACCAACACATAGTCTCTCTTCTAGGAAAACAATGTCCGAGCTTCATTACCCCTCCAGTGCACTTACGAGGAGTTTGAGGATCGGGACACAGAGTAAGTACCTTGCCTGGGGGGCTATTCCTTCTTCAGTTGTCTTTTGTAATACATATGTAGTTTCTCTAAGACCAGAGTCTGTAGAACTAACTGCTTTTCTGCATGGAACCTTGACTTAGATGGCTCAAGACAGAATTCAATTATTAAAAATAAATGAATGAACTTGGAATAAATACAAAGAAAAAAAAGTGTAGCACTTCCCTCCCTGTATCCCTGTGATTTGCACAGTGGCTGCCATATATAAGCACCTCAGGGCTATCCATAGTGGTGGACTAACTCCAGGAACACTTTAAAGTTCAGACTAAAACACAGAGTAGATTTATCTCCCCACTGGCATATCCCTCACTAGCTGGATAAAAACCCATGTTTATGATTGTGTGTTTTACTAATAGTGATAATAATAATAAATGAAATTGGAGGGGGAGGTAAGGAGAGAAAGGAAACTGAAGCCCCATCCCCACTGCTATAGAAAAATCAGATTTGCTTTGAAGCATATGGCAGCATAGACTCATATAATCCAATTCAAAGCACATGATGTGGATTGTCTGATTTGATAATCTGGATTATGTGGCAGTGTAGATCCAGTCCCAGTTAATGTTGAAATGGCTGTTCATGTTGTGGAATCATGTACAGAATGTACTTTCCTTTCCTCAGCAGTTTCGTGCTGTTTCTGTGTGTCTGTGCATATGAACATTAGACAGAGAAAGAGAGGCTAGCAGAGATTGGTTGCTTGAAGCAAGATCAAGAAAAAATGTTAGGTTTCTTTAGAACAGGCATGGGCAAACTTGGGCCCTCTAGGTGTTTTGGACTTCAACTCCTAAAATTCCTAACAGCTGGTGGGAGTTGAAGTCCAAAACACTCAGAGGGCTGAAGTTTACCCATGCCTGCTTTAGAAAAATGAGAAACATCCCTTCTTGTGGTTTTCCCTCTCCAGGTTGGTGGTGGCGCTCTCGGTAACCCTTGGCCTGTTTGTGGTGGAGCTGGCTGGCTTCTTCTCTGGGGTGTCCATGTTCAACGACATGCAAAGCCTTCTCTGTATCCTTTACGAATGGTAGAGGAGAATGCAGAAGCTAGATGAGAGTGGAGAAGATACATCCATACAGAGGGCAGTTAGATGCACAAACCAGGTTGTTTATAGCCTGAGGGAGTTGACTCCAAGTGTAGAGAACCAGCTTTGATACCAATTTGAAATTGGTAGATCCAGGAGTGAGATAAGTGCCAGTGGACATCATGAGGCGGTGAAGCAACCAGAATCCTCACCTTCGTTAGCATGGACATACTTCTGCTCACAACCACTGATTCTGTTCCTGTGGTTGTGATTATAGCTTACTGCCAAATGCAGCTTCTGTAGCAGCCCACTCCTCAAACCTTACAGCCACCCCATTAGGACTTTGAGGGTGGGTTGTTGTGAAGCGTTGACTGTTGTTGCTCCCTGACTGAGCATCCTTCACTGTTGCAGCCACTGTTGCTCACTCATCTGCTGCCATCACCTTACTCTTCTTCCTCTTTGAGCAGTGGGACAGCAACCTCTACTGGTGGATCCTTGCCTTTTGCAGGTCAGTTCCATGAACTTTTTTTCTGTGTCAGGAGTGACTTGAGAAGCTGCAAGTTGCTTCTGGTGTGAGAGAATTGGCCATCTGCAAGGACATTGCCCAGGGGACGTCCGGATGTTTTCCCATCCTGTGGGAGGCTTCTCTCATGTCCCCACATGAGAAGCTGGAGCTGACAGACAGAAGCCCACCACACTCCCTATATTCAAACCACTGTTCAGCTTCTGGGGGGAACCTAGGACAAAACATGGTCTCCAAAGGAATCTGAGGGCCCTTCCAGACAGGCCCTATATCCCAGGATTGGATCTCAGGGTTTCTGTTTTAAACTGGATTATATGAGTCCGCACTGCCAGATAGTCTGGGATAAAGAGAAAATCTGGGATCAGATCCTGGGATATAGGGCTTTTCTGGAACGGCCCCAAGTGTAACTAATAACCATTGTAAACCCTTTGGATATCTTGAACCATCTCATCTAGTTGCTGTTATGAAGGTACTGTTGATATAATTCATGTTCAAAAGAGAGCCCTCTTTCCACATTTAGTGCTGGGTGGGTGCCAGTTCTTCCTCTTCCCCTCAAAATGGGTAGTGAAGGTTTTCAGTCTAGCACAGGTTGCTCAGTCTCACAGACCCAGCCACCCTCAATAAAACAACAATTTCCCTGACTGACTGCATCAGCTCTGGCTGCTCACTGTAGCGCCTCCATCTGCCTCTCCTTTTTCGTCTTTGAACGCTGGGAGATTGTCACTTACTGGTACATCATGGGCTTCTGCAGGTAGATTCCTAGCTCTTTCTCTCTGTGTATGTTTTAGAATGCACTTATAATACTCCACAGGCGGGCATGTTTAATCTCTGCCCATGAAGTAGGTATTGACCTTTCCCTTCTTTGTCCTTTCCCCTTCCAGCGCATTACCTGCTGCTATTGAGGTCTTGCTCTTCATCTCAGTCTTTGGACTGAAGAAGAAGCCTTTTTGAAGAACTGGGGCACTTGGTCCAGAGGAAGAGAACTTTTTTAGGATCACACTGTGGGAGGGAATCACCCTATGAAACCTGCAAGACTGATGCACAAGTGCTTTTCAGCAGAATATGGATGACTGCAGCCAGAGGAAGGGAAAGGATTGAAATATCTGGGGCAGGGGCTTGGTTTTGTGCCCTTCCTCCTTCCCAGATTTCCCCTCTTCATCTTTGCCCTTTGTCTCCATTCATAATGGTTCCTGTTCTAACAAGAGGGTGGTCTCCTGCGGCATGCTGGTGCCCTCCAGCGGAGTCCTTTGGCTGTTGCATCAGCAGGGAATCTGCACATTTAACAATCATGCACATGTTTTCATCCATAGTGCCAAACTTAACCTCCAGAAGAGTTTGAAGTGTTTATGGCTGGCTGGCCAGCCTCTGTAATAGGCAAGGACAAACTCTGGCCCTGGGGGTGTTTTGAACTTCAACTCCCACCATTCCTAACAGCCTCAGGCCCCTTCCTTTTCCCCCTCAGCCGCTTAAGCCGCTTAAGTGGCTGAGGCGGAAAAGGAAGGGGGCTGAGGCTGTTAGGAATGGTGGGAGTTGAAGTCCAAAACACCCCCAGGGCCCAAGTTGGCCCATACCTGGTCTATTGTACATGTCAATAAAAGGCAACCATATTCATCTCTGTGCTCAAAGGAAAACATATCAAGGAAGGGGCCTGAGGCTGTTAGGAATCGTGGGAGTTGAAGTCCAAAACACCTGGAGAGCCAAAGTTTGCCCATGCCTGCTCTGTAAAGATCAAGGTCAAATAATTACCTCGGGAAGGAATATGTTTGTTTTGATAATAGGCATGCGTTTTATTCTGTATAGATGACGGTTGGTGGTGCTGTTTTAAGACTAAAATTGCTTTTTTAATTAAAAAAAAACCTCAATAAAACCAGGCCCTTTTTATAAACCTGGCGGATTTATTTATTTCGTGTCAAAAGCATTGCATAAATAAAACTGATAAAATATAGGGAGCACATAATAATGTAATGTTATATAATATATTGTATATACATATAATATGTATGATATTATAATGTAATGCAATTTAATATTAATCATAATATGATATTATATTTATATAATATCATATTATAATTAGTCACCTACGGATGTGAGAGCTGGACTATAGGGAAGGCTGAGCGAAGGAAGATAGATGCTTTTGAACTGTGGTGCTGGAGGAAAGGTCTGAGAGTGCCTTGGACCGCCAGAAGATCCAACCAGTCCATACTTCAGGAAATAAAGCCTGACTGCTCATTGGAGGGAAGGATAGTAGAAGCAAAGATGAAGTACTTTGGCCACATCATGAGAAGACAGGAAAGCTTAGAGAAGGGAATGATGCTGGGGAAAGTGGAAGGAAAAAGGAAGAGGGGCCAGCCAAGGGCGAGGTGGATGGATAGCATCCTTGAAGTGACTGGATTGACCTTGAAGGAGCTGGGGGTGGTGACGGCCGACAGGGAACTCTGGCATGGGCTGGTCCATGAGGTCACGAAGAGGCAGGGCATTGTGGTCGAGCATACAGATGCGGAGTTGTCTGTTCTGCTCCACAGTCACACAAGGTGGAGGATTCTTCTAAATAATGCCATTTTGGCAGCTTGTCTTTTGATCTGCCCACTCCACTTCTGAGTCTGTTCAGGGACTTCCAAATTGCCCATTCTTGGTTTGCCCCTGGAGGAAGACCCTCATCCAATTGGGATTTCCTGGTTTACCTGGGATAGTCTTGCTGTTGCTGGGGGAATGTTAAGAGGAGTCATAGTTCTCATGAAGCTTTTCCTTGATATGCATCTACTGGGAGGAGGCTGATAGCCATGCAGTGAGTGGATTTCACAGCGTTCAACCTTATTTCTCTCACAGTTAGCAGCAACTTCCTATTGCACAATGCCAGCTAGCTTGTTGAGTCTATCAACAGGTGTAGGTTTAAGACATCATGTGATTATTCTGCATGTTACGTTCAATGCTATGTTCACCTGCTTCACGTGGGCAGACGTGTGCCAAACAGGGCAGGCATACTCGGCAGTTGAGTAAGACAAGGCCAGGGCTGATGCTCTTATTAATTTTGGGTCTGCACCCCATGCGCTGCCAGTAAGTTTCCACAGGATGTCATTGCATGCAACTGCTTTGTGCTTGGTGTTCATGCAGTGTTTCCTAAATGTTAGTGTT
The DNA here is from genome assembly GCF_037176765.1 of Anolis sagrei. Taxonomy (NCBI): domain Eukaryota; kingdom Metazoa; phylum Chordata; class Lepidosauria; order Squamata; family Anolidae; genus Anolis; species Anolis sagrei. Next base: position 7,281,999 of record NC_090026.1, read on the forward strand.
TGATCTAAGGTGACACCAAGATATTTAGGATGCAAACAGTGTTTGAGCTCTTGGTTTTCCCAGGTAACTTTCAATTTCCTGTTGACTTCGTAGTTGCGTAGGTAGAAAGCACACACTTGTGTCTTGGCATGGTTAAGCTTCAGGTGGTTATCTTTGTAGTAGCTGGAGAGATTTTTCAGGGCATTTGTAAGTTGGTTTTTGACTGTTTCAAAGTCATTTGAAAACCTCCAGGTGTAAATAGTACTTCTTAAACTTACTATACGTGTGATTTGAAAGTTGTACTGGTAACCCCTTCCACCACAGAAGGGCTTTAGAACCTGCTTCCCCTCTCCTGCCTGCTGGACAGACGCAGTGGTTCTCAACCTTCCTAATGCTGCGACCCCTTAATACAGTTCCTTACCCTAACCCCCAACCATATCTTTATTTTCATTGCTACTTCACAACTGTAATTTTGCTCCTGTGATGAATCATCTTGTAAATATCCAATATGCAGGATGTATTTTCATTCATTTGGCACAAATACTTGATACACCTAAATTTGAACACTGGTGGGGTTGAGGGGAGGATTGAGTTTGTCATTTGGGAGTTGTAGTTGCTGGGATTTATAGTTCACCTACAGTATCAAAGGGCATTCTGAACTCCACCAATGATGGAATTGAACCAAACTTGGGACACAGAGCTCCCACGACCAACAGAAAATACCAGAAGGGTTTGGTGGGCATTGGCCTTGTGTTTTAGAGTTGTAGTTCACCTACATCCAGAGAGCACTGATGCATCTGGACCAAACTTGGTACGAATACTCAATATGTCCAAATGTGGACACTAGTGGGGTTTGGGGAAGATAGACCTTGACATTTGGGAGTTGTAGTTGCTAGGATTTATAGTTCACCTATAATCAAAGAGCATTCTGAACTCCACCAATGATAGAATTGGGCCAAACTTCCCACATGGAACCCCCATGACCGACAGAAAATACTGTGCTTTCTAATTGTCTTTGGCAACCCCTCTGACCCCCCCTCGGACCCCCCCCCCCCCCCCCCCAGGTTGAGAAACACTGGACTAGAGGTTTTTAAAAAATGTTTTATGGATATTTTAATGGCTTGGTTTAATTAATTCTATTTTAATGTTTGTAGGCTAAAGGTTTTTAAATTGCATCGTTTTTAATGTTTGTGTCTCAATTGAGACACACCGCTCAACAAAAGACATGGTGTCTTGGTTTTTAGGCCTGTTCCTGAGGTTATTTAGGGGTGTTGATTCAGAAAATTGCATTGGATAGAGTGCACCAGCTCTTGTTTCTTAGATACAGTCAGTTATGATTATCTGGGCGAGCAGATGGCAATTAGTAGATACAATGTGTTCTCTATCTCAGAAAGTAGAGCCAATGGGGGAAAACTAGTGCTGCTTTTTGGAATATACCCCAAAACAGGGCTAACATTTGAGGCACCAAAATGTGTATGGGCCAGTGTTGTTGTTATTTATTTATTTATTTATTTATTGTGTCAGAAGCAAATTGAGAATGCAGTTATAATGTATAGAAAACCCACAAACAAAGTTAAAAGCTTGGCATGATACTAAATGTCCTTTGACCAGAAGCTGGCCATTTGGAGTGCCTTGGTGTAGCTGTGAGAAGTTTCTCCATCGTGCATGTGGCAGGGCTCAGATTACATTGTAATCAGTGGTCTGTGGTTTTCTCTTCTTCTCACTCATGTGTCGTGGACTCCACTTTGAAGCCCCATTTCTGAAGATTGGCCCTGCATCTTGTGGTCCCAGAGCGCAGTCTGTTCAGTGCCTTCCAAGTTGCCCATTCTTCTGTGTGCCCGGGGGGAGTTTCCATCCAGTCTTAGCCACAGATTGGGGACAAATGCAAGATACTCCACTTAGTATCTTAGAACCAGAGTGTTTGAGGACTGGGACATCTGTAGGGAGACCAAGGTGCTTTTTTATAAAGCGATTGTCCTCCCAACCCTGCTCTATGCCTGCGAAACGTGGACTGTCTACAGACGTCACATGCAACTCCTGGAACAATTCCATCAGCTCTGCCTCTGGAAAATCCTACAAATCTCTTTGGAAAACAAGCGGACAAACATCAGCGTGTTGGAAGAAGCAAAGACCACCAAGTGTGACTGTTGGATCTATAGCAGGCATCCTCAGAACTTGTGAGGTCCAGCATACAATTTAAAAACATACAAATATGCAAAAACTAAAACAGGATTAAATATAAACAGCATTTAAAAAAATCATCACTGGGAATCACTGGGTTCTTGTAGGATTTTCCGGGCTATATGGCCATGTTCTAGAGGCATTTTCTTCTGACGTTTCGCCTGCATCTATGGCAAGCATCCTCAGAGGTAGTGAGGTCTGTTTGGACTAAGTGTGACACTCTGGCTATTAGATTGAACCTTGAATCTCTGCAGCAACCAGAAAATGTAATTTAGGTGCAAACAGTGCTGCCTTTTTGGTTGGTGCAAGAGATGCCACCCACACCTTGTCCCTCAGTCGTGACGCAGGGCAGTTTATGCAAATAAGGACACCGCATGGCTCTCTGGGAAAATCGAAGTGGCGTCTTTCTGATCTGCTTAGCTGGGATAATATTTGACACGGTGGGCTATGGAGGGCAGGGAAAGGAGCCTTAAAGGGCTTTTGGTTGAAGAGCGGGGAGAAAGGGTTCCTCTTTAGCCACCGTGATCTGGATGGCAGTGGTGAAAATGTCAGCACAGGCGCCTACTATCCCTTGGTATCGTCAGTGAGGTATATCCTGACCTGTTCCTCCTCCGGGAGAAACAGTGACATGATGAATGGAGACGGCATGAGACATGATTAGGGTCTCCCGCTGGCCGGGGAGCGCAACGCCCCGGCCTGCTCCTTTCTGATTCCACTGGCGATCACTTTAAATCAAAAGGGTGAAAAATAGAACCAAGTTTGCTCATTGAGTTCAATTCCATAGATATCACGTGATTGTGAGTTACAAACGCAAGTATTTTGTCCTCTCCCTCGCCTCGTAGAAGTATGGCTCAGTCCCCATTTATCTTATGTGCGTCACGGCTCCTGCTCTTTGTTTATTCTGTTATGATTGGTTGCTCAAAGCCTGGCAAGCTTACGTCATTTCGATCCGATTGGACGCCTTTTCTACTCTCTGATTGGCCAAGTAAATCTAGGCCACGCCCATTCTTGTTTCTAGGTCACATGTTCCCGCCCCTTTTTTTCTCCCATTATTTCCTCCAATCCATAACGTTCCAGTTCACAAAATGGTCGGCGTATCCGCCTTTGTTGCAATCTCTCTCCTCTTATTGGCTAAGCGTTCGGTGACTGACATCTCGAGCCTGTGACCAATCACGAGGGAGCTTTCTTACACGCCTCATGAGCGCACTAATCGGCTTCGTCCTTACATCGTTCTCCAAATCCGGCCTCTTCCCTCCCACTTGTTCGAATTCGTTGAGAGGGCGAGGACGCTTGGCCAATGGGGAGGAAGGAGGGCGGGGCGTGTGTTGTAGACGGCTGGTTGATCCAATGAGGAAACGAAAAACTAGTTGCGCAAAAGGAGGAGGGACTCTTTGCCACCCAATGAGGGGACGCGTTTGTGACGGCACGCACGCACCGTACCGGCAGCCAATCACGCTTCAGGAGGGTAGATTTGAAAGGCAAGAGTCTTCACTTTGTGGTGAGACGCTGAAGGGGAAGTGCAGGTAAATTTATGTATTTATCGTGTCAGGGGAACCAGTCGATTATATTACATTTCTAACAGAACAAAGCAAACAAACAGACAAAATACAAAACTTGTGAGTTTGGTAGTTGATTAAATGTCCTTTGACCAGTATCTGGCCACTTGGAGTGCCTCTGGTGTTGCTGCAAGAAGGTCCTCCATGGTGCATGTGGCAAGGCTCAGGTTGCATTGCAGCAGGTGGTTTGCTCTTCTCCACACTCGCATGTCGTGGATTCCACTTTGTGGCCCCATTTCTGAAGGTTGGCTCTGTATCTCGTGGTGCCAGAGCGCAGTCTGTTCAGCGCCTTCCAAGTCACCCAGTCCTCTGTGCGCCCAGGGGGGAGTCTCATCTGATACCACCTACGGATTGAGGTTCTGGGTTTGAGCCTGCCACTTTTGGACTCTCGCTTGCTGAGGTGTTCCAGCGAGTGTCTCTGTAGATCTTAGAAAACTATTTCTTGATTTAAGTCGTTGACGTGCTGGCTGATACCCAAACAAGGGATGAGCTGGAAAGGTCTCTGCCTCGGTCCTTTCACTATTGGCTGCTACTTCCCGGCGGATGTCAGGTGGTGCAATACCAGCTAAGCAGTGTAATTTCTCCAATGGTGTAGGGTGCAGACACCCCGTGATAATGCGGCATGTCTCATTAAGAGCCACATCCATTGTTTTAGCATGGTGAGATGTGTTCCACACTGGGCATGCATACTCAGCAGCAGAGTAGCACAGCGCAAGGGCGGATGTCTTCACTGTGTCTGGTTGTGATCCCCAGGTTGTGCCAGTCAGCTTTCGTATGATATTGTTTCTAGCACCCACTTTTTGCTTGATGTTCAGGCAGTGCTTCTTGTAGGTCAGAGCATGGTCCAGAGTGACTCCCAGGTATTTGGGTGCGCTGCAATGCTCCAGTGGGATTCCTTCCCAGGTGATCTTCAGAGCTCGGGATGCTTCTCTGTTCTTGAGATGAAAGGCACATGTCTGTGTTTTAGATGGGTTGGGGATCAGCTGGTTTTCCCTGTAATAGGCAGTAAGAGCACCTAGAGCTTCGGAGAGCTTCTGTTCAACCATCTCAAAGCTCCCTGCTTGAGCAGTAATGGCACGATCATCAGCATAGATGAAACTCTCTGCCCTTTCTGGCAATGCAGGTAAAGACGGACAGAGAAGAGCAGTTAAGCAGGAACCGCTTAACCGCCTGATTAAATGAAACGCTTTCCAGTCTTGGACTTAAATCAGTGTCTTCCAGCCTTTGGTACTCTGGTCTTCCTCATTGTGGGACTTCAGCTCCCAGAATCCCCCATCTTTAGCTGAATCAGGTGAGGCTTCTGAAACAAGTCCAAAACGCTTGGAAAACTAGAGATTGGGCATTACAGTGTTAGGCCTTTTTCTCCAGAATGATTCACACTAGTCAAAGGCGTTGGTTCCTAATATGGTCCCTAACTCGTTGCCTGCATCTTGATGTCAAATTGCCATGGAAGTAAGAAGCCATTCTAGTTATTTGGCGCAAATATGGCGCCCAAACCCTGACACAATAGTCATCCTAGGAAGCCCTGATAAACACCAGGCTTCTGGCTTACAATATAGAAATATCTGTAGCAGAGCAGGTTGCAATGTTGTTGTTCATTCGTTCAGTTGTCTCCGACTCTTCGTGACCTCATGGACCAGCCCACGCCAGAGCTCCCTGTCGGCCGTCACCACCCCCAGCTCCCTCAAGGTCAGTCCAGTCACTTCAAGGATGCCATACATCCATCTTGCCCTTGGTCAGCCCCTCTTCCTTCTACCTTCCACTTTCCCCAGCATAATTGTCTTCTCTAGGCTTTGCTGTCTCCTCATGATGTGGCCAAAGGACTTCAACTTTGTCTCTAGTCTCCTTCCCTCCAATGAGCAGTCGGGCTTTATTTCCTGGAGGATGGACTGGTTGGATCTTCTCGCAGTCCAAGGCACTCTCAGAACTTTCCTCCAACACCACAGCTCAAAAGCATCAATCTTCCTTCGGTCAACCTTCCCTATAGTCCAGCTCTCACATCCGTAGGTGGCTAATTATAATATCATATTATATAATTATAATATATTATTATTAGTATTATATTGCATTACATTATAATATCATATATATTATATGTTGTTCATTTGTTCAGTCCACTTTTGAGATTGCAACAAAGGCGGATACGCCGGCATCTCTCTTCCTTCGCTCAGCCTTCCCTAAGGTCCAGCTCTCACATCCGTAGGTGACTACAGGGAATACCATGGCTTTGACTAGGCGGATCTTTGTTGCCAGTCTGATGTTTCTACTCTTCACTATTTTATCTAAATTGGTCCTTGCTCTCCTCCCAAGAAGTAAGCGTCTCCTGATTTCCTGGCCACAGTCTGCACCTGCAGTCATCTTTGCACCTAGAAATACAAAGTCTGTCACAGCCTCCATATTTTCTCCCTCTATTTCCCAATTGTCAATCATTCTTGTTGCCATAATCTTGAGTTTTTTGATGTTTAGCTGCAACCCAGCTTTTGCTCTTTCTTCTTTCACCTTGATTAGAAGGCTCCTCAGCTCCTCCTCGCTTTCGGCCATCATTGTTAATTTTCATGGTTTCCTCCTTTCTGTTGAAATTGTCCACATGCTTGTGGATTTGAATGGCTTCTCTGTGTAGTCTGACATGGTCATTGTTAGAGCGGTCCAGCATTTCTGTGTTCTCAAATAATATGCTGTGTCCAGATTGGTTCATCAGGTGCTCTGCTATGGCTGATTTCTCTGGTTGAAGTAGTCTGCAGTGCCTTTCGTGTTCCTTGATTCGTGCCTGGGCAATGCTGCTGCATTTGGGGGTCCCGATGTAGACTTGTCCGCAGCTGCATGGTATACAGTAGACACCTGCAGAAGTAAGATGATCCCTCTTCTCCTTTGCTGAATGTAGCATTTGTTGGATTTTCTTAGTGGGTCTGTAAATTGTTTGTATGTGACCCAAATTTGGTAGGGAGAGAATGCTGACTTGTAAATGTAAAGTTGTTCATCTGGAGAGGCCCTGCTCACGATCCCACCTGCATCGCAAGCGCGATTGGTAGGAACAAGGGCCAGGGCCTTCTCGGTGGTGGCCCCACGACTCTGGAACTCCCTCCTCAAGGACATCAGGCATGCCCCAACATTGGCAGTCTTTAAAAGGAGCTTCAAAACATGGATGTTCCAGTGTGCCTTCCCAGATTAAGGTATCCCAAGAAACTTGTCCCAAATGCACTTTACGAGAGAGTTAGAATTGTCTGCACACCCACTTATCCCTAAAATATCCATCCTATTTCACCTGGACATGCCCAGCATTTTTAAAAATTTTAACCATTACATTTGGCCCTGCCACAGGTTTTTAAATGTGTCGGGATTTTTGTTATTGTTTTGCTTTGCTATGAGTTATTTATTGTTGTACTGTATTGTTGTTGTTGTGTTTTTTGTTTCTGATGTATTTGGGCTCGGCCTCTTGTAAGCCACACCGAGTCCTGCAGGAGGAGATGGTAGCGGGGTATAAATAAAGGTTTATTATTATTATTATTATTATTATTATTATTAAGGCCTCTTGAGGCAGAAAAAGGGACAATAGCAAAAATTACTTGTGGGGAAAGCCAGGAGGGACCTCTTCATGCAGCAGGAACCAAAATACATTGAACTACGTAGAGCAGGTATGGACAAATTTTGGCCCTCCCTCCAGGTGTTTTGAACTTCACAACTCCCACAATTCCTAACAGCTAGTAGGCTGTTAGGAATTGTGGAAGTCCAAAATACCTAGAGGGAGGGCCAAAATTTGCCCATGCCTGGCATACAGCCATGAAACAAAGGCGAAAACACAACATCAGGCATACACCACAAGGCTTCCCTCTGTGCCTATTTGTTGATATGTATATCTTCACTTCCAGCAACAGGTTCTTTTTTTTGTCTACAGATCCAGAATTGACCTGCATTACACTGAATGCCAGAGAGTCTTTTAGGACTTAGTCCCTAAAGCAACAGGAATCTTGGATTCTTTTTGGCGAGGTGCTGGACACCACCGCCACCTTTCTTCCCCTTTCTAGAGCCTGCTAATTGGAAGCAGAAGAAAAGAATCTATCAGCATCCAGGATGGCAAATAAGGAGAATGTGAGCAGCATCTACAGTAGTCTCTCTAAAGTAAGATGTGTTCTGCTTCTACTCATATTGGCTATATAGTGAGAGAATATCTGCTGGTGCTGAAGTTCCAATATGCAAAAAAGGGGTGTAGTGTTGTTGATTTGGAAAGTTTCCTAGACAAAGCTTGAAATCTAAGGATGAGCCAGGATGTTGTTGTTAAGCATTATGCATTAAGTACTAACCATAGTTCTTTACAGAGTGAGAGAATGAGCATACTATCTTGCTCAAAAATCTTATCTGAAGCACTGTTCTCCACATTTAACTGTGATAAGCAATTATTCTCTAAGGTCAAATGAGGAAATGATTCCTTCTCACTTACTAAGAGAGACAGAATAAAAGTCTAGTTTATTTAAATTTAGGTATAAGGTAGATGCAGAGGAGAGTGGAGGGTGAGTCCTGATGCCTCAGGGAGGGAAGGAGGAAGTTATCTAAGAAAATCCATAGGCGTGCAAGTTGTCACAGCAAATGAATTAAGGTTTGGAGTTTGTGATAAGATGCTGTGCTACTAATTTAATTGGAGATTTGCCTTGGAACTATTGTACTAAGATGTTAATTGCCTTAGTCCTTGGATTCTAGCATATCAAATCAAGTAACAAGATGTGTTTGTTGCGGTTCGACTTCATTTTATATATACTCAGGGATTTTGTGGAATGGCCTGGATTGCGATTGTTGGATTATGTACTGTATATACTCGAGTATAAGCCTAGTTTTTCAGTCCCCTTTTTAGGCTAAAAAGGTTATTCTAGGCTTATACTCGAGTCAAGGTTATTTATTATTTTACTCTGTTATTAGTATTATTTTTATTACATTTATTACGTTTATTATTTTACTCTATTATTATTACATTTATTTTTTTACTCTATTACTGTTATTAAATTTCCATTATTTACTCTATTATTATTATTATTATTATTATTATTACATTTATTATTTTACTCTCTTATTATTGGAAGAATACGCAAGCACATTGACATTGAAGAAGATTAGAATAATGGTTTCATCAGAGTTGGATAGTTTTATCTTAAATTACAGTTTTATGTAAATACACAAAAACATTTAACCTACTGATGATTTTCAGTAGCATCTGCATTTTTCACCCTCGGCTTATACTCGAGTCAATACATTTTCCAAGTTTCTTGTGGTAAAATTAGGTGCCTTGGCTTATATTTGGGTCAGCTTATACTCGAGTATATACGGTAATTTTAATTGTTTGTATTGATATGTTTTTAATTCCACATTTTGTTAAATGATGTCATGGTTTATGATTTAATTGAGAATTATGTTATTATAGTTATGTTAGGCTTCTGTATGTGAGGCATTAAATTTTGCCATAATTATGTTGGAAACCACTTTGAGGCCCCACTGGGGTGAGAAAAGTGCTTTACAAGTAAATAAACATTTAAAAAACAGTCTGGACTTGCCTTCCCATTTTTCCCCAGTACCAAAACAGCAGCCTGACAGGCGTTCAGCGGATTCCCTGTAAGGATAACAGTGCCACGTCTAGTACTCCTTCTGGGTCGCTTTTGATGCAAAGAGCTATTGCCAACACTGCAAAGTCCACTCTCAGGACCCCAACTGCCCAGAACCCACGTGAGTCCTCTATCTGCCTGGGAGGGTTGAAAATAGAAGACACATTGAGGCCTTGCAGATTGAGAAATGGCCTTCTGTATACTACAATGGAGCGTTTGCCCATTCTCCAACTGTCTCAATTAATGGGACATCCCAATTTTCAGATGTGATTGAAATTCCCTGGTTTCCTTCTCTTGCTTGCCACTTTTGCCCTCAGCTTTCTTCAGATGCTGCAAATTGATTTCAAAGTTTAGAAGTTGTTTGCATTCATTTCACTGACCCTCCTTTGTCAACTCAGAGAAAAGCCAAATTCTGCAGCCTGTCCTGACATGTCTGCTCTTGCTTTCATTCTTTACTTGTCATCTTCCCCATCTTGTAGCCCTCCTCGTTCATGCTCGACTCAGTATTCATCTATGAATTGTTGGCGATCATGTGTTAACAGGTCCCCAAGAACAGATTTTTCCTTTTGAGTCGTTGAGTTAGTTCCAATCTGCCTTTGAATAATGGTTTAGCTACTGATGACTGTTTGGATTGACACAAAGGAGACACTGTCATTGTCATGCCTCTGCTTTAATAATTTTAAAGAACTTGTTTTAGTTTTAATTCTTGTTACGTTTTAAGGTTTATATTGGAAAGTGTTTATAAAGTTAGTATATTATTGATGTCATGGTCTATCGCTAGTACAATAAACTATTCATTCATTCATTCATTCATACTGGTGAAGTCTGTCTAGCTCCAGCACTTTATTCCCAGCCCTGGTTCTACAGTTTGCATTTGCACAAGCTCTTGTCTTGCCTTATTACTCTCAAATCTGCACATGCCCACTTCTTTCGACTACTGGTTGTTTGATGTTTGGTTCGTTTTTATGATGTCTTTTAATTGTTTTAATATATTTTATTGTATGTTTTTAATTGTGTTACTTTGTAACCTTTGTTTATATTGGGCTTGGTCCCCATGTAAACTGCCCCAAGTCCCTTTGGGAAGATGGAGGTGGGATACAAGAATAAAGTTATTATTTGAAACACAACAAGATGAGTCCACAGCAAACAAGATCACTCTGCTGGCTTTTGTGTTGGATCACACACCGGACCCTTCCCAAGTGTCTAGGACTGTGTGATGTATTGGCGAATAATGTGTTCAGATCCCAGTAAGGTGGCCTGCAGCTGGCAGCTGGTAATTTTGTCAGCGCTGATTGTGTTTAAGTGCAGGCCAAGGTCTTTAGGCACTGCACCCAGTGTGCCGATCACCACTGGGACCACCTTTACTGGCTTGTGCCAGAGTCTTTGCAGTTGTTGTTGTTATTAGTCTATCTTAGTGTTTGGAGTTTTTAATTTTCACTGGGATAATCCAGCTTTGTTGTTTCTTTACAGCTGCCCCAGGCAGGGTGCCTATTCAGCCAGATTCTGCTGCCACTTCGGCAAAAGAAGAGTCTGAGTGAGTTTCCTTTTAAGTCTGCTTATTAATAGGTATATCCTGCCTTCTCTCCTAGGACTAGGATTGCAAGGTGAAATAAGGACACCGTTACTATCCCTTTAATAGTCTTTTCCAGGAGGAAATTTCAGCAGGTGTTGCTTGTGGTGCACAATGATTAAAGAGAGGAACCCTTTCCCTAATTTCACATGAAGGCTCTACAAAGCGGCACAGGATAGAATACGATGAAGTTAATGAAAAATGCAAAGGACATGAATATGTTATGGTCTATTAGGCTGTTATACACATTACAAATGTAAATGTACAAATTAGATGAAATCACTAGAGCCATGCCCACAGCTTTAGTAATAATAAAAATGTGTGTTAACTTGGTGCCAAAACAAATAGTTCTACAGAAAGTGTGTCATTACAGAAAAAACATTCTCCAGTCTGTTGTCAAAGGCTTTCATGGCCGGAATAACTGGATTACTGTGAGTTTTCTGGGCTGTATGGTCATGTTCCAGAAGCATTGTCTCCCGATGTTGCAACCTACAAGCATGTGGACAGTTTCAACAGAAAAGAGGAAACCATGAAAGTGAACAACATCTGGCCACCAGTATTTAAAAAAACTCTAAAATCAGGACAGTAAATAAAGAGCAACACTCAAAAACAGTGGAATTTCAGACGAACAATCAAGGTCAGCTAAATACCTTGCAACAAATTTATTTATTTATTTATTTGGAAGTTTTCTATACTGGCCTTCTCACCTCAACCGAGGGACTCAGGTCGGTTTACAGCATATATGCAATTACAAAATATACAAATACAACCGAGTGCAACATCATTAAAGATTAAAACAAAACAATAAAATACAATAAAACATCATCATTACAATTACCCAGGCCAGAACGTCAATACAATCGCAGTCGCAGTCGTAGTCACAGTTCATCAAAGATTCAGTCCTCAAAAGCCACATTCCAGAGCCAGGTCTTTAGTAATTTCCTGAAAGTCAGGAGGGAGGGGGCAGATTGGATCTCTACTGGAAGGGAGTTCCAGAACCGGGGAGCCACCACCGAGAAGGCCCTGTCTCATCCCCACCAAGCGCGACTGCGAGGGTGGTGGGACTGAGAGCAGGGCCCCTCCGGAGGATCTTAATAACCTTGATGGTTCATAGGGGAGAATCAGTTCGGACAGGTAGACTGGGTCGGAGTCGTTTAGGGCTTTATAGATCAAAACCAAAGGATTCCCCCAGACAGGAAGCAGCCAAGCTTTGAAGCTGCAAGGCTATTCAGTGGATTTTCAGACAAGAAACAATCAAGGCCAGCTAATCATCTCCCAACAAAGGATTCCCCCAGACAGGAAGCAGCCAAGCTTTGAAGCTGCAAGGCTATTCAGTGCTATTGCAGCATTCACACTTGCCTCAAACAGACAAGAGTTCTTTCTGTTCTGGACATTCCACAGATATATGAACCTTACTTGCTTCGTTTCCAACAAGCCTCACAACCTCTGAGGATGCCTGTCATAGATGTGGCCATACAGCTGAGAAAACTCACAGCAACCCAGTTTCTCCAGTCTCTCCCACAGTATGCTGTATCCCCACCAATTGATCTCAGGCCTAATAGGGAATGGTGTGCTTCAAGCAGTGAAATATCAAACCATTTGGAGGGAACTGGGGAAGGGGGACTGTCTCTGCAAGTTCTGGCTTCCAGTGAAAGCTCCTGTTCTCCTTTTTTTCCTCCTCAAATTCTCTTGGAATTCAGGACACAGCGGGAGTTCACCATTAATGACTTTGAGATCGGAAGGCCGCTGGGCAAAGGGAAGTTTGGCAATGTCTACCTGGCCCGTTTGAAAGAAACCAAGTTCATTGTGGCTCTCAAGGTGCTCTTCAAATCCCACATTGAGAAGGATGGCGTGGAGCATCAGCTGCGCCGGGAGATTGAGATCCAGTGTCACCTCAGGTAAAAGGGAGGCAAACGGCTGGGTCAATGTGTAACCATTTTGGCTGGTGAGCACTTAGAAACCCAAGGGGAAGCTTACACTCTGGGATGAAACACAGGCCAAGGCTCCAAAGGTCCCACTGGGCATCTTAGAAGAAACATTGCATTGATGCAACAGATCTCTTCTTCAAATTGGGAAGTAACAACTCCAAAACTGCATCTATACTGTAGAATCAATGCAGTTTGACACCGCTTTAACCCCCATGGCTCAATCCTAAGGAATCATTGGAATTGTAGTTTTATAAGGTCTTTATGGAGTCCCTGGTGGCACAGTGGGTTAAACTGCTGAGCTGTTTAACCCGCTGAATGGTTGGCAGTTCGAATCTGGGGAGTGGCGTGAGCTCCCGCTGTTAGCCCCAGCTTCTGCCAACCTAGCAGTTTGAAAACATGCAAATGTGAGTACATCAATAGGTATCGCCTCTGCAGGAAGGTAATGGTGCTCCATGCAGTCATGCCGGCCACATGACCTTGGAGGTGTCCACTGACAATGCTGGCTCTTCAACTTAGAAATGGAGATGAGCACCAACCCCCAGAGTCGGACCCAACTAGGCTTAATGTCAAGACGAATCCTTTACCTTTATTAAGGTGTTTAGTCTCCTCTGCCAAAGAGTTCACCAAACTACAAGTCCAGGATTTTGTATTTATTTATTTATTTATTTTATTTATCGTGTCATCAGCAACCATTGTATTACAATTCCAACAGAGCAAAACAAACACAGAGATTAAAAAGAAAAAGAAAAAAAAGAAAGAAAAAAAACCCACACAGATTTTGTAAATTTGGTATTTGGTTAAATGTCCTTTGACCAGTATCTGGCCACTTGGAGTGCCTCTGGGGTTGCCGCAAGAAGGTCCTCCATCGTGCATGTGGCAGGGCTCAGGGTGCATTGCAGCAGGTGGTCAGTGGTTTGTTCTTCTCCGCACTCGCATGCCGAGGATTCCACCCTGTAGCCCCATTTCTGAAGATTGGCTCTGCATCTCGTGGTGCTAGAGCGCAATCTGTTCAGCGCCTTCCAAGTCGCCCAGTCTTCTGTGTGCCCAGGGGGGAGTCTCTCATCTGGTATCACCCATGAATTGAGGTGCTGGGTTTGGGCCTGCCACTTTTGGACTCTCGCTTGCTGGGGTGTTCCAGCGAGTGTCTCTGTAGTTCTAAGAAAACTATGTCTTGATTTAAGTCGTTGACGTGCTGGCTGATACCCAAACAGGGGATGAGCTGGAGATGTCTCTGCCTTGGTCCTTTCACTATTGGCTGCTACTCCCCGGCGGATGTCAGGTGGTGCAATACCGGCTAAGCAGTGTAATTTCTCCAGTGGTGTGGGTCGCAGACACCCCGTGATAATGCGGCATGTCTCATTAAGAGCCACATCCACTGTTTTAGTGTGATGAGATGTGTTCCACACTGGGCATGCATACTCAGCAGCAGAGTAGCATAGCGCAAGGGCAGATGTCTTCACTGTGTCTGGTTGTGATCCCCAGGTTGTGCCAGTCAGCTTTCGTATGATGTTGTTTCTAGCACACACTTTTTGCTTGATATTCAGGCAGTACTTCTTGTAGGTCAGAGCACGGTCCAAAGTGACTCCCAGGTATTTGGATGTGCTGCAATGCTCCAGTGGGATTCCTTCCCAGGTAATCCTCAGAGCTCGAGATGCTTGTCTGTTCTTAAGGTGAAAGGCGCATGTCTGTGTTTTAGATGGATTAGGGATCAGATGGTTTTCCCTGTAATAGGCCGTCTACGAAGACGTTGCCCAGGGGACGCCCGGATGTCTTGCAATCCTGCGAGGAGGCTTCTCTCATGTCCCCCAGGATTTTGTATATAATATAGTATATTATCTACAAATTATATATTATATAATATAGTATATTTTGTATATAATATAGTATATTGTATATACATATAATATTTATAATATTGTAATGTAATACAATATAATACTAGTAATAATAATACAATATTATAATTATAATTATATATGTATATTACATGTAATATTACAATATAATGGTATAGTGCAATATAGTAATATATAATAATGATATTGTACTATGCTAATAATATAATATATTGTATGAAAATATATATTGTAAGCCGCTCTGAGTCCCCTTTGGGGTAAGAAGGGCGGCATATAAATGCCATAAATAAATAAATAAATTTTGTTACGAATGGCCATTGATTCTGTTTGGAGAATTAAAAATATTAGACTATTAGAAAGTTTTATTAAATCTGTCAAACAGCCAAAAGGAGTGTGTGTGTGTGTGTGTGTGTGTGTGTGTGTGTGTGTGTGTATGCATGCGCACACACACATACGCACATATATATTTGAATAATTTAGTAGCAATTGGTGGGAAGGTCCATTGGGCACAGATATTTCACTGGAGAAAGCATCAGAGTTGGAAGAGAGACCCCAAGCTCCTTCCAATCCAAACCTATTCATGAATTATTCAGATGGTTTTACAACCTTCTCTTTTTCTGCTGTTTCCTGGGGGCTGATTCAGATATACCTTCCTTTTTCCACAGTCACCCCAATATCCTGCGCCTCTATAACTACTTCCATGATCGCAAGCGAGTGTACCTGATCCTGGAGTATGCCCCTCGAGGGGAGCTTTACAAAGAGCTGCAGAAACACCAGCGCTTCGATGAGCAGAGAACTGCGACAGTGAGAACTCCATCTCTGATCTTACTGCGTGTAACATGTTTAGCTTCCTTGAAATCTTAGACATCTTGGCAGAGGCAACACATGCAACAGAAGGATATGAACAAGATTCTGTAGGTTTGTTCCTAAGTTGAATTTGTGTGTAAGTTGGAACAGGTGCATTTTTAAAGTGCAAGTCCAGCTCCATATATATATATCTATATAAATAAAAATGTAATGTTCGTTTGTGATATTAACAGAACTCAAAAACCACTGGGGGAATTGACACCAAATTTGGACACGGCACACCTAACAACCCAATGTATGTCCTTCACTCAAAAAAATTGATTTTGTCATTTGGGAGTTGTAGTTGCTGGGATTTATAGTTCAGCTACAATCAAAGAGCATTCTGAACTCCACCAAGCATAGAATTGAGCCAGATTTCCCACACACAACCCCCATGAGCAACAGAAAATACTGGAAGGGTTTGGTGGGCAGTGTCCTTTGGTTTTGGAGTTGTAGTTCACCTACATCCAGAGGGAACTGTGGACTCAAACAATGATGGATCTGGACCAGCCTCTACATGAATACTCATTATGCCCAAATGTGAACACTGGTAGAGTTTGGGGAAAATAAAATCTTGACATTCGGGAGTTATAGTTGCTGGGATTTATAGTTCACCTACAATCACAGAGCATTCTGAATCCCAACAACGATAGAATTGGGCCAAACCTCCCACACAGAACCCCCATGTGGGCCACAGCAACGCGTGGCAGGGGACGGCTAGTGTATATATATATATATGTGGGGGGGGGGGTGGAGTTTCACTTTAAAAATGCACCTGTTCCAACTTACACACAAATTCATATATATGTTTTGAACACCATAGGAAGGGTTAACTTCCCTGTGGTGTTTGTTTTTCTGTCTCTGCCCCTGATCAGGAGATCTCACCTCACTTTATGTCCTTGTCAGAATTGGATTTTGAAAAAAAAATGACTTGTTGTGGAAACAAGGATTGGTGATAAAGCTTCAGCTAAGACACCTTTTCTTTATAGTAACTCTTTCAGGAGTGGATTTCTTTTCTGAGGGGTAGATTTCTCCCACTTCCTGTTGTCTCAGCCCCATTCTAAACTATGAGTCATTTGGTAGTCGGATGTTTGTAACTTGGGGGCTGACTATCGAAAATACTACTTTTTAAATTATATTTCCCATAATGCTCTACCAGTGTAACCACACTGGGAGGAGGTCTCTGAGAGGAACCACTGGCCCTTGCTGATGGGGATTTGTGGGATATGTAGTCCAAAAACACTTTCCAAGCCTTGCAGGTGGAAGCAAGGGGGTGTAGGTACCTTTCCTTGCTTCCTGGCATGTCCAAGTGTGGTTGAGTTAATCACTAGAATGATGGATCTCCTTAGTGTCCAATATCTTTCTTGTCATTCTCTTTATTCAGTAAGCTGGCTTGAGTCCCACTGTTGGGGTTGGAAGAAGACCAGGATATAAATCAAGGGACTGAATATTTTTAGCTTCAATTTTTAGGTTGTGGTTTGGGATCAGAGTCCTTTAATGCTATCCAAGTATAGCATTATGATGCTATTGAAGGAGAACACTAACAGAGAATCCTAGAGTTGGAAGGGACTTTGTGGGCCATCCAGTCCAACTCCATTCTGCCAAGAAGCAGGAAAATCACATTCAAACCATCCCCAACAGATGGCCATCCACCCTCTGCTTAAAAGCCTCCAAAGAAGGAGCCTCCATCACACTCTGCGGCAGAAAGTTCCACTGTTGAGCAGGTCTCCTCACACTGAGGAAGTTCTTCCTAATGTTCAGGTAGAATCCCCTTTCCTGTCATTTGAAGCCATTGTTCCATTGCGTCCTGGTCTCCAGGACAGCAGAAAACAAGCTTGCTCCCTCCTCCCTATGACTTCCCCTCAGATATTTATCCATGTCCCTTATCATGTCTCCTCCCAGACTTCTCTTCTGCAGGCTAAACAAGCCCAGCTCTTTAAGCCACTCCTCATAAGGCTTGTTCTCCAGACCTTTGATCATTTTGTCGCCCTCCTCTGAACACAATATTCCAGATGTGGTCTGAGCAAGGCAGAATAGAGAGGTAGCAAGACTTCCCTGGATCTAGACACTATGCTCCTATTATGCAGGCCAGCATCCCATTGGCTGCATGTCCTTGTTGGCTCATGGATTTGCATTTGCAAAATTCCTTCCTTTGTTGCTATTTGCACATCCTGATGCTAGAGAAGTTATTCCAAAAGAACTATGAAAAGTCATTGGAGCTTGCTGAAATACTCCTCCCTCCACATCCAACCCCAAGACACCTTAGGGTGCCGCCATGGCAGCTATGTTGGAATAATAACATAATCAAATTGTGTGAAAGGACTCTGGTTCTCTCCAGTGTGTTGCTTCAGTAGAACAGGGATGATGGTTACATTTCTCTCAAATAGCACTTGTTTGCCTCCTTGATATAGTACATGGAAGAGTTGGCCGATGCCCTCCAGTACTGCCATAGTAAGAAGGTGATCCACCGGGACATCAAGCCAGAGAATTTGTTGATGGGGCTCAAAGGGGAGCTGAAGATTGCCGACTTTGGATGGTCTGTCCATGCCCCCTCCCTCAGGCAAGTGCCATCTTCTGTTATGATGCCACCATGGAGCGTGGGTTTGGGTGGAGGGAGACAACTAATGAGAGTTAGCTTGTTACACTGGCCCTCCAATTGATTTGAAGGGTTTTTATTCTCCCTTAAGCGTCATGAATACCAGCTGCACCACCTCGGTGGACTGCTCTAGACAATTTTAGACCTGAATAAGCCTCCCCCACAGAGCAACCTAATTTAATGGCCTACTACTGGTTAAAAAAGGCCACTGTGGAGGTGAAATGGTTGTTGTTATTATTATTATTATTATTAATAATAATAATAATAATAATAATATCCAGTACAACAGCCAGCAGAGTGATCTTGTCTGTGGACCCATCTTGTTGCGTTTCTAACAACAACAACAACAACAACAATAATAATAATAATGGGTGCCATGCCAAAAATCTCAGCTGGCATTTGGAAACAATAAATATCGACAAAATCACGATCTGTCAACTGCAAAGGGCCACCTTACTTGGATCTGCGCACATCATTCGAAAATATATCACACAGTCCTAGACGCTTGGGAAGTGTTCGACTTGTGATCTTGTGATGCGGAATCCAGCATATAGATCTTGTTTGCTGTCACATACTGTGCTTTTGTGTCAGTAAAATAATAATAATCTTTATTTATACCCTGCCACCATCTCCCCAAAGGGGACTCGGGGCAGCTAACATGAGGCCAGGCTCAAAATTACAACAAATAAAATACAAATGCAGCAAAATAAAATACAAAGAAGCAAAAATACCATCAAAATAAATACATAACAAAATAGAATAAACAGTTCCAAAATGACATGAAAGAGAAATGGGACACAGTGGGTGGGCCAAATGCACTAGAAATAAAATTAATAAAACCCTGGATGAGGTAGTCAGAATAAGTTTCTAAGGGAGAATGTGTTTCAGAGGGGGGAACTCAAAAGGGCAGGACAGTGGGGTTAAACCTTCATGAGGGGCATTATGAGGACGGAGCTGTAGTAGGGGCAGACTAAAAGTGGAATATATATTCATTTGCCAAAGAAATTGGAACCATATTGTTGGAAGAGGTCGCAAGGCCCATCCTGCCCAATCCCATACTGCCAGGCATGAAAACACAATCAAAACCCTCCTGACAGATAGCCATCCAGCCTCTGCTTAAAGACCTCTAGAGAAGGAGACACTGCTACACTGAAGCAGCATATTTCACTGCCGAACACCTCTCACCCTTAGGAGGTCCTTCCTAGTGTTTACATTTAATCTTTTTTTCCTTTAATAGTCCAGGGGAGTGCAGAAAATGTTCTAAAATTGTCTTATATGCTTTGAAGGAGCTTTAGAGGGTATGCATGGAGGCCCCTCTCTCCCTAGTGTTGTTTTTGGGGGTTTCTGTGCTATCTGTGTGTCTCTCCTGTTGTAATCCTTGCTTCCGTTGCTGCCTCAGGAGGAAGACCATGTGTGGCACTCTGGACTACCTACCCCCCGAGATGGTAGAAGGCCGTCCCCACGATGAAAAGGTTGACCACTGGTGCATTGGGATTCTGTGTTACGAGTTGCTGGTGGGCCGCCCGCCCTTTGAGAGTAGCTCTAACATGGAGACCTATAGCCGCATCATCAAGGTGAGCTGGTGTCCTCCCAAGCATACCTTGCAGACTTGGCCTCCAGACCAGTACCTCCAGGTCATGGACTCTAGCCCCAGAGATACTTGTGGGTCAAGACAGGGGAAGGAAAACACAAGTGCCTAATGAAAGGAGAACTAGAGAAAGGAATAAAGCCACTAAGGATGAGAACTTGATCTGCTGCTGGAGTCAACGTTGTCAGAAATATTAAAAATTAACTGGGTATTTTTGATTACAAAAGTGAGAGGCAAACACTGAAAGAGTTAGTAGGCCGAATCCTGTTAAGAGTCAGTGGGCTAGTGTCATTCTGAGGAGAGTGAGTAGGCCAAAGCCTGTTAGAATTAGTGGGCCAAAGCTAGTGTCATCCTGAGGAGTGTGAGGTAAACCTCAGTGTGAGAGAAGCCTTGTGTGTGAAGCTCCAGTGTGAAGGTTGAACTTTATTTGTGTTATGGAAACCTTGTTCTTGTAAATAGTGCAATCATATTGTTGTTGTTCATTCGTTCAGTCGTCTCCGACTCTTCGTGACCTCATGGACCAGCCTACGCCAGAGCTCCCTGTCGGCCGTTACCACCCCCAGCTCCCTCAAGGTCAGTCCAGTCACTTCAAGGATGCCATCCATCCATCTTGCCCTTGGTCGGCCCCTCTTCCTTTTGCCTTCCACTTTCCCCAGCATAATTGTCTTCTCCAGGCTTTCCTGTCTCCTCATGATGTGGCCAAAGTACTTCAACTTTGTCTCTAGTATCTTTCCCTCCAGTGAGCAGTCGGGCTTTATTTCCTGGAGGATGGACTGGTTGGATCTTCTCGCAGTCCAAGGCACTCTCAGAACTTTCCTCCAACACCACAGCTCAAAAGCATCGATCTTCCTTCGCTCAGCCTTCCCTAAGGTCCAGCTCTCACATCCGTAGGTTACTACAGGGAATACCATGGCTTTGACTAGGCGGATCTTTGTTGCCAGTCTGATGTCTCTACTCTTCACTATTTTATCGAGACTGGACATTGCTCTCCTCCCAAGAAGTAAGCGTCTTCTGATTTCCTGGCCACAGTCTGCATCTGCAGTAATCTTTGCACCTAGAAATACAAAGTCTGTCACGGCTTCCACGGTTTCTCCCTCTATTTTCCAGTTGTCAATCATTCTTGTTGCCATAATCTTGGTTTTTTTGACGTTTAGCTGCAACCCGGCTTTTGCGCTTTCTTCTTTCACCTTGATTAGAAGGCTCCTCAGCTCCTCCTCGCTTTCGGCCATCAGAGTGGTGTCATCTGCATATCTGAGGTTGTTAATGTTTCTTCCAGCAATTTTCACCCCAGCTTTGCATTCATCCAGCCCCGCACATCGCATGATGTGTTCTGCATACAAGTTAAAAAGGTTGGGTGAGAGGATGCAGCCTTGCCGTACGCCTTTCCCAATCCTGAACCAGTCTGTTGTTCCGTGGTCAGTTCTGACTGTTGCTACTTGGTCCTTGTACAGATTCCTCAAGAGAGAGACAAGGTGGCTTGGGATGCCCATCCCACCAAGAACTTGCCACAATTTATTATGATCCACACAGTCAAAGGCTTTAGAATAGTCAATGAAGCAGAAGTAGATGTTTTTCTGAAACTCCCTGCCTTTCTCCATTATCCAGCGGATATTGTTAATCTGGTCTCTCGTTCCTCTGCCTTTTCTAAACCCAGCTTGAACATCTGGCAACTCTCGCTCCATGTATTGCTGGATCATATTATTTTGCTATAAAGAAAAGCCTCCTATGGAAGGGATAACATTGGTCTGGGTGTTTTGTTCTTTTTATCACTTTGGGTTACTAGTGCTGTTAATAAATTACTCTGCTGTACATTTATGAGGAAGGTCTTTTGTTATTAAGCCCACTCGCCCAACAAAAGTGCCTCATGGGAGTGCTAAATGTGCCTCAGATTGCTCCAGCCATGTTCTCTGCTTCTCTGGAGACTGCAGGAAAAGAGTTTCCACCCAAACTTAGGAAGAACTTCGATGATAAGAGCTGTTCAGCAGTGGATTATGCTGCTGCCTTGAAGCATGGTGGAGTCTCCTTCTCTGGAGTTTTTTTTTAAAGCAGAGGCTGGATGGTCATTTGTAAGGGATGCTTTGATTGAGTTTTCTTGCATGGCAGAATGGGCTTGGACTTGATGGCCCTTATGGTGTCTTCCAACTATGTGATTCCATTATCATGCAGAAATGTCTTGGTTCATAAAATCATAGAGTTGGAAGAGACCTCATGGGCCATCCAGTCCAACCCCATTCTGCCAAGAAGCAGGAAAATTGCATTCAAAGCACCCCTGACAGATGGCCATCCAGCCTCTGTTTAAAAGCTTCCAAAGAAGGAGCCTCCACCACACCCCGGGGCCAGAGACTTCTTGCCCAGAAGTGCTAATAATCTTGAATATACTTCTCTGTGAGGAGGGAAAAATCTTCTTTGAGAATGCAGGAGATTTTACTGGGTTGCTGTGAGTTTTCCGAGCTGTATGGACATGTTCCAGAAGCATTCTCTTCTGACCTTTCACCCACATCTATGGCAGGCATTCTCAGAGGTTGTGAGGTTTACAGGAGAGAATGCTTCTGGAACATGGCCATGCCACCCAGAAAACTCACAGCAACCCAGTGATTCCGGGTATGAAAGCCTTCGGCAACACATTGATGTTTTGCTTCTTCCTCAAACTGCTAAATCCTCTTCGTTTACCTGTCATTCGTTTCTAGTTGAGGTCTGATGTTGATTCCATTTTTCCTCTCCTCTTGATAGGTGGATCTCAAGTTCCCATCGTTTGTGACGGAAGGCCCCCGGGACCTGATTTCAAAACTGCTGCGCCACAACCCGTCCGAACGGCTCTCCCTGAAGGGGGTGATGGAGCACCCTTGGGTCAAAGCCAACTCCAAGCGAGTGCTGCCCCCCGTTTTTGCCCAAACTGATTCCTTATAAAGACACACAAGGCACACTCGAGCACACTTGAACCATGGTTAGATGAAATATCAATGCACGTTTTGCTTTAAAAAGGCAAAATGAAAGAGGAAGGATTTTTTTCCCTCAGGTAAGATCTCCTGCTCCCAGAAATCCTCTTTGTAAGATCAAGGGGAAAAGTTTAGTTTGTTACTTCTGGCTGGGAATATGTCATTCTCAAGCCACGAACACTCTGGACCAGTGGTTCCCAACCTTTGGTCTTCCAATTGTTTTGGACTGTAGCTTGCCCAATTCTGACTGGGATTTTTGGGAGTTGAAGTCCAAAACAATTGGAGGACCAAAGGCTGGAAACCACTGCTCTGGACTGTTGTTGTCCAGGATGACTCAGTGATCCGCTTCATATTGAAAACGGGTGACTATCAATAAAATCTCCAGGACACACTCATTTTTCCTTCCAGTAGTAGGTTTGTATTTCAATATTTTGGTTGTAGAATAGGCTTATTTCTATATATTTTCTGATGCCGACTTCTGTGGTTTTAATAAACTTTGTGTAAATAAACTTTTGCAAACTACCTGACTTGGGTTTTCCTCTTGTTTCAATATTCTTTTGACAGTTATTTGTGAACAGATGCGTGGATTGCCATTTGGAGCACACATACTAATTTTTAATACAAGAACTTTGTGGAGCGTAACTTCTGTCCTAGTCTTTATTTCGTATCAAAAGCATTGCATAAATTAGTATAAAACTGATAAAAATAGAAGGAGCGCAGGCGGCTAAATATCTTTTGACCAAAAACAGGCAACAGCAATGGTATTGTCTGTAGCCTCCAATAATATATCCTCTGTACACGAGGCAGGGCATAGTGGACAAGCATATAGATGCGGAGTTGTCTTTTGATCTGCCCACTCCACTTCTGAGTCTGTTCAGGGACTTCCAAGTTGCCCATTCTTGGTTTGCCCCTGGAGTAAGACCCTTGTTGGGAGGGGGGGCATCCAGTTGTGATTTCCTGTTGCTGGGGGGACACCAAGAGGAGTGGTAGTTCTCATAAATCTCCTTGATTTGCGTCTATTGGGAGGAGGGTGATAGCCATGCAGTGGATGGCTTTCACAGGGTTCAACCTTATTTCTCTCACATTTAGCAGCAACTTCCCATCGCACACCAAGGGGGGCAATGCCAGCTAGCCTGTAGAGTTTATCAACAGGTGTAGGTTTAAGACATCCTGTGATTATTCTGCATGTTTCGTTCAAGGCTATGTTCACCTGCTTTGCATGGGCAGACTTATGCCAAACAGGGCAGGCATACTCAGCAGCTGAGTAAGACAAGGCCAGGGCTGATCATAGAATCAAAGAGTTGGAAGAGACCTCATGGGCCATCCAGTCCAACCCCCTGCCAAGAAGCAGGAATATTGCATTCAAATCACCCCTGACAGATGGCCATCCAGCCTCTGTTTAAAAGCTTCCAAAGAAGGAGCCTCCACCACACTCTGGGGCAGAGAGTTCCACTGCTGAACGGCTCTCACAGTCAGGAAGTTCTTCCTCATGTTCAGATGGAATCTGATGTTCTTAATAATTTTGGGTCTGCACCCCATCTGCTGCCAGTAACTTTCTGCAGGATGTTATTGCGTGCAGATACTTTGTGCTTGGTGGTCAAGCAGTGTTTCCTATATGCTAGTGTTCAATCTAAGGTGACACCGAGTTATTTAGGATGGAAACAATGTTGAAGTTCTTGACCTTCCCAGGTGACTTTCAATTTCCTGTTGGCTTCACTGTTGCATATTTATTTATTTATTTCCTATATTTATACCCCACCCTGCTCCCCCCCAAAGGGGGACTCGGGATGTAGGTGGAAAGCACACACTTGTATCTTGGCAGGGTTAGGCTTCAGGTTCATCTTAGACTTCATCTTGTTGAAGGGAAGTTTCCCACCGGAGTGGAAATCATCAATCAAACAGATGGCAAGCTATTTAACCTCAGCAGTCTGAAAGCTAAAACCAAGGTTACAACAACATCTGTAATAGAACTCCAGTATGCTGATGACAATGTTGTCTGTGCGCATCCAGAAGATCTACAAGCCACTCTAAACACCTTTGAAGAAGCATACGAGAAGCTCGGCCTGCCATTGAACATCGAGAAAACCAAAGTGCTCTTCCAGCAGTCACCAGCCAGTCCCTTCCCAATGCCAGAAATACAGCTTAATGGTGTAACATTAGAAAATGTTGATCATTTCTGTTACCTTGGAAGCCACCTCTCCACAAAAGTAAACATTGACACTGAAATACAACACCGCCCGAGCTCTGCGAGTGCAGCATTTTTCCGAATGAAGCAGACAGTGTTTGAGGACCGGGACATCCGTAGGGATACCAAAGCACTTCTTTATAAAGTTATTGTCCTCCCAACCCTGCTATACGCCTGCGAGACGTGGACTGTCTACAGACATCACATGCAACTCCTGGAATGATTCCATCCGCACTGCCTCCGGAAAATTCTGCAAATCTCTTGGGAAGATAAGCAGACAAATGTCAGCGTGCCAGAAGAACTAAAGACCACCAGCATTGGAGCAATGGTCCTCTGCCATCAACTCTGCTGGACCGACCACGTCGTCCAGATGCCTGACCATCGTCTTCCAAAGCAGTTGCTCTACTCCGAACTCAAGAATGGAAAATGGAGTGTTGGTGGGCAGGAAAAGAAATTTATAGATGGGCTCAAAGCCAACCTTAAAAACTCTGGCATAGACACTGAGAACTGGGAAGCCTTGGCCCTTGAGTGCTCCAGCTGGAGGTCAGCTGTGACCAGCAGTGCTGCAGAATTCGAAGAGGCATTAATGGAGGGTGAAAGAGAGAAAAATGCCAAGAGGAAGGCGCATCAAGCGAACCCTGACCGGGACCGCCTTCCACCTTGAAACCGATGCCCTCACTGTGGGAGAAGATGCAGATCAAGAATAGGGCTCCACAGGGCTCAAAGAGTCCAAAAGTGGCAGGTTAAAACCTGGAGCAAACCACAGACCACCAACTACAATGCAGTGAGCCCTGCCACACGCACAATGGAGGACCTTCTCACAGTGACACTAGAGGCACTCCATATGTCCAACTTCTGGTTAATGGACATCTAATATAATGTCAAGTTTTTAACATTGTATTTTTAAAAATACATTATAACTGTATTCTCAATTTGCTTCTGACACGATAAATAATAAATAATTATAACAGTAAAGCAGAGAAGCCAAGTTTCCCATCTTTTGTGTGTTTGTGATTTATTTTTCTCCCTCTTCCCCCCATTTAAAGGGATCCCATAATGAAGAGGGAGCGGGATTGTTTTCTTATTATTTTCTGCTGCCCTGTAAACTAGGACTCAATGGAGCCATTGGTTAAAATTACAGGAAATGAGATTCTACTGAACATTAGGAAGGACTTCCTGTGTGTAAGAAGAGCCGTTCAACAGTGAAACTCTCTGCCTCAGAGTGTGGTGGAAGCTCAGTCCTTGGAAACTTTGAAAGAGGCTGGGTGAACGAATAGGGAGCAGGCTTGTTTTCTCCTACCCTGGAAACCAGGACTCGATGGAGCCATGGGTTCAAATTACAGGGAAAGAGATTCTACTTGAACATAAGGAAGGACTTCCTGTGTGTGAGAGAAGAGCTGTTCAACAGTGGAACTCTCTGCCTCGGAGTGTAGTGGAAGCTCAGTCCTTGGAAACTTCGAAACAGAGGCTGTGTGAATGAAGAGGGGGCAGGATTGTTTTCTGCACCGCTGGAAACTAGGACTCAATGGAGCCATGGGTTCAAATTACAGGAAAAGAGATTCTACTTGAGCATTAGGAAGGACTTCCTGTGTTTAAGAACAGCAGTTCAACAGTGGAATTCCTTGCCTCGGAGTGTAGTGGAAGCTTGGTCCTTGGAAACGTTGAAACAGAGGCTGTGTGAATGAAGAGGGAGCAGGCTTATTTTCTGCTGCCCTGGAACCTAGGACTCAATGGAGCCATGGGTTCAAATTACAGGAAAAGAGATTCTACCAGACCATTAGGAAGGACTTCCTGTGTGTAAGAAGAGCTGTTCAGCAGTGGAACTCTCTGCCTTGGAGTGTAGTGGAAGCTCGGTCCTTGGAAACTTCAAAACCAAGGCTATGTGAATGAAGAGGGAGCAGGCTTGTTTTCTGCTGCCCTGGAACCTAGGACTCAATGGAGCCATGGGTTCAAATTACAGGAAAAGAGATTCTACCAGACCATTAGGAAGGAATTCCTGTGTGTAAGAAGAGCTGTTAAACAGTGGAACTCTCTGCCTCGGAGTGTAGTGGAAGCTCAGTCCTTGGAAACTTTGAAACCAAGACTGGGTGTCCATCTGTCAGGTGTGATTGGATTGTGTGTTTTTCCTGCATGGCAGGGGGTTGGACTAGATGGCCATAGGAAACAAAAGCTCTGAAAGAGGCAGAAGAGTATGAAGAGCTGTCCAACAGTGGAACTCTCTGCCTTGGAGTGTAGTAGAAGCTGAGTCCTTGGAAACTTCAAAACCAAAACTGGGTGACCATCTGTCAAGGGTGATTGGATTGTGTGTTTTTCCTGCATGGCAGGGGTTTTTGGACTAGATGGCCCATGGGGGTCTCTTCCAACTCTTATGGTTCTATGAAAACAAAAGCTCTGAAAGAGGCATAAGAGTATTAAATGCTGTCCAACAGTGGAACTCTCTGCCTCAGAGTGTAGTGAAGCTGAGTCCTTGGAAACTTCAAAACCAAGACTGGGTGACCATCTGTCAGGGGTGATTGGATTGTGTGTTTTTCCTGCATGGCAGGGGTTTTTGGACTAGATGGCCCATGGGGGTCTCTTCCAACTCTTATGGTTCTATGAAAACAAAAGCTCTGAAATACGCATAAGAGTATTAAATGCTGTCCAACAGTGGAACTCTCTGCCTCAGAGTGTAGTGGAAGCTGAGTCCTTGGAAACTTCAAAACTGGGTGACCATCTGTCAGGGGTGATTGGATTGTGTGCTCTTCCTGCATGGCAGGGATTTTTGGACTAGATGGCCCATAGGAATGTCTTCCAACTCTACGACTGTATGAAAACAAAAGCTCTGAAAGAGGCATAAGAGTATGAAGAGCTGTCCAACAGTGGAACTCTCTGCCTCGGAGTGTAGTGGAAGCTCGGTCCTTGGAAACTTCAAAACCAAAACTGGGTGGCCATCTGTCAGGGGTGAGAATATGAAGAGCTGTTCAACAGTGGAACTCTCTGCCTCGGAGTGTAGTGGAAGCTGAATCCTTGGAAACTCTCTGCCTCGGAGTGTAGTGGAAGCTGAGTCCTTGGAAACTGCCTCGGAGTGTAGTGGAAGCTGAGTCCTTGGAAACTCTCTGCCTCGGAGTGTAGTGGAAGCTGAGTCCTTGGAAACTCTCTGCCTCGGAGTGCAGTGGAAGCTGAGTCCTTGGAAACTCTCTGCCTCGGAGTGTAGTGGAAGCTGAGTCCTTGGAAACTGCCTCGGAGTGTAGTGGAAGCTGAGTCCTTGGAAACTGCCTCGGAGTGTAGTGGAAGCTGAGTCCTTGGGAACTCTCTTCCTTGGAGTGTAGTGGAAGATGAGTCCTTGGAAACTGTCTGCCTCGGAGCGTAGTGGAAGCTGAGTCCTTGGAAACTCTCAGCCTCGGAGTGTAGTGGAAACTGAGTCCTTGGAAACTCCCTGCCTCAGAGTGTAGTGGAAGCTGAGTCCTTGGAAACTCTCTTCCTCGGAGTGTAGTGGAAGCTGAGTCCTTGGAAACTCTCTGCCTCGGAGTGTAGTGGAAGCTGGGTCCTTGGAAACTCTCTGCCTTGGAGTGTAGTGGAAACTGAGTCCTTGGAAACTCCCTGCCTCAGAGTGTAGTGGAAGCTGAGTCCCTGGAAACAATCTTCCTCGGAGTGTAGTGGAAGCTGAGTCCTTGGAAACTCTCTACCTCGGAGTGTAGTGGAAGCCGAGTCCTTGGAAATTCTCTGTCTTGGAGTGTAGTGGAAGCCGAGTCCTTGGAAACTCTCTTCCTTGGGAGTGTAGTGGAAGCTGAGTCCTTGGAAACTCTCTGCCTCGGAGTGTAGTGGAAGCTGGGTCCTTGGAAACTCTCTGCCTCGGAGTGTAGTGGAAGCCGAGTCCTTGGAAACTTCGAAACTGAGACTGGGTGGCCATCTGTCAGGGGTGAGAGTATGAAGAGCTGTCCAACAGTGGAACTCTCTGCCTCGGAGTGTAGTGGAAGCTGAGTCCTTGGAAACTCTCTGCCTCGGAGTGTAGTGGAAGCTGAGTCCTTGGAAACTTCGAAATCGAGGCAGGGTGGCCATCTGTCAGGGATGATTGGATTGTGTGTTTTTCCTGCAATCTCGATTCTATGAAAACAAAAGCTCTGAGAGGGACATAAGAAGCCAAGTCCTCCATCTTTTGTGTGCTTTTCAAAATCCCTTTCCCTTCCAATGTTGCCTCATTCTTCTGTGCCTTAAAATGTGGGGAAAGAGGCAAAGGAAAGATGAGGCAGACATATCCATTTGAAACAGAAATAATCATGAACAACAGTGAGAATGAAGCAATGGGAGAGATGAGCCAAGATGGCGGCCGAGGCCTTTTCAGGCCTTCCTTTTCCCTCAGCTGTTTTCTCCCTCCTCCTCCTCCTCAATTTCCCCCCCTCCCTCCCGGAGTGCCCGGATGTAGAGCCAGCCCCGCCGCCATCTTGCTGCCTCAAAGCCAAGGAGAGCCGCAACCAGGCAGGCAGGCAGTCAGGCAGCCAGAGCCCAGCCGACAGCCCCGCACCGCCTCGAGCCCCACCTCGCGCCTCCCGAGATGTAAGTTAAGGGGGAAACACAGCGTGAAAGACCACCAAGAAGGGGGTAGGCCGGGCATGGGCGAGCTTGGGCCCTCCAGGTGTTTGGGGCTTCCATTTCCACCATTCCTAACAGCCTCAGGCCCTTTCCTTTCCCCCGCTTAAGCGGCTGAGGGGGGAAAGGAAAGGGCCTGAGGCTGTTAGGAATGGTGGAAATGGAAGCCCCAAACACCTGGAGGGAGGGCCCAAGTTCGCCCATGCCTAGTATAGAGATATCTGTCCTCCATTGGGCGCCTTCTTGGACCCCAAAAGCGGGTATTGAGTGAAGACCCGTGCCTTCCACACGTTCATAGCATCTCCCTCCTCCTCCTCCTCCTTCTCCAGATTCAACATGGCTCCTCTCTTTCCAAGAGGAGGGGGCTCCTTTCCCCAAGTAAATAGGATTTTCCTCTTTATTCTTGAATGAAGGCTCCTGTCACCAAATAAATATAATATATATACATTTTCTCAAAAGAAATATGATTTTTCTCTTTTAAAAGGAGATTCTTGCATGTAGGACCCTCCTTCTCCCCAAATAAATATGATTTTTCTTTTGAAAAGGAGATTCTTGCATGTAGGACCCTCCTTCCCCCCAAATAAATATGATTTTTTTTCTTGAAAAGGAGATAAATATGATTTTTCTCTTGAAAAGGGGATTCTGGCATGTAGGACTCTCCTTTCCCCAAATAAATATGATTTTTCTCTTGAAAAGGGGATTCTTGTACGAAGGCTCCTCTTTTTCTCAAAATAAATATAATTTTCCATATATATATATATATATCTCAAAATAAGTATGATTTTTCTCTTGAAAAGGGGATTCTTGCATGAAGGCTCCTCTTTTCCCAAAATAAATATGATTTTCCACTTGAAAAAGGGATTCTTGCTTGTAGGGTCCTCTTTTCTCAAAACAAATACGATTATTCTCTCAAAAAGGAGATTATTACATGAAGGCTCTTCATTTCTCAAAATAAATATGATTTTTCTCTCGAAAAGGAGATTCTTGCACGAAGGCTCCTCTTTTCTCAAAATAAATATGATTTTTCTCTTGAAAAGGGGATTCCGGCATGTAGGACTCTCTTTCCCCCAAATAAATATGGATTCTTGCATGTAGGACCCTCCTTCCCCCAAATAAATATGATTTTTCTCTTGAAAAGGAGATTATTACATGAAGGCTACTCTTTTCTCAAAATGAATATGATTTTTCTTTTGAAAAGGGGATTCTTGCATGAAGGCTCATCTTTTCTCAAAATAAATACGATTTTTTTTCTCTTGAAAAGGGGATTCTGACATGTAGGACTCTCCTTCCCCTAAATAAATATGATTTTTTTTCTTGAAAACGAGATTCTTGCGTGAAGGCTCCTCTTTTCTCAAAATAAATATGATTTTTCTCTTGAAAAGGGGATTCTGACATGTAGGACTCTCCTTCCCCCAAATAAATATGATTTTTTCTTGAAAAGGGGATTATTGCATGAAAGCTCCTCTTTTCTCAAAATAAATATGAGTTTTCTCTTGAAAAGGGGATTCTGACATGTAGGACTCTCCTTCCCCCAAATAAATATGATTTTTTTCCTCTTAAAAGTAAAGGGGATTCTTGCATGAAGGTTCCCTTTGCCAAATAAATATGATTTTTCTCTCTCTTGAAGGCTCCTGTCTCCAAATAAATATGGTGTTTCTCTTTAAAAGTGAAGGGGATTCTTGAATGAAGGCTCTTGTCACCAAATAATACAATTTTCCTCTTTAAAAGGGGATTCTTGCATGAAGGCTCCTCTTTTCTCAAAATAAATATGATTTTTTTTTCTCTTGAAAAAGAGATTATTGCATGTAGGATCCTCCTTCTCCCAAATAAATATGATTGTTTTCTCTCTTAAAAGCAAAGGGGATTCTTGCATGAAGATTCCCTTTGCCAAATGAATATGATTTTTTTCTCTTGAAGGCTCCAGTCCCCAAATAAATATGGGGTTTCTCTTTAAAAGTGAAGGGGAGTCTTGAATGAAGGCTGCTGTTCCCAAATAAATATGGTTTTCCTCTTTAAAAGGGGATTCTTGCATGAAGCCTCCTCCTTTCCTCAAATAAATATGATTTTTCTCTTGAAGGCTCCTGTCCCCAAATAAATATGATGTTTATCTTTAATAGCAAAGGGGATTCTTGCATGAAGGCTCCCCATTTCTCAAAATAAATATGATTTTTCTCTTGAATAGGGGATTTTTGAATGAAGACTCCACATGTCCCCAAATAAATAAATATTATTTTCCTCTTAAAAACTGGATTCTTCCATGAAGGATCCTCCTTCCCCCAAATAAATATGATTTTTTTTTGTCTTATAAGCAAAGGGGATTCTAGCACAAAGGCTCCTTTTGCCAAATAAATAATGATTTTTCTCTTGAAGGGTCCTGTTCCCAAATACATATGATGTTTCTCTTTAAAAGCGAAGGAGATTTTTGAATGAAGGCTCCTGTCACCAAATAAATACAATTTTTCTCTTGAAAAGGGGATTTTTGCATGAAGGCTCCTCTTTACTCCAAATAAATATGATTTTTCTCTTGACAGGGGGATTCTTGCCTGAAGGTTCCTCCTTTCCCCAAATAAATATGATTTTTTCTCTCTTAAAAGCAAAGGGGATTCTTGCATGAAGGCTCCTGTCCCCAAATAAATATGATGTTTCTCTTTAAATGCAAAGGGGATTCTTGAATGCTCCTGTTTCCAAACAAATATTAGTTTCCTCTTTAGAAGGGGATTCTTGCATGAAGACTTACGTCCCCAAATAAATGTTTTTCTTCTTGAAAAATTGATTCTTCCATGAAGGCTCCTCTTTTCCCCAAATAATGATTTTTTTTCTTTTGAAAGCAATGGGGATTTTTGAATGAAGGCTCTTTTCCCCAAATAAATATGTTTATTCTCTTAAAAAGTGCATTTTCCCATAAAGCCTCCTCCTTTCCCCAAATAAATATGATTTTCCTCTTAACAGT
The DNA here is from genome assembly GCF_037176765.1 of Anolis sagrei. Lineage (NCBI taxonomy): Eukaryota > Metazoa > Chordata > Lepidosauria > Squamata > Anolidae > Anolis > Anolis sagrei. The sequence continues at coordinate 7,314,321 of NC_090026.1, forward strand.
GAGGGGGATTCTTGCATGAAGGCTCCTTTTACCAAATAAATATGGTTTTCCCTTTTAAAAGTGAAGGGGATTTGTGCATGAAGGCATGATTTTTCCTATTAAAAAGGAAAGGGCATTCTTGACTTAAGACCTTTCCTTCTCCAAATTAAATATGATAAAAAGCAAAGAGAATTATTGAATTATAACCCCCATCCTTCTCCAGATTAAATATGATCTCTCTCATAAATGAAGACTTCCTCTTTCGTTAAATCAAATATGATCACAACATCCTAATGGGAAGGGGATATCATCTGTTTCCTATCATTACTTTTTTCTTCCTTTATTTGCTTAGAAAAATGTACAAGAACTGTGAAAAGGAAACAAACCATTCATTCAGACATTGCATTTCTTGCCCGGAAAAAAATGTGAAACTGCTCATTTGGAAGGTTGTGTTGTTTTTTTTCCTTGCTTCGCCTGGGAAAATGTAGAAAAATGTGAACTAGAAACAAACGGGCTCATTCAGAGACTGCATTTCTCTAATTCCTTCCCTGGGAAATAGTCGCAAATATTGTAAACAGTGAGAAATAAAAGACATAGCTCCTTCAAGTGTTGCATTTCCCTTAACACCATCAGGAATAAATGAGGTCATTTTATATGCTCCCCCCCCCCCCCAATCCTTCACTCAGCAATGATGTAGCAATGAGAGTCTTTTCGTTTTAAATATATTTTACTATTTAAATGTTCATGACATGACTTGATAGCTTTTATTATTTTTATATGTGTATTTTAATGCATTACTGATATTGTGCCATGCTTGCTGTTAGCTGCCTTGATTCCCTATATCTGGAAGAAGAAAGGTGGAATCAAAATAAATCAAATCAACAAAAGAAATAATGCATATGTCCCTTCCGTATGCCATTTCTTTTTCAAATTTCAGGATGAAAGAAGGTCCTTTTTTACATACTTTTTTTCAACATCTCTTCTCCTTCTGTCCATAAAAACACCTGTGTGGAAGGTGATTTCACAGATTCCTCTCATCTGCTTAAAAAAGGGAGAAAGGAAACCCATCAAGATAGAAATCCCCCATGTCTCCATTTTGACATTTTTTTAAAGGAGGGGGTGCTGGTGTTGACATCACTCTTCCAGCTGTGAAAGTCAAACATCCTGATAATTGGACTGGTATATTGCAAAAGAGAAGCCATGAAAAGCAAAGATAAAGATGTTTGGAGGTCTACTTTCAATCTCCCCCCCCCTTTCTTTTGATAACCCCATTGAGTCTGAAAAAGGGTTTGGAGGGGGGGGGGGCATTTTTAAGGTGGATGTGCTTCCCCCTTTTTTGCCCCCATGGAGTATTTTTAGATTTTGCTAACACGCAAGCAGGCAGGCAGATGGATGACGCTAAAAATATCTGTGTTTTTCTCTCCTCCGGCGCTGTGACAGCCTTGATTTCCATTCAACCTTTGCAATGTTCTCCTTTGTGGGTATTTTGTTTTTCTCCAAGGGAGTGATCGAAGGAGAATCATGGTCAGTGGTAGCTTTGGGGGAGGGGGAGACCAGCTGGAGATACTGTGATGGATGTAAGTGAGGGTTATGGAGATGTTTTCCTCCCATTTCCTCTCCTTTCAGGAGTCCTTGTATTGAGAAAATGTAATGGAATACAAGAGGATGGAAAATGGTGGGGTGTGGTGGTGAGGAAGGAGTCAAAGCTGCATTTACAGATAGGGAAGTTATGGAACAAATAGGAGAAAAATAAAAACACGTATGAGCAGATCAGTCAGAGAGAAAAGGAATTGAAGGAACAAAGAGGAATGTTGGCCTTGGGTTCATGTTTATTTCATGTATATCCCATTTTCCATCCAAGGCTGGGATTCACAGCCACCTTCTGTGTAATGAAAAAAGGTTATTTGTAACTTAAGGATGCATCTGTAGAATGGCTGTAGTTTGGCCCCACTTTAACTGTCATGGCTTAATGCTGTGGACTCCTGGGAGTTGTAGTTTCACAACGTCTTCCTCTTTCTCTACCAGAGATCTGGTGCCTCTTCGGACTACAGCTCCCAGGATTCCACAGTTTCAAGTCGCGGCTATCAAAGTGGTGCCAGGATCCATTAAATTACAGTGTAGATGCGCTCTTAGACATAATGCAGATTAAATCAATTCTTGATAAATTGCTGCTTTGGCTCTCATATGGCAGAAAAGTAGGGTATGAAATATAACTGTGGATAAACTACCATTTAATTAAAACCATTTGAAATTCTGTATTTATGATGAATAGGAAGGGAAATATTATAAACTCCTACAGCACATCTGTTTAAGATCTCTCATCTATAACAAAGCAGTTGCTTGATATGGCCTGCCTGAATGGAAATATATTTTATATGCTGTCAGACAGATGGCAAGATATATGTGTGTCCCTTAAAGTCCTTTGAAAATGTTATAATACAGTTTCCACCCCCAAAATATTGTTAAAGTGATGGAAGGGAATATAGGGTGTTGAAAACAGTGGTGCATCTTATAAAGGGGGAAATACAGCTGATAGGCAGAGGAGTACACAAGGGGATGTTCTTTTGGAAATACTTTTGATTTTTTTTTTAAACAGAAAAAATGAGTGAGGGTGAGTGCTTTGCTCTTTACAGAAATGCCACAGTGTGCTTAGTGGGATGTAGAATGTACTCTGCACATGCTCAGTTGCATTGTTTATTCATGGTTTATTTTCAGGGTGAAAAATCCATAGGGCATCAGTGAGAGGTTTTTGTTTTTGTTTTAACTCTTGAAAGATTCCTAATTTTGAGATAGCACCATGGCAAAATCTAGCTAGCTGTCTTTACCAGCTTGAAATGTTTAGATAGCAGGAGATAAATATTTTAAATATTCAATTTTAATAAAAAGAAGAAATCCCATGTCTTGGAGCGAAGTGTGCCTCCTCTTCATTGTGGGACTGTTGTGACCTTGCCGTGCAAAACAGCTGCTTCATCCAGTGAGGAAAATTGGAAGAAGCAGCCAAATTCCTGTTGGAATCAAGAATAAGCTTATATTGATTTTAAAAATATGTTTAATAATTTTGTTTGTGTAATCTGTTCTGAACTAATATTTGTACATATCACACCTCCAAAATGTATGAGATACTTTATCTATAAAAATCCATCTGCTTTCCACTACTTAACCCAGTTTGGCTTATAAGCTTACTATGATCTACTTTTTAAAAACATACCTATTGATCTGCTTTCCCTGCTTGATTTGAATATTATCCCAGTATTATTATTTGTCCTGGAGACATCTTCTTGAGCTGGGTACTTTTCAGATGTATTGAACTACAAGCCCAATCTTCTCCACCCCACCCCCACTGACAAAGCTGGGTAGGGATGATATGAATTGTAATCCATTTTCTGAAGAATGTGAATTTGGAGAAGGTTGGTATAGTATTTGAATGGAATGACCCATAGTTTAAAGACCAAGAAGCTATCTTGGCTTTGCTATTTTATGTAAGGGATACCATTTTGCTATACTATTGTATATAGGGACTTTAGGCATCCACAGGTGATCCAAACCCCAGTTGATACTAAGGGATACTAAGGGGTATTTTAGCTATGTGTTTTTCATCCCTTTCCCTTTTCTATCTTCTGCACATCCTGTTGACTGTGTCCATTGATTCAACAGTTCATGGTTTGAAAATACTCCTCCTCCCTAACAAATAAATAAATAAATAAATAAACCTTATTTTTGGCATTTATATAAGAGAGATAATTTTACTGGGCCATTGTATATAATTGTACTTGAGCGTCCACAGATTTTGGTATCCAAGTAAAGTCCTGTTGTACAATTGTACATTCCCTTCCTGAACATTTGCTTGTTTTCTGTAAAAAGGATTTAGTAGCCATAGTAGACCATATACTGACCATGAATCAAAAGTGTGATGCAGCATCTAAAAAAGCCAATGTAATTCTAAGCTGCATCGGTAGGAGTATAGTGTCTGGATCGAGGGAAGTAATCACATTGCCAGTCTAAAATGGCTGCTCTGTCCTTGCAGCAGAAAGTCATCATGTTTTTAAAAAAATAAAAATAAACCAAAAGTGCTGAAGTCATAGCAACCAGAGAATGCTGACGTTTCTGATGCTAGGAATTCAGAATATTTTCCCAGTCTTAGTAGTTGAATTAGCTTAGGGATTTCCTTGGCGTATGTATGGATTGTGTTGGATTAAATAAAGAAAAGCAGTTTAGTCCATGAATCAAATAATTCCCTCTGTCTTCAGTAGAGTCCTTTGATTTCTTCCCTTGCCTTTCAGTTTATTAACCCCATTATTTCTTGGAAACAGATTGATTTCTTTTAGCCAGTAAGTCATTTGGAAAAGGAACATGAACGATAGCTGTACTTCTTGGGCAGTTCTGAGAAGAGAATTAAATCTAAACAGAAGTATTGAATATAAACTGAGTTATTCTTCTACTTACTGTTCCCCATAAAAGCCTGGCAAATGAGCTTGCCAAAGTGATTAGTCCCCAAGAATTTGTATCACCTGGCCTGCTATTGAAAGCAGTCAGGAGTAGTAGTTTCCAAGGCTGTGAATGACATATCTTTAATTGTATAAAACAGCAAACAGTATAATCTACACAATTGAGGGGGCAGCAGATAAGGCCTAAAACAAACACAGTCTTTTGTTCTAAAGCAGTTGGTAAACAAATAAAGCTCTAGGCCCTTCCTCTCTGTTCCTCCTCCCATGCCTTTCTGTGACCTTGCCTTTTCCTGAACAAAGGGATGGGCAGAAGATGATTCAAGTCACGTTCTTTTTGTGGTGTGAAGCTGTGTTTGAGAGATCTCTCGGCCTTGCAGATAACCCTGACGAGTTATCACCTGATAATGGATGGAATCTGTGTGACACCTTTTAAGACTGAGCAGTTTGTTTCGGCATTAAGCTTTCTGGTCTGGATTGGAGTGTGGAATTCATGGAAGTTTGTGGTGAAATATTTTTTACTTCTTTAATACTGAGACAGAAGGACAGCAATATCTCTGGAAGTTAACTCACATGAATTTTGGTTTGTCTGGGAGATGATGTTGCTTGCCATAGGAAAGCTATTGAATACCAGCCCTTGCTTGTCTTTCCTTTCCCAAAATGATGCATTTCCTAAAATCATACAGTGTGATACATTTATATCAGGGATCCTCAAACTTCTAAAGCAGAGGGATGGTTCACGGTCCCTCAGACTGTTGGTCTGGACTATAACTTGAAAAAAACATGAACAAATTCTCTTGCACACTACACATAATCTTATTTGTAGTGCAAAAGCATGAAAGAGCAACACAGTGCTTTAAATGAGGAACGATTTTAACCAACACGAACTTACCAGTATTTCAATGGGAAGTGTGGGCTTGCTTTTGGCCGATGAGAGGGTCAAGTTAATTAGTGTTGTTCTTCTTGTGTGCCTTTAGGTCATTTCAGACTGATGATAACCCTAAGTCTAACGACTGTGGCCGGATAAATGACCTTGGAGGGCTCCATCTGGCCTGTGGGCCTTCGTTTGGGAATCCCGAACTCTCGACTGAGGCAGGAATACTTGTGTTTATCAGTAGTTGGTTTTAAGAGGATTTTGGTCCTGCCACATCTAGTATATTTCTTATCAAGATGAATGGGGGGTTTCCCCTGGAGAGCTTGTAAAAGTTGCTATTTTGGACTGGGAGCCATATAGAATCATTCAGCCAGCATGGTCTCTAGATGCTGAAATAAGTGGTCCAATAAATTAACATTTCTGGTCTTAAGCTACATTATGAACCAGGACAAGTTCTACCAAGTTCACTGTTGCCTATCATAGAGCTACCTATGGATTAGTGTTGGTCCCTGAGACATCAGTTCTCTGTCCCTGGAGAAACAATTGTAGTAGCTGGGCACATATATGACATTGATCGCTGATACAGTGGGGTGGAATGGGGTGAGATTGCCAGTCCTCTGCATCAGATAGCTTAAGCCCTGCTCTGTTCTGATAAGATCTTGGTGGGTTTGAGAAGTTTTCCCTCATCATCTTCTCCTTGATCTTTGTTCATCAAGAGGTGCTACAAAGCAAATCACTGACATTCTCCAGGCAAAAGGCTGGAATGCTGGGGTGCAGAAATATGGCCTCTTTTTTTATTTCTTCTCCAGCTAGTAATAATAATAAAAACACAGTTGTTCCTGTGAGCTAAAAGGGAGCTAGCTATTGTAAATCCATACTCTAGATCAGTGGTTCTCAGCTTGGGGTCCCCAGATGTTTTTGACCTACAACTCCCAGAAATCCCAGCCAGTTTACCAGCTGTTAGGATTTCTGGGAGTTGAAGGCCAAAAACATCTGGGGTCCCCGGGCTGAGAACCACTGCTCTAGAGATTGACACCTTCCTACAGATGTATGGGCTGAAAACTACACAATGGCCATGGCTGCATTTGTCTCCTTCTGTCTGTAATAATATATACCATGTTGAGTCTCATGTGTTGCTTGGACACCTAACTAGGCAGATATGTTGGATGACATTTGCTCCTCTCTTCTGAATAATAGAATGGCACGAGGAAAAGGGGGCAGAAGTCGGCAGGAAATTTAACTTTGGCTTCTAGTTCTTTAATGTGAAGTCAAGGAATTTTCGAAGACATAAATTTTAAATGAACAGAATATTCATATTCAAAATACTTCTTTTTGAAAGAAGTGAATACTGGTAGGTGTGACCAAACATATTATCCTGTATTTTCTCCCTAATTGTGAGGACTTGGTAACATGGAATTGCATGCATTTCTCTAAACAGGCAGTAAATGTCTTACACCAGTGGTTCTCAACCTTCCTAATGGCGTGACCCCTTAATACAATCCCCCATGTTATGGTGACCCCCAACCATAGCAATATTGTTTTCATTGCTACTTCATAACAGTCATTTTACTACTGTTATAAATCATAATGTAAATATCTGATATGCAGGATGCATTTTCATTCACTGGACCAAACTGGGCACAAATACCCAATACACCCAAATGTGAATGCTAGTGGGGTTGGGCGAGGATTGATTTTGTAATTTGGGAGTTGTAGTTGCTAGGATGTATAGTTCACTTATAATCAAAGAGCATTCCAAACTCCACCAGCGATGGATTTGAACCAAACTTGGCTCCCATGGCCAATGGAAAACATTGGAAGGGTTTGATGGGCATTGACCTTGAGTTTGGGAGTTGTAGTTCACCTATATCCAGAGAGCACTGTGGACTCATGCAATGGTGGATCTGAACCAAACTTGGCATGAATACTCAATATGCCCAAATGTGAACACTGATGGAGTCCGGGGAAAATAAATCTTGACATTTGGGAGTTGTAGTTGCTGGGATTTATAGTTCATTACAATCAAAGAACATTCTGAACTCCACCAACAATAGAATTGGCTCAAACTTCCCACATGGAATCCCCATGACCATCAGAAAATACTGTGTTTTCTTATGGTCTTTGGCGACCCCTCTGCGACCCCCTCAGGGGTCCTGACCCCCAGGTTGAGAAACACTGTCTTACACTTTGTAGGGCCACTTCTTTCTAGCATAAAACAGGAAAGCAAAATTTGAAGCAAACAAAAGCAAACTTTGATGGGTGGTCCTCACTTACTAGAAGCACTAAGAGGTATTACAGCTTCTTTCTTTACCTTAATCTGTGATTCCTTGCAACCTGAGCTTTCTGTTTACCAGTCTGCCAGCACCATAGAAATCTATACAATCATATTTAGTTGGGTGGCAGCACGATTTCAGAACTGCTCTATGGTAGATATTTAGGAAATAGTCTCAGCCAGGTTTGCTTTATCTGGGTTAAATGTGATGCTGTCTCGCTTCTTAAAAAAGGGGTTCTTGTAAACACCCTGCTTCCCCCAAAATAAGACAAGGTCTTATATTTATTTTTCTCTCCAAAAGATGCACTATAGCCTTTTTTTCAGGGGATGTCTTATTTTTCCAAAGTGACTTTTTAATGAACTGTAACTATGACTTATTTTTGAAGTAGGGCTTATATTTCAAACATCCACAAAAATTGTGAAAAATCATGCTAGGGTTTTTTTTTCTGGGGTAGGGATCTTTTGGGGGGGGGGGGGTGGCAGCAGGGCACCTGCCAGAAAGGCCACTAGTTTTGTGTGTGTGTGTTTTGTAAAGTGCTATTTGTTTTTTCAAAGTAAATAGGGGGTAGCAATGTTTTGGAAGGATCCAAGCCAAAATCATCTTCAGTGTTGGTGAACTGTAAAGCTTTGTAGGCATATTTATGCAGTAGCCATTTTACAATGCCCTCTTGAGGCTGTTCAGTGGCCATTCCTGTGACTGTTGTTGATGAATGAGAAGTGGCTAGAGCTGAATCCACAGACTAGTCTTCAAGTTGACCAATTACGCTCTGGACAAAGCATGAACTGCTTGCATAAGAGGATGCTGGATCTCTCCTTATGCAAGTATATGAAAAGTAAAACCAGTGGCATAACCTAACATAATGTCTCCTCAAAATTCTAGACAACATGTGCTGGAGTTGCTACCTGACATTGAGTCATAATCTTTTGGATACAGCCTTGTTTGCTTTCTTGTTCGATTAGCAGACCATTCCCTGGATCATGTGTCATGAAGCTGCTAAGCCATGACTATCATATTCTTCGCAAATCTTGCCTCAGTCTTGCGACTGATGTTAACATTCAAACAGAAAAGATAGCACAATAGAGATGGAGAAACTTGAGCACATGAAGAACTTCTCACTGTCTTTAATGGATATCAGCTTCCTGAGATGGAAGAGCCTGAGGAATCCAGACACAAATACATAACTTGTTTATAACATATTAGATAATTTCATTGTGTGAATTCCTGGCTACAGTCATGAGTTAACTGCCTGAGTCTCAGCCATAAAATTTAGACATTTTAAATCCAAGTTTTAAAACCAAATTATTGGGTTGCAATTTTTTTTAAGACCAGGGATGGGGGACAGTAGAGGTTGCAATCCCACATTGGTTAATGTGACTACACATCTTTCATCCTTACCTTTAAATCGATGAAAATGAGCATACTATACATGGGTAGGGTAGGAAGCTCAGGTGTTGGCTTATGTGGAGGCACTCTCTGTGTCACACATCCCCCTTGGCAAAACAGCGAGGATGTTATTTGAACACTGAGATTAGTGTTCTTGTGCTGTTCAGAGTGCCATATAAGAGCATTAGTTCTGTTCTAATAACATCCTTATTGTTGTGCCAAATATATAACTAAATACCAAAGTCAGAATCATCATCGTATTTCCAATTTCTGTTTATAGTTATGAAAGCTGAACAGTAAAGAGATCTAATGAGGGAAAAAAATCAATTCATTTGAAAAGTGGTCTTAGAGGAGAGTTTTTTAAATACCACAGACTGCTAAAGACGCAAACAAAGGTCTGAGGACAAATCAAGAATTGTGCCTAGAGGCCTAATTTAATAAATGGAACCTGTTGCATTTTGGATGCATTATAAGATGGCAGGACTCCTTAAAAATGACTGATGAGATTAGAAAGCAATGAAAAAGGAAGAGACCACATTACAGATGGATAAAGTCCTTGGCGGCTCTCTGAGTTTTCAAGACATGAAAGCTTTCTTGGGTTGCTTTCAGTTATAGGATTTTCATTAATTAACACTGATATACTATTATTAAACATTTGGGGAAATTGGTAGGCAGTAGGGAAAGTGAATTGATTCCACCAAGGAAGACACAGCTCTGAGTTTGCAGTTGATAACATATTTATTTATCGTATCAGAAGCGAACCAAGGGTACAGTTGTAATGTATTTAAAAAACACAGAAGTTTAAAAACTTGGAATTATATTAAATGTCCTTTGATCAGTAACCAGCCACTTGGAGGGCCTCTGGTGTTGCTATAAGGAGGTCCTCCATTGTGCATGTGGCAGGGCGCAGGCTGCATTTTCTCCACACTTGCATGTTGTGGGCTCCACTTTGTGGCCCCATTTCTTAAGGTTGGCTCTGCATTTCATGGTGTCAGAGCTCAGTCTGTTCAGCGCCTTCCAAGTCGCCCAATCTTAGGTGGGCCCAGGGGGGTATCTCTCATTTGGTATCAGCCATGGCTTGAGGTTCCAGGCTTTCTCCTGCCACTTTTGGACTCTTGCTTGCTGAGGTGTTCCTGCAAGTATCTCTGTAGATCTTAGAAAACTATTATTTGATTTAAGGCGTTGTCGTTGATAACTGAAGCTCAGACATCTTTCATTCAAAAGTCACCCAACTTGATGGCAAATAATAGCAACAGCAATTGCTCTAGGCATAATGGGTGCCACTACCAGGTCTTTTAACTGAATACTGTAATTAAAAAGCAGCATCTTAAGCATATTTAGTAGTAATTTGGACATGTTTTGGCTGGTTTTTGGATGGGAGAGGCAGCAGTAGAAGAAAAAAGGTCAGCAAAAAGCATTGTCTTAGTATTTCTTTCTCTTTCCCTTAACCTCCAAACTGCAATCCTTGGTCTTGATTTTCCTTTTTAAAACATTTCTTTTATAAAAACCTGTCTCATTCATTCCGTGCCATTCCCTGCAAGCCCTTCTCATTTCTGTTTGGCTCACAGCTTTTGCTCTCCCATGGATGATCTCATCTGACATCACTCTCCTCCATCCCTGCAAAGTGTGACTGTCTTTGTTAAAGGAGGCAAAGGCAGAGAATAGGAACCTCTCAGAATGTGGCTTTTGGGGAGGCAAATTTCAAATTCTGTCTTATAAATATGTCATTCACCCATCTTCTTCTGAATTGTCTATTGGCTCCTCCAAAGGGCAATCGTGTTGGGAAATTTCGGTATTTGTTTCCATAGTTTTGTTTATAGATCTTTAAAAAATCTAAATGACATTTCTGCTGACTTGACCCATCTTCTGACAAGGCACAGAACCAAATTGTAATATTTTATTCCTATCTTTCAGTGGATTTCTTTTTAGTTACAAAATGTATCAGGACAAAAAAATTCAGGAAAGTGTAGCAGTGAAATTACACTTTTAAATGAGAAATTAAAATTTTGAAGAGGGGAAATTTTGCCCTTCAAATTACATGATTATTTCACCAAACTGCGTTCCTGTGTATATATATATATTTAAAAACAGGCTAATATATATGTGTGTGCTAGGGAATAAGAATTTATGTTGCCATTTTGGAATTTGAAGCATTTTCCTGTCCTGGGCTTCTTCTGCTTTGTTTAAATCCTAGTGCTAAGATACTTTAACTCCCATCCCTCCATCCTATATTGGGATGTGCAGTTTAGGAAGGAGTATTTAGAGTTCTCAGCCAAACAGCTCTATTGGCTCCCAAACTCCAAATCCCTAGATAATGTAACCATTGTAGTAGTGGAATCATAGTGCTATAAACAGGGTAGTGCGGAAGGGCCTCTGTTTTGTCAGTCTAGCTTTCTCAGATTGGAAAGTGGGGATACTTTTGGGGTCACATTCTTATATTCATCTGGAAAAGTTAATTAGATGGGCTGCTCCCAGAATCCCAGCTTTTTTGTTTATCTTTGATGGGTGTCTATTTAGAACATGATGTGTTGTTATTTTTTGTGTGCAAATGAGACCAGAATACATAGTAATTCACATCCAGTGACATTTTAGTTTCCGTAGGCTGAAGGATTTTGGAATTCCAGCCAACCAAATTCTTTTTTACAAACTGCAAGTCAGGTTTAATCCAAACTGCACTTTCCCCAATAGGAGCTGCTGTGTCTTGGGAATTATGGGAGTTGTCATCTGGTGTTTCTCCAGAGTGCCAGCCTTCAGCTGCCCAATGTCTGCAGAGCGTGGCCTTGGTAGTTTTGTGGCTAATCTTGGTTTGTGTAAGTCTGTCCAGGTCTCACTTTCCAGGGATTAAATATAGAGTCCTTGCTCTTAATCTCCGCCTTCTTATTGCTCTGCTCTGTATCATACGCCTCCACTGTATTTATAGCTCTGCTCCCCTGTGCTTCTCAGCAAGACCCCCTGAAGAGGGGAAGGCGAAAGGACATGTAAAATGTTGCCTTTTAAAAAATAATTTGTTATATAAGGATTGTGGTATTGTAGTTGATGCACAAAATGTGATTTCTTGTAAAAGGAGCCATTGTTCAATTTTTCTTTCATTGTACATATCATTCATAAGAGATGGCCAAAAAACCTTCTGAATAGGAGTGCAGACAGCAAAACAAACACTGCTGGGTGTTAACCCTTCCCTATGCTATCCAAAGTTCGATATAGATTTGCCTGTAAATGTATAAGATTAAAAACATATTACCGTAAGTAGATTATCAGTGAAATCCAGGTATACACAGTCCCCAAGTTACATTCAAGATTGATTCTGTCTGTTCTTAAGTTAAATTTGTATGTAGGTTGGAACAGGTACATTTTTCAGTGTAACTACAGCCAAATATACATACAGGTTTTGACTTGGCATCAAAATGATCCCAGTGCTAGTGCTGGTTGGGTCTCCAAAAGGAGGTTATTATACAATTGGATGCCACCAGAAACAAGCCCCTCTCCTATGCCACTGCCTTCCTCTGAGGCTGAGAGTGTGTGGTTTGCTCAAAGTCATACAATTGATTTCTATTACTTGAGTGCCAATTTGAACCTTGGGCTCCCAGATTCCTAGTCCAACACTCAAACCATTGCTTTCTGTCCCTATGATGATTGGATTTTGAAAAATGTGTATTGCTGTGGAAACAAATATTGGTGATAAAGCTTCCGTTGAGACACCTTTTCCCCCTAATAATTCTTTAAGGAGTGAATTTCCCCTCCTAGAGGTAGATTTCCCTCACTTCCTCTTGTCTTACTCTCGTTCTTAATTATAAAGTCGGTTGTAATTTGTAACTCAGCAACTGCCTGTATTGTTATTTTTTAAATTAAGTTTATTGTAAGCCTGTCCGAGATCTGTGAATATATGGGTGTAATGTTTTAATAGATAAATACATGGAACAAGTGTTGGTACCAGTCAAGCTTCCGAGAAGAAGCTTCCAAGAAGAAGAAGAAGTTTCCTGAGAAAGCTCACTCTTATCCCACATAGTATATTGACTTTACTGGTGGATATAGAAAACACTCATTTTGGGTTTAACTGAACATGCTGGAATTGTATTAATATTGCCCAACTATTCTATTTATAAAACAGGAAGAAATGTAGCCTAGGACTGTTTCTCTGCCTCCGTTCTCCAATATAAAGAGATTTGAAAGGTGTAGCTCCTAGCTACAATACTTTTGAACACTCCTGCTTTGGTCATTGTGATTTTTTGGGTTTATCAACATGCTTCTTTTCCGTACAGTGTACAGAGCTTTGTAAGAGGAACTATAAAGTGTAACATGGGAAATTCTATTTTATTCTATAAGTGATTGGGAAAATCATCCTTTTCTCTTTCTTTCCCCCTTTCAGGTCGGCTCCTGCTGCTGCACCCCCTGCTGCCGGAGGAGAGGGGGTTGGCCCTCCTCCTCCACCCCCCAACCTCACCAGTAACAGAAGACTCCAGCAAACACAGGCTCAAGTCGATGAGGTGAGGGATGGTTGCATTTACCTGTGGGAAGGCAGAGAAGTGGGTGCCAATCATAGTCTAGATCAGGTCTGGGCAAACTTTGGCCCTCTAGGTGTTTTGGACTTCAACTCCCACCATTCTTAACAGCCGGTAGGAAGTCTAAAACACATGGAGGGCCAAAGTTTGCCCATGCCTGATCTAGATTGTCACCCTGGCACCCTAAAGAGATATTGAATTGTCAATCCCATCACTCTTGATCTCAACCCAGGAGAAAGATGGGGTATAAATTTAATCAATAATGGATCAGTGCTAGAAACAGAATATATATCTTCAAGTCTTATGGTAATGCCATGGATTTTTCACAAGGCTTTCTTAAGCAAAGAATGCTCATAGGTAGTTTTGATAGTTTCTTTCTCTGAAATCTAGCCTACAGCACTGTCTTTTAGCACCAAGTGCTAAAAGAGCAGACCAAGCTTAGCCTCCCAAGATCCGACTAGGCATTTGGGCCCCATTGGAAACAGGATACTGAGCTGTTTATAGGTCTTCAGTTTGATTCAGCAGGACTCTTCTCATCTTGTTACAAAGTTGGCTTAGATTCTAAAACATTGGTGATGATGTTAGGAAACTCCTTTAGTTTTTCCTTACGTTGGGAGGGGATCTTCAGGTTTCTTACCTTGTTTGTTCTGCAACCCTTCTTAACTGGAGATACCAGGTTAGTTGAACCTGGTCCCAAAGCAAGTCATCTACCCATAAAGCTGCACTTTTTATCTTGAATTATAGAGATAGGGGCACGAGAGTGATTACTGATGATCAGTAAATGACACTGCAAACTCTTTCACTGGTCCCACTCATGACTGCATTATACCAAGTCAGGCCAGCGTATAATCTGGCCCACTATTGTCTGGTTTGATTATCAGCTGCTCCCTGCAACTCCTGAATAGTATCAGATATTTTCATTTGGAGAAGCCAGGAATTGAACTTGGGACTTTCTGTAGGATACATGTTTCATTCATTGAGATGCAACCCTATTCCCCTCTCTACTGGTTGAGTGCATAAAATCTTGAACTTGGGCTGCTGCTATTTGGAAAAGGGTGGGATTCTGGGTCACATGAGGAGGTGGAATGGGGATATTTTGGATATTTTCACATTTTGGGTACTTTCTGTGTGACTTTGAAGCAGAAATTCCTCCCAAACTGTTTGTTTGTTTGTTTGTTTGTTTATTAGTCAGGGGCTTTACTGACTTCATATTGCTTGTGGACCATCTTGTGCCCAATTCTACCATAGTCTAATTCCTTCGTTCAGTGTAGAAAGATGTAAACCTTCCTTCAGTGATGCTAGTGTAGAACACCTTGTCCCAAAGCACACCATCATCTACAACTTTACAGCTCTTGCTTGTTAGGAAATGCCACCCAAATCCATTCCTTGCAATGTGTATCTCTATAGTCAGTCTTACTTTCTTGGATTACAGGGAACCATTCTGCTTCACCTTTTGTTTGACATTTAACAGTTGGTGCCAAAGAGTTAACAAAATAGGTTTTGAGGAAAACTTTGACTAAAGGAAAGCAGAAAGGCATGACTGTGGCCCTTAGGAAATACTCAGTGATTTCCAGACAGACAGGAGAGGAACATTGTCAAGTTTTGCTTTTGAAAGAGGAATAGTGCAGACAATGGCTGTGCTGCAAGAGTGAAGACCTTGGGATATGTCAGAATGTATGAGGAGAGCTTTGTGTTGTGATGAGAAACAAGGGAAGCTTTCTACATATGGGAATGCAACATAGCGGTTTAAGTGTTGGACTCTGACTCTGGTGACCAGGATTTGAAACCCCACTCACCCATGGAAACACACTGGGTGGCACTGGGCATGTTGCATGTTCTTCACCTGAGCTTTCCCTCTCCAGGTAGTGGATATTATGCGAGTCAATGTGGACAAGGTGCTGGAAAGGGATCAGAAACTCTCTGAACTGGATGATCGTGCTGACGCCCTGCAGGCTGGAGCATCCCAGTTTGAAACGAGTGCAGCCAAGCTCAAACGCAAATACTGGTGGAAGAACCTAAAGGTAATGTGGAATTCAACAGTATTCACACAAACCTGCTTAATATAGTTCGCTGTCAGAAGTCCTTGCCCCCCATTACTTCCTTGTTGTGCCCAAATGATTGCAGAATGCTCAGCACTGGAGTCTAGATTTAATTTCAAGTTCATCCTTGGAAAAATGTAAAACACGGGTCCTCAAACTAAGGCCCGGGGGCCGAATGCTGCTCTCCAAGGTCATTTACCCGGCCCTCGCTCAGGGTCAAACTAAGTCTGAAATGACTTGAAAGTACACAACAACAACAATCCTATCTCATCAGCCAAAAGTAGGCCCACACTTCCCATTGAAATACTAATAATTTTATATCCCTTGAAATTTTTCTTCATTTTAATTATTGTATTATTTTTAAGTGTTTTTGGCACTACAAATATGATATGTACAGTGTGCATAGAAATTCATTCTTTTTTTTTTTCAAATTATAATCTGGCCCTCCAACAGTTTGAGGGTCTGTGACCTGGCCCTCTGTTTGAAAAGTTTGAGGACCCCTGATGTAAAAGAACGATGAAGAGACAACCTCTAAAACATAATCAAAGTGCAGATTCTCAATTGCTGGCTAAATAATAGGAAGTTCAAAAAGGTTAGAGGTTTCCGTCGCTGAGATCATTCCTTCAAAGCAAAGTTAAGCCCCAGTTTGTCTCTTAAAATAAGTTTTATTGAGTATAGATTCTATCCTTTGTATGGTTGATACCATTGATTAATTAAATTATATTACTGTTGGTACCAGTTCCTGCTCTCAAGGCTTTCCTATTTTCTTCCCTTCAATTTCAGATGATGATAATTCTTGGAGTGATATGCGCCATTGTCTTGATCGTTATCATTGGTGAGTGACACAGGCTACAATGAGATTCCGGGGGGGGGGGGGGTGGTGAAAACTCCCGTTTTATTTCTCTCCCTTTTAAAGCAGTTAATACCCTGCTATGCTGTTTCAGAAACACTCAAAGCAGCAAATGCAGTGGGAGGCTTTTTCTACAGACGAAAGGACTTGTTTCCATTGAACTCCCTCCTATTATTATTATTATTATTATTATTATTATTATTATTATTATTATCTTTATTTGTACCCCGCTAACATCTCCCGAAGGACTCGATGCGGCTTACAAAGGCCAAGGCCTCGATAAAACAACAGCATAACAATACACATAACATTATAAAGCAAATCAAATTGTTAAGCAATAACAGTAAACAATAAAAACAATACGCCACAACACAATAAAACTAGGGCAGGGCTGCTGTCAATCCCTTGCCATTGCTTCCAAGTGACATTCTCCAAAGATCACTGGACCTTCCTGAAGTTGCTGACTGTCCTTTTCTCCTTTTCTCTTTCCCTGCTCTTTGCAGTTTACTTCAGCACCTAGTCGGATACCTGGAGCCATTTCCCATCCAAGAGCAGCGGCCGGGAGAGGCAAGAGGGGCGAAGCATTCCCCCCCCCCCTCCTCTAGATCTCAGCCATATCTTCCAGCCCCTCCTCACCCCCCCCCTTTACCATTCCTGCCCAGTTCCCCCCTCCCTTGTGTGTGTGCGTGCGTGTGCATTGCGTGTGGGTGTCCTGTAAATAGCCTGATTTGTTATTTATACATATATATATAATATATAATATAATATATTTTGTCTGTTTGTAGATTTATTACTAGACTTTCCATGTGTCATGGAATCCCTGTACCCTCTTCTGCCAACCCCTAGCGTCTCTCTTTCTCTGACAGTGGTTTTTTTTTCATTGTCTTGACTTCTAACTCAAATCTTCAAGGACCAATAATTCCCTGTGACCCTAAATTCCTCTCCCTGTTAAATGGGCTCTTAAACACTCCCCCGCCCCTTTTTTATTTTATTCATTTAGAGCATTTATACCCTGCTCTTCAGCCACAAGGGATCTCAGAACAGTTTGCAAATTGTTACTCTGACAGTTCCCTGCCCTCAGGCTTAAAATCTAAATAAGTCAGGACACAGTGATGGGTGAAGGCATTAAATCCTGCAGATACTGCCAGCTCTTCTCTCCCTCTGCAGCCAAAGCAATGGCGGTTGGGATGGAGAGAAGGCTTTTCATCTGCTTTAGAGCATAATAAAACTGTAGTTCACTTCTTTCCCCAAAATTATCACCTGAATACTGATGGTGAACAGTGCTCTCTCTTGAATTGTAGACCCATCTGCCCATCCCCTACTCTTCCAGAAATGGTAAGACACCTTTTTGGAAGCACCTGATCTTTGCTGCCTGTGACTTTTGACTGTAGGCTTCAGTGTCCTGAGTTTCTTTGCCCTCTCTTCCTTGATCTCAACCCCTTCCTCCTTCGGTGCAGGGAAGGAAGCGAAGTCAAAAACCTTTCTAATCTTCTGCAACATTCCTGGAGTTGTTCCGTGTGCTGTGTCTTCTTAAAAGTCACCCACCGAACACCTTCTAAAACCCCTTCGGATATGGTGACGTTGTATGAAATTCCTGCAACAGGAATTCCTCTCCTTGCCTTCCTCTGAACAAGGTGGTGACAGCTGATTTTCTTGCCATTAGTATAGTCCTATAGAGAAACTGCCTCTTTTTTATTTAAACCAAACGCGCAACAAGGTAATAAACAATATATGTTACATTCCACACCTCTTCTGTAAAGGAGGCGACAACGTTCTTTCTAGAATGGGAAAAGGGACAGTTGTTTCCTCTTCCCAGAATAACTTCCTGATTAACTTCTTGCGATCACTGCCTATGTGTAGGGAATTGGAGTGTGGATGTGTGTGCACGAATGCATGTCAAGGGGGCAAGAAAGAGGGGAATGAAGTCTTTGGTTTCTTTCAGAAGTGATGGGAGAAATCAGAGTATTGACTTCTCCAGATGGGACGTCATATAATACAGGAATTGGACGAGGAGGGGTTACCTTGGGGTGGGGGGGGGAGCCTTACTCTTAAATCTACAGGGCTAAACAAAACTTTATTTCTCCCCTGGCCCTGGGGGCTACATTTAGATGAGTGCATTGTATCCTTGTCTCTCTTTCTGTACCCTGTAGTAAAATAATGATTGTCGTGTCTGCTCTCTTAACTTCTGAATCGAACTGCAGGCAAGGAAGGGGTGGGGGTAGAAGATGTTTATCTGCGTGGATGGGAAGATTTGAGTCTGGTGTACATTTGTTTGGGGGAGCAGACCCCTTCTTCTGTACTCTTACTTTTCTATCCTTGCCCCAAACCAGCCGGTTCAACTTTGCAAACGTAGTATTTGTGATATCGTGCCGAGTGAGACCTTCCGACTCCCTTGTCTAGCACAAACTGCCATCTTTCGTGGCCTGTTTATAATGTCAGCGACTTGTGACTTTTAACATTATTTTTGGTACATCTCTTCCCCTGCCTCGAACCCTTCTCCCTTCCTTTCCCAGTCTTTCCCCTTTCTCTCCCAAGGAGGGAGGGAAACGGTTCTCCCTTGTCAGCTCTCTCTCTGTACCGATTGCTCTCTTGAGGCCAAGGAATTCCAAGAAGAACCCCGGCAGGCGTAATGTGGCATCGTGACAAAAAGAAGATTGGAGAGACACCCATGCCAGTTTGGAGGGAAAACAGGGCACTGGGTGTCTCTCGCTGGCAACAGTTACAAACATGGCGCGGGAGATTAGTTATGCATTTTTGTGGGGTTGGAATAGGGATGGAGACAGAGGTCTGAGGCCGTCCTTGCTCCCGACAAGGAGGGACAAGGGAGCCTGGCGGTTTGGAGGCTGATGTCCTTCCCTATTCCACCCCATTTGCCAAGGATTGTTAAAGGTGGCGGCGGCACTCAAAATGGGGGGCCTGAAGTGTGACCTGCTGGGGAAGAGGCTCGAGGTGGGATATGAAGCTTGAGTTAACTCCTTTCCAGGGGGTTATAGTGATAGTGGGGGTCCCTGATACATCCTCTTCCGTATATAAGGTGAAGAAATGTGTATGTTTATGGGAAAGGGGAAGGGACTGCAATTCTCTAGCTGAGCAGCAGGTGTCACTGCTGCTGTCCAGCTCTTTGGGATCCAGCCTTTCCCCAATTCACTGCAAGAGTAAGGAATTTGAAAGGGGAGAGTTTGGCCCCAAAAGGTGGGCCTTCGTACCCAATGTCTGAAAGCAGATATGATCGATTGGGGCATACAGTATGCTGCCCGTTCCTCCTCCTCCTCTCTTCCTCAGCAGGCCTGGGTTATGCTGCAAGGGGTGGGGACCCCGTAAAGACAGAATTGGGAGCGACTACGCTGTGAAAAATAAATACATATATATTGAAATTTGGAAGACAAAAAAAAAATACAATAAATAAATGTCCTGTGGAGAACACCCAAGTTCTTGGCTGCTTGTCTTTTATTTCTCAATCACCCTGGTTTGAGTCATAGCTAAAGAGCATTATGGCTTCTCAGCAATGATTAAGATACAGGTTTTCCTTGGCAGGGGGTTGGACTACATGGTCCCTTGAGGTTTCTTCCAATGCTTTATTCTAATTAAATACTCTTCCTGCCAGCTTTGCGTATGAAAAAGGCAAAAAAGGTACAGTAGTCTGACAAGATGAATCAGCAAAGCTATATTTAGTCAACAGCGCAAATAATTACCTGATCTGAGAAACAATAGTACATTTCCAAAAAGGTTTATTCTGCTCCCAGCTTTTTGGAATAAAAAGGGGAACACACACACACACACACAATATGTTTCAGTTCAAAACATCAATGCTAACAACAATAAAAATACTTTTATTTAAAAAATACAATTTTACTGATGGCTATATTCAATCTATAATAATAGCACTTTAGTATAAAGAAAGTGATTAAAAATATACCCATTGCTTAACAAACTTTGTTATAGGCAGTGTGTGTAAAATTACTTTCAGGTTCCTTCTGTAAGATGTATATAAAATATACATGAATTTTGTGTTTAGACACGGGCCCTTTCTCCCAAGATATCATATATGGCTATGCACATACAGGTAGTGCGAAATCCAAAACACTTCTGGGCTGAAACATTTTGGATAAGGGAAAAAACATGTATTTGGGCCAACAAAAACATTCACAACCTGCATTATCTGTATTCAGGCCAATGTGGATAGAATTAAAATTTCACCATCTGTGTGTGTTCATGGAAAAATGAGAAAGAAACAGGAGGAGAGACTTCTTTGCTGGAAGGATCTTTGTCTAGGAATGGATCTACACTGTCAAATTAATTCAGTTTGACACCACTTTCACTGCCATGGCTCAAGGTTAGGGGATTTTGGGGGTTATAGTTTTAAAAGGTCTTTAGCCTTCTCTGCCAAAGAGTGCTGGTGCCTTGCCAAACTACAACTCCTAGGATTCCATAGCACTGAGCCATGGCAGTTTAAGTGGTATCAAGCAGCATTAATTCTGCAGTGCAGATGCAGCCTAGATGTGTAATGCAAAAAGAAAGGAACGTCAGCAAGTCTTTGACGGAAGGAAAACAAGGCAACTGCTTTGCCAGCTGGCTGTGGGCGGCGGAGAACAGTGAGGCCCTGAAGCTCAGCTATTAATAATTCCAGCTAGACAGGAACAAAATGGCCTCACCTCCTGACCCATCTTTCCTTGTCGTGATTCAGAGAGGTTGCTAATTGCAGGCATCGTAAGCCTGCCTCCAAAGTGGCATGTGGCCCTAAAGGAGAGCCAATGGCAGAGGCCATGGGTGACTGGGAGTGACTCAACGTGATGAATGTTTGGGATTGATACTAGGCCAGGACTCGGGGGGGGGGGGGGGGGGGGGATAAGGTTTGCCTGGTGTCCTATATATTTATTTATTATTTATTTCGAGGTTTTATATACCGACCCTCTCACCTTCAAAGAGGGATTCGGACCAGTTCACAACATGTGTTAACATACAAAGAATATACAATAACAACACAATGCCACTTCATAACACGATTAAAATACCAGCACTATACACATTAAAACATTATCATCACAGTTAAAAGAGCCAAATCGTCCGACACCATCACAATCCCATTCATCATCCACCTTTCATGTGGGCAAAGAATTAAATCAGTTGTCAAATGCCGCGTTCCACAACCAGGTCTTTGTTAGTTTCCTGAACGTCATGAGGGAGGGGGCAGTTCTGATCTCTAATGGCTGGGAGTTCCAAAGTCGAGGGGCCACCATCGAGAAGGCCCTGTCCCTCGTCCCCACCAGCCGTGCTTGTGCAGGCGGTGGGACCGAGAGCAGGACCCCTTCAGACGATCTTAGTGGTCTTGATGGTTCGTAGGGGAGAATACGTTCGGAGAGGTAAACAGGGCCGGAGTCGTTTAGGGCTTTATAGGTTAACACCAGCACTTTGAATTGTGCTCGGAAGCTAATCGGCAGCCAGTGGAGTTTGAGTAACAGTGGAGTGGTGTGCTCCCTGTACCCAGCACCCGTTAGTAATCTGGCTGCCGCGCGTTGGACTTGCTGCAGCTTCCGGGCAGTCTTCAGAGGCAACCCCACGTAGAGAGCGTTGCAGTAATATAAGCGGGATGTAACCAAAGTGTGTACTACCGTGGCCAAGTCAGCCCTCCCTAGGTACAGACGCAGCTGGCGCACAAGTTTTAATTGTGCGAATGCTGCCCTGATCACCGCTGAAACCTGGGGTTCCAGGCTCAGCGATGAATCCAGGAGAACTCCCAGACTGCGTACCTGTGCTTTTAAGGGGAGTGTGACCCCATCCAGCACAGGCTGTAACCCCGTACCCTGTTCGGTCTTACGACTGACCAGGAGTACCTCTGTCTTGTCTGGATTTAGTTTCAATCTGTTGTCCCTCATCCAGTCCGTGACAGCGGACTGGATATTCCCATATTGTATGGGAAGTCCCTTTTTGCTGGGTCAGAAAGTTGGTCCTCTGTGAGCATTAAGCAAGATGCCAAGAATCCTATAGATTTGAACATTGGGCGGTCATACTGGAGCATTAGCACCCTATCATCCATGAAAGTTGGAGACTTGGCCAGGTCTGGAATTATTATTGTTATATTTATATCTGCTTTATGTTCCCAAAGGGAACTCACAGCAGTTTGATATAAAAGTGTTAGCACAGAATAATGTAGGCGCATACCTAAAATTTTGTTTTACGTAGTTTTGAAGATCAAATTAGGTAGGTGACGTCCCCCATTCTCCATACACTGAGTAAATCGATTTCTGGCATTTGTCATGACTTTCCAGCATAGCAGGCGTTATGTTGGCAATTTCTTCCTGGATGTTGGTCTTGGATGTTGGTCTTGGAGGGTCCTTGGATGTCCGCTCCCTGCAGCCAGCCCAAGTTAGCAACCTGGCTGCAGCTCTTTGGACAGCTGAAGTTTTTGAGCACTCTTTGGAGGCAGCTCCACATAGGGCGCGTTACAGTAATCCAGATGGAATGTACAGGGTGAGGCAGCATAACTTCCTTTTTTCAAAACTTAATAAAACCCATTGTAGGAATCAGATTTTTTTTATAATGTAGGCACATACCTAAAGTTTTGTTTTACGTAGTTTTGAAGATCAAGTTAGGTAGGTGACGTCCCCCATTCTCCATTCTCCATACACTGAGTAAACCGATTTCTGGCGTTTGTCATGGCTCTTGCCAGCATAGCAGGCGTTATGTTGGCAATTTCTTCCTGGATGCTGGTCTTCAAATCTTGTAGGGTCCTTGGACGGTTTACATAAACACGGGATTTCAAAAAACCCCATAGAAAAAAAATCACAAGGGGCCAAATCTGGAAAGCAGGCCAGCCATTCCAAATCTGCTCGAAAAGTAGGCCTCAATGGCAAAAGCATGCTCCTCGCTGTTCCAACGCGTGATGGCGACTGAACTGTGTCAGGACAAAACGTTATACTCCCGCCTCTCGAATGAGACTACTAGCGCTCTACTACATCTTCAACCGACTGAATGGCGTGCATTTTTAAAAAGGAAGTTATGCTGCCTCACCCTATATGTAAGGCATGGACCACCATGACCAGATACGGCTTCTCAAGGAACTGGCACAGTTGGCGCACAAATTTTAATTCTGCCAAGGCCCCCTTGGCCACCACAGATACCTGGGATATTCCAGGTTCAGCACTGAGTCCAGGAAGACCCCCCTCCCCCAAACTACGTACCTGGGTCTTCAGGGGGAATGTAACCCCATCCAGCACAGGCTGGATCCCTATTCCCTGGTCTGCCTTCCGACTGACTGGGAGTACCTCTGTCTTGTCTAAGTTTCAATTTGTTTGCTCTCATCCAGTCCATTACTGATGGCAGGCATTGGTTTAGGGTCAGGACAGCTTCCTTGTCATTAGGTGGAAAGGAGTAGTAGAATTGGGTGTCATCCGTATTTAGGTGGCACCTTACTCAAAAACTCCGGATGACCTCTCCAAGTGGTTTCATGTATATGTTAAACAGCATGGGAGACAAAATGGAACCCTGAGCAACCCCACAGGTCAACGGCCAGGGGTTCGAACAGGAGTCGCCCAGCACCACCACCTGGGCATGGCCCTCCAGAAAGGACAAGAGCCACTGTAAAACTGCCTCCCAGTCCTGTCCCAGCGAGACGACCCAGAAGGGTACCATGGTCAATGGTATCAAAAGCGGCTGAGAGATCCAGGAGAACCAATAGAGATACACTTGCCCCGTCTAGCTCTCTGCATAGGTCATCTACCAACTTTGCCTTGTTCCAAGGTGGCATTGACCACCATCTTCCACCCACTCTGCCAGCCCCACTCTGGCCCATTTGATCAGCCAGGAAGGGCAAGGATCTAGAATACATGTGGTAGCTCTCACCTCTCCAAAGATCCTGTCTACATTCTCAGGCTGCACAAATTGAAAGGTATCCATCAATACTGGACAAGCATGAGCCAGAGTTACATCCACTGGGACTGGATCAACAATGGCATCCAAGTCGGAATGGATCTGAGCGACTTTATCTGCAAAGAGCTGTGCAAATTCTTCACAGTGGGCTGCTGAATGGTCAGGGATGCCTCCTTGAAGACCGGTATGTAGTAGCCCTTTGACCACTCGAAACAGCTCTGCTGGACAGTTTCTTGCAGATGCAGTGGTGGCAGCAGGGAATAATTTATCTGCTGCCTCCATTGCGGCAGAGTAGGCTTTCAAATACGTTCTAGCTCGTGCTTGGTCAGATTTGTTTCAAGTTCTGCAATCAAGTTTGCAGACGACACCAAATTGGGAGGGATAGCCAATACTCCAGAGGACAGGAGCAGGATTCAAAACGATCTTGACAGATTAGAGAGATGGGCCAAAACTAACAAAATGAAGTTCAACAGTGACAAATGCAAGATACTCCACTTTGGCAGGAAAAACGAAATGCAAAGATACAGAATGGGGGACGATGCCTGGCTCGAGAGCAGTACGTGTGAAAAAGATCTTGGAGTCCTCATGGACAACAAGTTAAACATGAGCCAACAATGTGATGTGGCGGCAAAAAAAGCCAATGGGATTTTGGCCTGCATCAATAGGAGCATAGTGTCTAGATCTAAGGAAGTAAAGCTACCCCTCTATTCTGCTTTGGTTAGACCACACCTGGAATATTGTGTCCAATTCTGGGCACCACAATTCAAGAGAGATATTGACAAGCTGGAATGTGTCCAGAGGAGGGCGACTAAAATGATCAAGGGTCTGGAGAACAAGCCCTACGAGGAGCGGCTTAAGGAGCTGGGCATGTTTAGCCTGAAGAAGAGAAGGCTGAGAGGAGATATGATAGCCATGTATAAATATGTGAGAGGAAGCCACAGGGAGGAGGGAGCAAGCTTGTTTTCTGCTTCCCTGGAGACTAGGATGCGGAACAATGGCTTCAAACTACGAGAGAGGAGATTCCATCTGAACACGAAGAAGAACTTCCTGACTGTGAGAGCCGTTCAGCAGTGGAACTCTCTGCCCCGGAGTGTGGTGGAGGCTCCTTCTTTGGAAACTTTTAAACAGAGACTGGATGGCCATCTGTCAGGGGTGGTTTGAATGCAATATTCCTGCTTCTTGGCAAAATGGGGTTGGACTGGATGGCCCATGAGGTCTCTTTGATTCTATGATTCTCTGCCAACATCGCTCTAGTCCCGTCTCGCTTCTTTGCTATCAACTCCTTGGAAAACCAGGCTCTGTTCTGTGAGAGGAGTGATTGTGTCCACCACCCTGGCCATTTCCCCATTCCAGAGGTTAGGCAGAGCTTCAACGCAATCGCTTGCCAAGGTGACGGGAAAGTCCCCAAGAGCCATCAGGAATCCATCCAGATCCATAAGCCTCCGGGGGGCGGACCATCTTAATGGGTCCACCACCCCTGCAGAGGTTTGGAGTCCCAGCAAGTCTAAACCTGACCAGAGAGTGATCAGTCCATGACAACGGAATTGTGAATTGCCATAATACTGGATTATTTTCATAATTTTTCGCATCCATACTTTAAAATGGTAAACCCATGCATAAGCAAAGAAGAAATAAGATGGTGTTGGAAAGATACTATATAATAAAGCCTCATTAAAACACGGCCCTATGAAAACCTGAATTTCTGTTTTGTATCTTTGGAAATCAGGCAAGGAACTGAGAAGGTGTTGGAACTCTCAGTTGCAGTTAATTAGCTGCCACCCACTTTTTTTCTTCTTGCAGCACAATATGAATTTCAATAAAGACATAATGCTTTGTCAGATTCTGATTTTTACGTGTCTCAGCAAAAGAAAATCAAGACGGCTTTTATTATGACTTCAAGCTTCACCCTCACTGTAGAGTTAATACAGTTTAATACCACTTTTAACTGCAATGGTTCAATGCTATGGAATCCTGGGAGTTATAGTTTGGCGAGGCACCAGGTCTTTTGGACAGAGAAGACGAAACCACTTTGTGAAATGATAATGCCTCTGTATTGTCGAAGGCTTTCATGGCCGGAATCACTGTATTGTTGTAGGGTTTTTCGGGCTATATGGCCATGGTCTAGAGGCATTCTTTCCTGACGTTTTGCCTGCATCTATGGCAAGCATCCTCAGAGGCAGTGAGGTCCTCACTACCTCTGAGGATGTTTGCCATAGATGTAGGCAAAACGTCAGGAGAGAATGCCTCTAAACCAGTGGTTCTCAACCTTCCTAATGCCGTGACCCCTTAATACAGTCCCTCATGTTGTGGTGACCCCCAACCATAACATTGTTTTCGTTGCGACTTCATAACAGTCATTTTACTACTGTTATAAATCATAATGTAAATATCTGATATGCAGGATGCATTTTCATTCACTGGACCAAACTGGGAACAAATACCCAATACACCCAAATGTGAATGCTAGTGGGGTTGGGGGAGGACTGATTTTGTAATTTGGGAGTTGTAGTTGCTGGGATTTATAGTTCACTTATAGTCAGAGACCATTCTGAACTCCACCAGTGATGGATTTGAACCAAACTTGGCTCCCATGACCAATGGAAAACACTGGAAGTGTTTGATGGGCATTGACCTTGAGTTTGGGAGTTGTAGTTCACCTATATCCAAAGAGCACTGTGGACTCATGCAATGGTGGATCTGGACCAAACTTGGCACGAATACTCAATATACCCAAATGTGAATACTAGCGGAGTCTGGGGAAAATAGATCTTGACATTTGGGAGTTGTAGTTGCTGGGATTTATAGTTCATTACAATCAAAGAACATTCTGTACTCCACCAACGATAGAATTGGCTCAAACTTCCGACATGGAATCCTCATGACCATCAGAAAATATTGTATTTTCTTATGGTCTTTGGCGACCCCTCTGACACCCCTTCGCGACCCCCAGGTTGAGAAACACTGCTCTAGACCATGGCCATATAGCCCAAAAAACCCTACAACAACCCGATAATTCCTCTGTTTCCATAGTATTCTGCTATGGTGTTTAAAGTGATGTCAAACTGCATGAGTTTTACAGTGTAGATGCACTCTCAGTTTACATCACTTGGGACGAAGACTGTTTGCAATAGTTTTAGTAGAACTCCATGATGGCCTCGTATAAGCTCATTATAAGGTAGGTGCTCACTAAGCAATTATTCTGAATGGATTACAGCTTGATTTCAGATTGATCCATTCCTGCATTGTAATTTAAGTCATGTGTTTGGTATCAAATTAGTAGTCAGCTCATTAAAATACGACTGTTTGCATTTCAAAGTACTCTCATCTTCTCAAATCCACTTTTCATTGACCCGATTTTGCATATCAAATAGAAAGACACAAAGAGATAGACATGGAGCTGATGTACAGCTCATCATCCAGCGAGATCATCCAGAGTTTTGGAGTTTGATGTCACCTGTACGCAGACGACGTCCAACTCTATCACTCCTTTCCATCTGCCACTAAGGAGGCTGCTCAGGTCCAGAACCGGTGCTTGACAGCTGTGTCGGTCTGAATGGGAGCAAACAAATAGAAATTGAATCCAGACAAGACAGGGGTACTCCTGGTGAGTCGAAAGGCCGAACAAGGCATAGGGTTACAGCCTGTGTTGGATGGGGTTACACTCCCTCTGAAGACACAGGTTCACAGCTTGGGAGTTCTGGACTCATCGCTGAGCCTGGATCCCTAGGATTTGGCGGTGGCCAGGGGAGCATTTGCACAATCAAAACTGAGCCTGCTCCAGTTGCGCCTGTACCTTGGGAAGTCAGATTTGGTTACATCCCGAATAAACTACTGGAATGTGCTCTATGTGGGGCTGCCTTTGAAGACTGTTTGGAAGCTACAAATGGTCCCAATGGGTGGATTGCCTAAAATCCACAAGCACCAATAGCTTTATAGGTCCAACACCAATGCACAAAATGTATTATGAAAGCTTTTGAGGCTTTTGAGATGGTGGTGGGCTATAAATCAAGTATTATTATTATTATTATTATTATTATTATTATTATTAACAGGCTGGCAGAACGTTGGAGAAGCAAAAATGTTGGATAATAAGGAAGGATTAAGGAAAAGCCTATTAAACGTCAAATTATGCTATGATTTTACAAATGAAGCACCAAAACATCGTGTTTTACAACAAATCGACAAAAAAGCAGTTCAATACACAATAATAGCAGAAACCCCAGTGGGTTCCATGGAGCACACTTTAAGAACCGTTGCTTTACACATAGAATACCATTTTAGAATACTTTCATTGCCATGGCTCAATACTGTGGAATCCTAGGAGTTGTAGTTTGTGGAGGCACAAAGGTTAAAGACCTTGTAAACTACAGCTCCCATTAGGTTCTTGTGGGTTTTTTCAGGCTATAGGGCCATGTTCTAGAGGCATTTCTCCTGACGTTTTGCCTGCATCTATGGCAAGCATCCTCAGAGGTAGTGAGGTCTGTTGGAATTAGGACAATGGGTTTATATATCTGTGGAATGGCTGGGGTGGGGCAAGGAGCTCTTCCCTGCTGGAGCTAGGTGTGAATGTTTCAACTGACCACCTTCATTAGCATTTGAAGGCCTGGCTGAGCCTGGGAAAATCTTTTGTTGAGAGGTGTTAAGATGTGCCTGGTTGTTTCCTCTCTGCTGTTTTGCTGTTGTAATTGAACAAAATCTGGCTACCAGTATTAAAAAACTCTAAAATTACAACAGCAAAACAGTAGAGAGGAAACAACCAGGCACATCTTAACACCTCTCAACAAAAGATTTTCCCAGGCTCAGCCAGGCCTTCAAATGCTAATGAAGGTGGTCAGTTGAAACATTCACACCTAGCTCCAGCAGAGAAGAGCTCTTTGCCCCACCCCAGCCATTCCACAGATATATAAACCCATTTTCCAAACTCCAACAGACCTCACTACCTCTGAGGATGCTTGCCATAGATGCAGGCGAAACGTCAGGAGAAATGCCTCTAGAACATGGCCCTATAGCCCGAAAAAACCCACAAGAACCTAGTGATTCCAGCCATGAAAGCCTTCGACAATACATACAGCTCCCATTATTCCATAGCATTGGGATGTGGCTGTTAAAAGTGGTATCAAAGTCCAAGGAACCTTTAGAGCTGTTTTTTTCCTAGGGCCTTCCTCTGACATATTGCCATTATTTTATTTAAATAGAGCTTTAACTAATTAACCACTAATGGCAACTGCTGAGAATGCCTGGACTGAAGTGCATTGGGCGAGCAAAGCAAAACAAAGCAACTACTCTTTCTCATTGTTATGAGCCGCAATTGACGCACATCTTGTGCTACTACACATGAAGGAAACGTGTGCGCTGGGCAAATAAAAGATGCGTCAAAGCCCACATCTTACCTGGGTTGCCATGGTCCTGCGCCTGAAGCATCTTCCTTTCTGAACATATCATTGTGACAGCAGCCATTTTTCTGAAGGTTCTCTTCCTGTGACAATTCTATATTTTGTATTTATTTTGTCCTTATGGACTAAAAACCCCTCCCTTTTTGCCTCTACATTTGCTCCAATTCCAATGCTGAGACTCTGTACTGCCATTTAATATCGATCTATTTTATGTTTTAATACACTGGCATTATTTTAATAGCATTGTTTTATATTAATTGCTAACTGCCTTAGGACCTCTTTATTAGAAGAAAATTTAAACATAAGGAGATATGCCTACACTTTTTAAAAAATTCAAATATGAATTATTCATTAACAGCCAACTATATTTATTTACTAAATATGTTTATTATATTATAAATAAATATTTTGCCATTTTATGTAGAAATGTATTTGAAATAAGTAAAATCAATTAGAAATGTATCAGTTATAAATAAATGATTTATTTTATGTATACATTTAGTTATAACAAATATCATCAATAAGAAATATATCTATACATAAACATATTTGTTGTTTTATGTATAAATATATTTGTAATTAGAGGTATATTTATAATAACAAATTGAAATTGAATCCAGACAAGACAGAGGTACTCCTGGTCAGTCGCAAGGCCGAGCAGGGTATAGGGTTACAGCCTGTGCTGGACGGGGTCGCACTCCCCTTGAAGGCGCAGGTTCGCAGCTTGGGTGTGATCCTGGATTCATCGTTGAGCCTGGATCCCCAGGTTTCAGCGGTGACCAGGGGAGCATTTGCACAGCTCAGGCTCGTGCGCCAGCTGCGCCCGTACCTCGGGAAGTCTGACTTGGCCACGGTAGTACACGCTCTGGTCACATCCCGCCTTGACTACTGCAACGCTCTCTACGTGGGGCTGCCCTTGAAGATGGCCTGGAAGCTCCAGCTAGTCCAGCGCGCGGCAGCCATATTACTAACGGGAGCAGGACGCAGGGAGCATACAACGCCCTTGTTGTCCCAGCTCCACTGGCTGCCGATCTGCTACCGGGCCCAATTCAAGGTGCTGGTGTTGGCCTACAAAGCCCTAAACGGTTCCGGCCCAAAATACCTGTCTGACCGCATCTTGGCCTATGAGCCCACGAGGACTTTGAGATCGTCTGGGGAGGCCCTTCTCTCGATCCCGCCTGCCTCACAGGCACGCCTGGTGGGGACGAGGGATAGGGCCTTCTCAGTGGTGGCCCCCCGGCTGTGGAACACTCTCCCTGTAGACATCAGACAGGCGCCCTCCCTGATAACATTCCGCAAGAGGCGAAAGACATGGTTGTGTGAGAAGGCGTTTGACTAGTGCTACATCAATTGGCAATGACGTTTGGAACGGAACATGGATAACGAGATCGGATTGTGATTCTATGATTAGACGTCGCGAATGATTTAGTGTAATTGTATTATTGACTGTGATGTTGTTATTGTTGTCTGTGATATTGCTTATATTGTAATTTGTTTTTATATGTTGTACACCGCCGTGAGTCGCCCTAGGGCTGAGAACGGCGGTCTACAAATGCAGTAAATAAATAAATAAATAAATAAATAAATAAATAAATATTTAATATATCTGCATACAAGTGGAATAGGTTGGGGGAGAGTATACAACCCTGCCGTACGACTTTCCCAGTCATGGACCAGTCTGTTGTTCCAGGGTCAGTTCTTACTGTATATACTAGCCATCCCCTGCCACGCACTGCTGTGGCCCACTCTGGTGGTCATGGGGGTTCTGCGTGGGAGGTTTGGCCCAATTCTATTGTCGGTGGGGTTCAGAATGCTCTGTGATTGTAGGTGAACTATAAATCCCAGCAACTACAACTCCAAAATGTCAAGATTCTATTTTCCCCAAACTCCACCCCTGTTCACATTTGGGCATATTGAGTATTTGTGTAGAGTTTGGTCCAGATCCATCATTGTTTGAGTCCACAGTGCTCTCTGGATGTAGGTGAACTACAACTCCAAAACTCAAGGTCAATGTCCACCAAACCCTTCCAGTATTCTCTGTTCTGTGTGCCAAGATTGGTTCAATTCCATCGTTGGTGGGGTTCAGAATGCTCTTTGATTGTAGGTGAACTATAAATCCCAGCAACTACAACTCCCAAATGACGAAATCAATTTTTTTGAGTGAAGGACATACATTGCGTTGTTAGGTGTCTTGTGTCCAAATTTGGTGTCAATTTGTCCAGTGGTTTTTGAGTTTTGTTAATCCCACAAACGAACATTACATTTTTATTTATATAGATATAAACACAGGTATGTGTATGTAAGGTAATGCTCAAGATCCTGCAAGGAAGACTCCAGCAATACATGGAGCGAGAGTTGCCAGATGTTCAAGCTGGGTTTAGAAAAGGCAGAGGAACGAGAGACCAGATTGACAATATCCGGATGCTGGAGAATGGAGAAAGGCAGGGAGTTTCAGAAAAACATCTACTTCTGCTTCATGGACTACTCTAAAGCCTTTGACTGTGTGGATCATAATAAATTGTGGCAAGTTCTTGGTGGGATGGGCATACCAAGCCCCCTTCCCTCTCTCCTGAGGAATCTGTACAAGGACCAAGAAGCAACAGTCAGAACTGACCACGGAACAACAGACGGGTTCGAGATTGGGAAAGGCGTACGGCAAGGCTGCATCCTCTCACCCAAACTATTCAACTTGTATGCAGAACACATCGTGCGAGGATGCGCGGGGCTGGATGAATGCAAGGCTGGGGTGAAAATTGCTACAGGCCTGCACATACCTGTGTTTGTTGTCGTTGTTCATTCGTTCAGTCGTCTCTGACTCTTCGTGCCCTCATGGACCAGCCCACGCCACAGCTCCCTGTCGGCCGTCACCACCCCCAGCTCCTTCAAGGTCAGTCCAGTCACTTCAAGGATGCCATCCATCCATCTTGCCCTTGGTCGGCCCCTCTTCCTTTTGCCTTCCACTTTCCCCAACATCATTGTCTTCTCTAGGCTTTGCTCTCTCCTCATGATGTGGCCAAAGGACTTCCACTTTGTCTCTAGTATCTTTCCCTCCAGTGAGCAGTCGGGCTTTATTTCCTGTAGGATGGACTGGTTGGATCTTCTCGCAGTCCAAGGCACTCTCAGCACTTTCCTCCAACACCACAGCTCAAAAGCATCAATCTTCCTTCGCTCAGCCTTCCCTAAGGTCCGGCTCTCACATCCGTAGGTGACTACAGGGAATACCATTGCTTTGACTAGGCAATGGATCTTTGTTGCCAGTCTGATGTCTCTACTCTTCACTATTTTATCGAGACTGGACATTGCTCTCCTCCCAAGAAGTAAGCGTCTTCTGATTTCCTGGCCACAGTCTGCATCTGCACTCATCTTTGCACCTAGAAATACAAAGTCTGTCACGGCCTCCACATTTTCTCCCTCTATTTTCCAGTTGTCAATCATTCTTGTTGCCATAATCTTGGTTTTTTTGACGTTTAGCTGCAACCCAGCTTTTGCGCTTTCTTCTTTCACCTTGATTAGAAGGCTCCTCAGCTCCTCCTCGCTTTCGGCCATCAGAGTGGTGTCATCTGCATATCTGAGGTTGTTAATGTTTCTTCCAGCAATTTTCACCCCAGCTTTGCATTCATCAAGCCCCGCACATCCTCGCATGATGTGTTCTGCATACAAGTTAAAAAGGTTGGGTGAGAGGATGCAGCCTTGCCGGACGCCTTTCCCAATCTGGAACCAGTCTCCTGTTCCGTGGTCAGTTCTGACTGTGGCTCCTTGGTCCTTGTACAGGTTCCTCAGAAGAGTGACAAGGTGGCTTGGGATGCCCATCCCACTAAGAACTTGCCACAATTTATTATGATCCACACAGTCAAAGGCTTTAGAGTAGTCAATGAAGCAGAAGTAGATGTTTTTCTGAAACTCCCTGCCTTTCTCCATTATCCAGCATCCAGATATTGGCAATCTGGTCTCTCGTTCCTCTGCCTTTTCTAAACCCAGCTTGAACATCTGGCAACTCTCGCTCCATGTATTGCTGGAGTCTTCCTTGCAGGATCTTGAGCATTACCTTACTGGCATGAGAAATAAGGGCCACTGTGCGGAAGTTGGAGCAGTCTTTCGCATTTCCCTTTTTTGGTATGGGGATATAAGTTGATTTTTTCCAGTCTGATGGCCATTCTTGTGTTTTCCATATGTGTGTATATATATGTGTGTGTGTGTATATGTGTGTGTGTGTATATATATCAAATGTAGAAGGAAAAGAGCCTTCTACCCTTCCCTCCCCCACGTCGCCTCTTCCAAATTATCGGCCCCGCCCCCTCGGCGCCAAACTTCGTCAAACTGGAGGCCACGCCCCCGCCTCTCCCGCCACGCCCCCTTTTTGCCTCTCCAAACTGTAAACACTTACAGCAGCAGCGGCCGCGTGAGGCCTTTTGGCACGTGTACTCCTTTCCGAAGCAGGCCAGCCAATGGGAAGCCTGCGTGGCGGAGACAACCAATGGGCGCCCGGAGTGGGCGTGGCCCGCCGGCACGCGGACTCCTGCATGCTGCTGCGGAACGACCCAATAGGATCCGGAAGGGGGCGGGGCTGGTTTTGCCGAAGCTGTCACGCGGCAGCCTGCATGTTGCGGCGCCGGCTGGCCAATCGCAAGCCGAGCTGAGCAAGACGAGCGGGGAGGGGCGGCCAATGAGGGGGCGTGGCGGGAGGCTCGGGCGGAGGCGATTGGTGGACAGCTGGGAGAGGGGGGCGTGCCCGGCTCACGCGGACGAGTGCATGGGGCCTGAGTGGAGCGCGCAAGGGGTTTAGCCTTTCTCGTCGTTACAGCGCCACAGAGGAGACCGAGGGAGCGGCGTTGAAGGTAAGCAGCGGAAGTCGGTCCGGGGGAAAAAGGGGGCTGAGGCCAGGAGAGGAAGGGGAGAGCAGGAAGCTGGGAGTCCAACAGGAGGAACCATTAGGAAGGGGTCAGGTTTCAAGAGAAGGGAGAGCAAGATCATGTTTACCTCAGAGAATTCAAACTAGATCATGTTTACCTCAGAAAAGCCAAACTAGATCATGTTTACCTCAGAAAAGCCAAACAAGATAATGTTTACCTCAGAAAAACCAAGATTATGTTTACCTCAGAAAAACCAAGATGTTTACCTCAGAAAAGCCAAACAAAATCATGTTTATCTCAGAAAAACCAAGATTTTGTTTACCTCAGAAAAGCCAAACTAGATTTTGTTTACCTCAGAAAAACCAAGATTATGTTTACCTCAGAAAAGCCAAACAAGATCATGTTTACCTCAGAAAAACCAAGATTTTGTTTACCTCAGAAAAGCCAAACTAGATCATGTTTACCTCAGAAAAGCCAAACTAGATTTTGTTTACCTCAGAAAAGCCAAACAAGATTATGTTTACCTCAGAAAAGCATTGTCTACAAAAGTGAGTGGATGAGCAGAAAGGGACAAATTATTTCCTTGGATTATATGTATATACTATTTCTAGACAGGCATATGTGTGTGTATAGGAGGGATGGGGCAACTTGGGCCCTCCAGGTGTTTTGGACTCCCAACTCCCACCATTCCTAACAGCCTCAGGCCCCTTCCTTCCTTAAGCGGCTGAGGGGGAAAAGGAAAGGGCCTGAGGCTGTTAGGAATGGTGGGAGTTGGAGTCCAAAACATCTGGAGGGCCCAAGTTGCCCCATCCCTCCTCTATACCCACAAAAATATGTATAATACGCAATTTAAAGTCATATATATATATTGTGGTTATTATAATGTTATGTATGTGTGAATGTACTGTCAAATGTTGCTTCTCTTATTGTTTTCCGTCCTTTTCAAAATATCCATCCTGAATATGTTTTCATTTTACCCTATGCCCGCAAAAAAAACTCCTCATAAAAAAAGAAATTGGCCAAAGGGCTGAAGTAGGAGGGGTCTAGTTTGGGAGGAAGGACAGGTTTGTACGCAAAAGGATACGCCCAAAGGAAAGGGAAGAAGGAATGA
Source organism: Anolis sagrei (assembly GCF_037176765.1). NCBI lineage: Eukaryota > Metazoa > Chordata > Lepidosauria > Squamata > Anolidae > Anolis > Anolis sagrei. Next base: position 7,349,880 of record NC_090026.1, read on the forward strand.
GGAAAATGAAGGAGGTGAGAAGTTTACGCAATCCTCCAAAGTTAAAACAAAAACGCCTAAAAGGGAACGGGGTTTGATGTAGAGGATGGATGGATATCTGTTGGGAGGGATTGGTTTATGTCCGGATGGGGTTGGTTGAACTGGATGCCCCTTGGGATCTCTCCCAATTCTATGATTCGAGGATCATAGAATTGTAGAGTTGGGAGAGACTTCTAGGGGCATCCAGTCCAACCCCATCCAGACATAATCCTAGCCCTCCCGACAGATGGTAGCAGGGTTTGAAGCAGAGGCTGAATGGACATCTGTCGGGAGGGGCTTTATTATGTCGGGATGGGGTTGGTTTTTTGGACTGGATGCCCCTTGGGATCTCTCACAACTCTACGATTTGAGGATCATGGAATCGTAGAGTTGGGAGAGAACTCAAGGGACATCCAGTCCAACCCCATCCAGACATAATCCTAGCCCTCCCGACAGATGGTAGCAGGATTTGAAGCAGAGGCTGTATGGACATCTGTCGGGAGGGGTTTTATTATGTCCAGATGGGGTTGGTTGGACTGGATGCCCTTTGGAATCTCTACGATTCGAGAATCGTAGAGTTGGGACAGACCCCAAGGGGCATCCAGTCCAACCCCGTCCAGACATAATCCTAACCCTCCCGACAGATGGTTGGATTGGATGCCCCTTGGGACCTCTCCCTACTTGGATTATAGAACCGTAGAGTTGTGAGAGACCCAAAGGGGAATCCAGTCCAACCCCAGCCAGACATAATCCTAACTCTCCCAACAGATAGTAGGACTGGATGTCCCTTGGGGCATCCAGTTGAGAGAGATCCCAATTCCAAAATTGTAGAGTTGGGAGAGACCCCAAAGGGCATCCAGTCCAACCCCATCCAGACATAATCCTAGCCCTCCCAACAGATGGTTGGACTGGATGCTCCTTGGGACCTCTCCTAACTTGGATAATTGAATCGTAGAGTTGGGAGAGACCCCAAGGGGCATCTAGTCCAACCCTATCCTGACCTAATCCAAGCCCTCTGGGCAGATGGTTGGACTGGATATCCTTTGAGATCTCCCCCAATGCGGAGACATAATTCAAGCCCTCCTGACAGATGGTTGGACTGGATGTCCCTTGGGGTCTCTCCCAACTCTACAATTCTAGGATCATAGAATCGTAGAGTTGGGAGAGACCCCAAGGGGCATCCAGTCCAACCCCATCCAGACCAAGCCAGATATCCATCCAGCCTCGTCTTAAAAATCTCAAGAGAAGGAGATTCCCTTACAGTCTCAGGCAGTATATTCCACCGTCAAACACCTCTTACCATCAGGAAGTTCCTTCTAATGTTTGTATGGACAGTTTGAAAAAGCATAGAGGGTTGTAAGGATGAGAAAGATACGCCATTTAGGGTCTTGTATAGGAGAGATTTAGGGGGAAAGTAACAGGCATCATGCTGATGGGTGTCGCTGCGGAACAAAGCAACATTTTGAAAACCGAAAATTAATAACAGACCAGCAATAGGCTGTTGACACAAATTTTGAAAGAAGAGGCCATTTCACAATTTCAAAAATTGTTTTTTTGGGGGCAGAGGGCTGGTATTAATCACTCCGCACTCATGGCTTTGTTTATTTCTTTATTATTTACTTTGTTTTATATCCCCCTCTCTTTCGTTGGGGCAACATTTGTTTCAAATATTCTGGTGACTAATTGGAGTCGGGTTTAGCAGCTGGTGTGTGTCAAGAATGGCTCTAGTCTTTCTTCCTGAAGACTTTGCTTTTTCTTTATCATTATTTTTTTATTTTCAATAAATACATTTAAAAACCTTTTGAGTTTTTTTTGTGTGTATTTGAAATTATGGTTTACAAAAATGGTATAATACGAGGGTGGTTTAAACCGAGGAAAATGGAGTTATAGAGCAACAACAAAGGGTTTGGTAGGGAGTGAAAAGTTTGAGGAAGGCAACAAAAATAGCTATGGGCAGAACAAAGGTCAGAAGAACACGGATGAAAAGTGGATACATGTTTAACGAAGTTGCAGGTCAGAGTTTTGAGAAACAGTGGACCGTTCTCGTTAGCTTTGTATTCACCGTGTGATAGGAGATCTCTGGGGTTTTGGCTCAGGCTTAGTATAAGAGCTAAGCATGACAAAATTGAGATATAAACAAAGTCAATATATTGTCCAGGAACATGGAAATAAAATGAGATTATGATTGGATCAGAATGCTCATGTACATTACATACTGTTTGATCTCTGAGGAAAAAAAATCCCTTTCTTCAATTTAGTTAATCTACAAAAGGATTCATGTTAAAAAGAACCAAAACGAAAACAGAACTTGGAAGTTGCAATTAGGGCGTTTTTCTTCTGTATTGTGAAATCTTGGATGCATCAACACAGTAGAATGACTTCATTTTAACTGCAATGGCTCAATGCTGTAGGATCCTGGAAGCTGTAGTTTTACAAGGTCTTTAGCCTTCTCTGCCAAAGAGTAATGGGTGCTGGGTTGTTGTGAGTTTTCCGGACTGTCTGGTCATGTTCCAGAAGCATTCTTAGCCTGATGTTACGCCCACATCTATGGCAGGCATCCTCAGAGGTTGAGGTGCCTCACCGAACTACAATACTCACAATTCCATAGCACTGAGCCAGAGCAGCTGAAGTGGTGTCAAAACCGCATTAATTCTATAGTGTAGATATAGTCTGAGAAACTTTGCTTAGGTTTCATTCTGCTATAAAAGATCCTGTGATCCGGGTAAAAACAAAACAAAACAAAAGCATAACCTGAAGCTGTTGCTGGTATAGTTTTTCTGCTGGCTTTTTCGAGATCTTGAGTTTGGGGAACTTTCCTTTCTCTTAAACTTTCTGTGTGCTTCCAAGCTTTGCCTTGTATGCTTTTCTGGCTTGGCTGTGGTCTTGTAGAATCTTCTCTTCTGATGCTTCAAAATCTTGAATGGTCTGACGTGGCATCAATTGTACTCCTAAACGCTTTGCCTTTGAGCCGGGTTGCCTGCTGTGGTTGATTTCTCCCTGCGAACACCAGGAAATTGGGGAATTGCTTTATCTGAAACTGGGCAGGGATGTGCCTACGTGCGTCTTTCGTAAGAACGCCGTGATTAGGTAACGCCTGCCGATATCCAGGCTTGCACAGTTTCCCTGTGGCAGTTATGTAATAAGTGGTGAGAGGCAAGAGCGCCTTGCGGAGAGCTGCTGGGCAGCTTGGGGATTTCTGCTCATGTAATATTCCTCAGGAGAACAGTGCATTATATCACCAAGCTTCACCTGTCGGTTTTGCATAATATATTTTTGATGGGAAGTATTGATTTTTCTCCTGGCATGGACAAGAAAAGGTGGCTGAAGATGTGCTAGCAAACTGATCACATGCCCATGGCACATGAGCTATCAATTTATTGTGATTGTCATATTTCTGTTTACTTACCCGGCATAATAAATTGATTATATGCAATTTAATTGCAAATAGTATTTTTAGGGGGCAAAATCCAGGTCACAAAGTATATTTAGTTTAAGAACTGAAGTGGAAAGAAACAACTTACACCTAATATTTAAATCAGTGGGTCTCAATCTTCCTAATATCGTGACCCCTTAATACAATGCCTCATGTTGTGGTGACCCCCAGCCATAACATTATTTTAGTTGCTACTTCATAAATGTAGTATTGCCACTATTATGAATCGGAATGTAAATATCTGATATGCAGTATGTATTTTCGTTAACTGGAGCAATTTGACAGAAATATCTGATACACCCAAATTGAATGCTGGTGGGGTTGGGGGGATTGTTGATTTCTGTCATTTGGGAGTTGTAGTTCACCTACAACCAAAGAGCATTCTGAACTCCCCCAACGATGGAAGTGAACTAAACTTGGCACACAGAACTCCCACGACCAACAGAAAATACTGGAAGGGTTTGGAGGGCATTGAACTTGAGTTTTGGAGTTGTAGTTCACCTACATCCAGAGAGCACTGTACACTCAAACAATGAAGGATCTAGACCAAACTTAGCACGAATACTCAACAAGCTCAAATGTGAACACTGGTGGAGTTTGGGGAAAATAGACCATGACATTTGGGAGTTGTAGTTGCTGGGATTCTTGGTTCACGTACAATCAAAGAGCACTCTGAATCCAGCCCACAATGGATCTGCACCAAACTTGGCACACTATCTACATGGCCAGCATTGAATCCTCTTGGGTTTGGGGGGCTGTTTTTGAATTCTGGGAGTTGTTGTTTACCAATACCAAATTGCTTATAAGAATAGTTTCCTTTGCCACAAACCGTGTTGAAATCTGAAATAGTAAGCAAGTTGATAAAGCCACACCTTGTCTTATAATGCTAGTCCCTCTCTGCTTCTTTATCCTGCTTTTTTGGCTCTGGGGAAGGGTTTGGTCTTCTATGGCTCCTTCCTTTTCTCAAGGAAATGAGGCACTTGATTGGAAGAAGCCTGGATAGTTAAACCAGTTTTCTTTCCTTTCCCCAAAAGCAGCTGATGGTGCTTTTTGTAGGCTTGGAACAGGAATGCATTTTCCCAGTGTTGTTTCTCCTTCGAAAGTATTTCTCCCAATTCCTTTTTTTAAAAATCTGTCATGTGAGATTGATGGTGACAGAACTCATGTCGGTTTGAGGCAGATATGAATGTTTCAGTTGGCCATCTTGATTAGAATTGAATGGCTTTCAGTTTTAAAGTCTAACTTCTTACTGCCTGGGGTAATCCTTTGTTGGGAGATGATTAGTTGGTCCCGATTGTTTCTTGTCTGGAATTCCCCATTTTTTTAGTGTTGTTCTTTATTTACTGTTATGATTTTAGAGTTTTTTTCAGTACTGGTAGCCAGATTTTGTTCATTTTCATGGTTTCTTCTTTCATGGATTCCCCCAGGCAGTAAGAAGTCAGACCTTGAAACTACCAGGCCATTAAATGCTAATCAAGGTAGCCAATTAAAACATTCATACCTACCTCAACCAGAGGAGAATTCTTTCTCCCTCTGCAGACTGTTTTACAGATATATAAACCCAATTTTCCTAGTTTCCAGGAAACCTCACAACCTCTGAGGATGCCTGCCATAGATGCAGATGAAATGTCAGGAGAGAATGCTTCTGGAGCATGGTCATACAGCCCAGAAAACTCACAACAACCCATTGTCATTGTTCTCTTTGAAACTGACCTCAGCATTCTTTCATAGCAGAGAAGCTGAATCTGTTTAAGTGTGAAAGCTGTATGTATAACTCACCCTCTTTGAAAGAAGATAGACAAGAACCAGAATTCCTTCTGTCATTGAACTGCCCAGAAAATCAGTTGGATTGTATAGGGAGAGACTTGGTAGGTCTTGAGCTGCTGGGACTGGCAGATGGCGGGATAAATAGTGCCTCAGAAAAGGAGCAACTAAAGTGAAGCTTAGCCCTTGACAAGAGATGAGTAGCTTCCAGAGAGCAAGATGGCAGCAGGATTAATCCATCAGGTCAAGGCCCCATTTGCCAGAACATTTATAATTAGCAGTGGGAAGTGCCTGGATTAAAACGTCATTCGCTTAAAGCAGGAATTACTAACATCCCGTCCGGAGAATGCCAAGGTACCTGCCAGTGATGGGCTTCTCAGGGAATGGCCCAGATAGAGAGGATTGGCTCTCTTTTGACCTTTTAGGTCCAGGAAAAGAAGTTGAGAATGTAGAGTTCGGGTGAAATAATGAGAGTCCATCTGGGTCAAGATGGTCAGTGGGTTGACCGCTGCAAACTTAGGACTGGGTATGAAATATAGAACACATTCCAACAAGACTACCTGATAGCTAAAGAAGATCTCACAGTGCCTTTCTTGGGGCATATCTCATTCAATGCCTGCATCATTCAGGACTATGTGGTTTTGGCCAAAATATAGACTTGGCTATCTATCCTGGTTATTACTAGGACAAGCAGGTGACCACTAGACACTATATGTAATGTGGTCAGACCACACCTGGATTCCAATTCTGGACACTGCAATTGAAAGGAGATGTTGACAAGCTGGAATGTGTCCAGAGGAGGGCGACTAAAATGATCAAGCGTCTGGAGAAGAAGCCCTATGAGGAGCAGCTGAAAGAGCTAAGCATGTTTAGCCTGCAGGAGAGAAGACTGAGAGGAAACATGATGAGGACCATGGGTCAGGATGTGAGGGGAAGCTTGTTTTCTGCTGCCATGGAGACTAGGACACAATGGAACAATGGCTTCAAACTACAGGAAAGGAGATTCCACCTGAATATTAGGAAGAACTTCCTGACTGTGAGAACCATTCAGCAGTGGAACTCTCTGCCCCAGTGTGTGGTGGAGGCTCCTTCTTTGGAGGCTTTTAAGCAGAGGCTGGATGGCCATCTGGTGGGGGTGCTTTGAATGCGATTTTCCTGCTTCTTGGCAGAATGAGCTTGGACTGGATGGCCTACAAGGTCTCTCCCAACTCTAGAATTCAATGAGTCTATGATTGTTAAATCTAGAGCTCTGCTATTGGAAATGTCTTTGGCAGCATTATGGAAATATTGGCCTAGTCCCTCCTCCTGGGCAGGCATAGAGTAGTATTCAAAATATTAGTGGATGTACAGTAGGGGAAAGGTTCTTTGGGAAGCTGGGTGGAGCGATAGTTGCGCAGGTCCTGCCTGTTCATGGCCCTTAGGTGACGCACCACGGCCAAGTGTATGGGTTCGGAGCACTGGTCCACGTGCAGAGCCTGTTTTCCCAGGGCCTCAGTTATTGCTGCTCCTCTTCCAAGGCACTGCCCTAATTCTGCTCCGCTTATTTGCGGCAGGATGTCCCATTGAAGTATGTCTCTGATGTGGCAGTCCTCGCAGAACGCTGTCGCCAGACGCCCAGGCTTCGACAAGTCAGAGTATTTGCAGCAGAGGGCAGCATTTCTCCCCAATCTAGAGAAGCCAGAAATGCAGCACTGAACATAGGGGAGAGACCTTTCTGTTTTGGAAACAAGCTGGCATCCGTAAGGGATGTAGTAACCAGAGTGTCTGGAGGCATAAAGTGAAGCAGAGTGGCCGGTGCAGGTGGAGGTGTCTTCAGCACCTCAACTTCTGAAAATCAGAGGTTACCTGCTGTTTGTAAGAATGATCATTTCTATAGGATGCTTAAAAGATCTTGGTAGGACCACCCAGCATGAGAAGAGACAAAATTCTCAACCACAGCAATAAGACAAACTAAAGCCAAACAAAAAAGTCACAAAAAACTGGCTCTAAGTGATTAATCAGGAAAAGATGTTTGTAAAATGTATTTGTGGTGTAGTAACCATGGTTTGCACAACTCCCATTTTGGTAGGAAGCATGCAATTTTATTAAGATCACATCCCTCCTTGTTCCAGCAAGGCAGCTAACCACCATATTTGTGATGAAGAGATCTCTTCAAAGCATGCTTTCCCATTTAAAGTTGGTATTTCTTCTGTTCTTTGTCATCCCCATTAAGCCAGGAAGAGCCGTTTCCCAATTCACAACTGAGATACTTAGACCAGTTAACTTTGGATATGGAGTGCAAATGTTTTGGAGCATGTGCTTCTGCAAGCACGTCTAAGTACTAAAGTTTACCGATACTGGGTTGCTGTAAGGTTTTCGGGCTATGTTCCAGAAGCATCCTCTCCTGATGTTTCACCTGCATCTGTGACAGGCATCCTCAGGGGTTGGGAGGTCCTCACAACCTCTGAGGATGCCTGCCATAGATGCAGGTGAAACAGCAGGAGAGAATGCTTCTGGAACATGGCCATACAGCTTGAAAAACTTGTAGCAACCCGGTGATTCCAGCCACGAAAGCCTTCGACAATACATTTACCAATACTGTCTGAACTTGGAAGCTAAGAAGGATTGGCCTTGGTTAGTACTTGGATGCAAGTCCATCACTTAATCTCAGGTGCTGTAAGATATATTCATAGGAAGGCACGGGCCAAACCTTGCCTAGGAAAACCCGATAAAAATTCATAGAATCGCTGTCAATCAACAGGCGACTTCAAGGTGCCCTCACGTTCGCACAGACACATTTCTGCAAGTAAATCTCTCTTCTGTTTTCTTGGCTTTTCTGATTTATTGGAAATGTTTTGCTTCTTCTTTGCTGGGCTCCAGCTAGATTATCCCTCTTTGTTTGAAGAATGGACGAGCTTGTTGATTTTGGAGGCAGGAAGCATCTGGCAGTCTTTTGGACCTGCAGAGCAAGCCAAAGGAACACTAGGATCCCACTCTTCTCTGGTTGCTGCCCCTCTCCTCGCCGTCTGCGGTGGGGAATTATCCCTTGCTGATAAGGCAACTGGGAGAGAGTAGGGGGAGAAGAGCCCCTTGTCTGTCTCCTACTCCTCTTACACACGCTGTTGTACAACACCCCACTGTCTGTGTCTGAGCGGGTGAGCATGACTGGGAAGCATTACATAAGACCTGTGGATGGGAGGGGAGCAACATAACAGCCAGCCGGCCTAGTCAGATGACCTGATTATGGAAAGAATTTGTCCCATACTCCCTGGCAAGCGACACTTGCTCTGATTAAAGCTGACAGCCTGCCAAGACGAGGCGGGGAAAGGAGGGGACGGAAGTTAGTTTCCTCGAAGAGTGGAGAAGGGGGAAGCTGGTAGGGGCATGCATTGGTTCATGTGTAACAGTGTGGCACTTGTGGTGGGGAAAGTAGGCTGAGTTTCCTATTTTTCATCTGTCACCCTTGAGTCTTGGAACAAGGATAGGGATTTTCCTAATTTTCCCAGAACCTGCATTTTATGAACTCAAGCTAATGTGGCAAGAAATGTTCTGTTTATGGTGTGAAGTATGGAGGAAATAGTGAAAATCCTTCTTTCCTTTTGCTGTCCTGAAGATCTATCTGTAATATTATGCTCCTGGAAAGACATAAGGCAGTGTTTCCCAAACTTCCTAATGCCATGACCCCATAATACAGTTCTTCATGTTGTGGTGACCCCCAACCATAAAATTATATTCGTTGCCACTTCACAACTGTAATGTAAATATCTGATATGCAGGGTGTATTTTCATGCACTGGACCAAATTTGGCACAAATACCCAATACGCCCACATTTGAATACTGGTGGGATTGAGCAAAAGGGACCTGAGGCTGTTAGGAATGGTGGGAGTTGGTCCAAAACACCGGGAAGGCTGAAGTTGGCCTATGCCTGACTTAGATGGATCCACGGGTCAGGATTGCTAAATGGCATGTCTAGAGTGTTGTTTTGGTTTCTCTATTTGGTGCTGAGTCCTAGACGCCCCTTGCAATTTCCAGGCAAGGAGGACACATTTAAGCACAAGTCAGTGCAAAACTGGTTCACAACCACAACAAAAGATATCATAGTGAAGGGAAAGGTGGTGGAGGGTTTCTCCTTTGGATGTACCTGTTAAACAAATATTGATCATTTCCCTAGACACTGCTCAGGCAGATGCTGGAGTTGCCTTATCATCAAGTAATAAGCTGAGATGGCCAGCTAACTCACACAGCTAGAGTAAATATTTTTGTACTTTTCATCTTTGTTTCATTACACACTATGCATATATTTACATGCATTTCCTGCGGTCCCCACAGATTTTTGCAGGCTCCAAGCAACATGCTTGTCACAATGTGATGCCTTGTATTTGTGTTTTTGTACTGAAATAATTTCATATTGGTTCTTATCAGAATAACATTGAATGGGCTTTGAGGCTCCATTCTGCGTTCTTTTTTATTTCAGTTTGAGTTGTCATAAAGGGTCCCCATGGACTATTGACTCCAAATCCCTGCTCAGTGTGGGTTTTCCAGCTAAAGCAACCTCAGCAGGTAGCTGTCCAGCCTCTTTTTAAAATATGTCCAAAGAGAGAAGCCCTGTAGGCCAGCGTTTCTCAACTAGGGGTCGGGACCCCTGGGGGGTCGCGAGAGGGGTGTCAGAGGAGTTGCCAAAAACCACCAGAAAACATAGTGGTTTCTGTTATTCATGGGAGTTTTGTGTGGGAAATTTGATCCAATTCTACCGTCGGTGGGGTTCAGAATGCTCTTTTATTGTAGGTTAACTATAAATCCCAACAACTACAACTCCCAAATGTCAGGGTCTATTTTTCCCAAACTCCAGCAGTGTTCACATTTGGGCATATTGAGTATTCGTGCCAAGTTTGGTCCAGATCCATTGTTAGAGTCCACAGTGCTCTCTGGATGTAGCTAAACTACAGCTCCAAAACTCAAGGTCAGTACCCACCAAACCCTTCCAGTATTTTCTGTTGGTCATGGGAGTTCTGTGTGCCAAGTTTGGTTCACTTCCATTGTTGGTGGAGTCCAGAATACTCTTTGATTGTAGGTGAACTGTAAATCCCAGTAACTACAACTCCCAAATGACAAAATCAATACCCTCCCAATCCCACCAGTATTCAGTACTGGAAATGGCATCACTGCTCTCTTGGTTGTCTAGTTCCTGTCAAAGATGGGAGAACAGTGAAAATTGTGCCACCCTTTAAATGTTGGAAAATCTGGTGTATTACTAACTGTAAGGTTTACTTAACCCCGAGCAGATGCTAAGTATTGTAGAAAACATTTATGAGGCACTTCCCAGCAGAGCACAATGCCAGTGTGCACTAACTAAATGGAAGGGAAGGGAGGAGAAGTGGAGCATGAAAGGAGGAACAGAAGACGGGAAGAGTGGGAAATCCTAATAGTTTCTTTGAACTGTGCATCCGTCCCTGCTGGGGTTTGATGCCTGACTTCTTTCAGCAGCAGAAGAGGCTTGCCATTTACCAAGGGACCATGCAGGGAGGGATGCAGGAGTGCGCATGAGCATACTCCCACACCCCTCCCTGTATGGTCCCTTGGTAAATGGCAAGCCTCTGGTAGTGATTATGTAGTCGGCATTGTACTCCCTGATTGGCCCAGCCACTGGCCAATGAGGGCTTCCCAGGGACTGTGCAGCACCACAGTACACGTGCGAGCGGGGCGTGCAACAGGGGTTTGCTGACAACACCAGGCGCACTTGGCCAGGGCTGCTCCGCCTCCTACTTATACAATCCGCCCCACTTCCTTGTTTAAGAGCCAGATGCACTTCCAGAAGGAAGGCTAACCTGAGCCTGCCTGTCCGCAGCACCTTGCTTTGTTCTTTCCAGGAGGATGTATTGGGTCAGCAGCAGCAACAGAGTCTCCACTGGCTGGTCAAGGAGAAGCGGAGGCCAGTTCTCCCCGTCCCAGGCCTGTGTGGGCTAAGCCACACCTGCACTTCTCCTGGTGAGTAGATTCATAGAATCCTAGTAGGAAGAGACCCCCAGGACCATCTGCCCCAACCTGTTCTGCCATGCCGGGACACAAATTCAAAACCCTCCTGACAGATGGCCATTTGGCCTCTGCTTAAAAACCTCTGTCACACTCCGAGACAGCATATTCGACTGCTGCACAGCTCTTAGGTTTAGGATTTCCCCCCCAAGATTTAAAGGGAATCTCTTCCTGTAGTTTGGATCCATTGCATGTTTGGTTCTATCTATACTGCAGTTCAGTGCAGTTAAACTGCATTACAGTAGAGTCCACCTCCCACCTGGATCCACAGTTGTTTCAATACATTGCAATGTTTTGGTGCTAAATTCATAAATACAGTCATTACTACATAATGTGTACCGGGTATGGAACTGCTTTTTCTGTTGATTTGTTGTAAAAGATGATGTTTTGGTGCTTAATTTGTAAAATCATAATGTAATTTGACATTTAATAGGCTTTTCCTTAATCCAACATTTCAACTTATCCAACGTTCTGCCGGCCCGTTTATGTTGGATAAGCGAAACTCTACTATATATGGCAGTGTGTAAATGGGGCTCTACTCTCCGGAGCAGCAGAAAATGACTCTCATGTCCCCTCCCAAACTTTTGCCTAAAGTAAACATACCTGCCTCCCTATATACCACCTAGCGGTGACACTCTTTGCATATCCCCATCTTTTTTGCAAAGGTTGCCTCCCCTCTTTTCCATGCATGGCTTGGCTCGCTTAAGCCCCACCTAAAAGCTTCCACAGCCTCGGTCACGTGCGCCATCCCTGAACAGAATGTTCTCTGAGTTGGAAGGAGGCTTGGTAATCTGGCTTGCTGTGCCCTGGCAGTGTGGGCGGGCTCTCGGCGGTAGCACATGAGTTTGCATGTGCTGCCAGCAGAAAGGGGGAGTGTCCTTTTTTGGGGAGCCGGAGAACTGCTGGGCAGCTTTATGGAATGCAGTGGGCACACTCTGGAGTGAGCCTGCTCATCCCAATCTGGATTTTTGAGATCACGATAGGTGTGTATCACAATCGTCCACAATTGTGTGCTTTTGTCCTGATCCTGGTATGCTTCTTTGCTGGAGATGGGGCCAAAATGTGAGGCATCCCTTTTAATTTCTTTCTCCTTCTTTTGCATGGGAAGGATTTTTAAGGCAGATGTTGGAAAGCTATGATGACTGGCTGATCTTTTTATACTTTTTGTGTGTGTCAGAAGCAACTTGAGAAACGGCCATTTGCTTCTGGTGTGAGAGAATTGGCCGTCTGCAAGGACATTGCCCAGGGGATGTTTTTGATGTTTTACCATCCTTATGGGAGGCTTCTCTCATGTCCCCACCTGGGGAGCTGGAGTTGACAGACGGGATCTCATCTGCACTCTCCCAGGATTCAAACCCTTGACCTGTTGGTCTTTAATCCTGTCAGCACAAGGGTGTAACCCATTTAGTTACCAGGGACTCCTTTTATACTAAGGCAGTGGTTCTCAACCTGTGGGTCTGCAGATGTTTTGGCCTACAACTCCCAGCCAGTTTACCAGCTGTTAGGATTTCTGGGAGTTGAAGGCCAAAACATCTGGGGACCCACAGGTTGAGAGCCATTGTACTAAGGGGAAAAATGTGGGGAACATTGAAATCATGCCCACTCTGTGAAACAGCATTTCTCTTTCAGGCACCTTCCAAATGTGTTGGTTTACAACTCCCATTTCAAGGTCTGGCTTCTTACTGCCTATGGGAATCCTTTGTAGGGAGGTGATTGGGTGGTCCTGGTTGTTTCTTGTCTGAAATTCCCCTGTTTTTGAGTTTTGTTCTTTTATTTACTGTTATGATTCTTAGAGTTTTTCAATACTGGTAGCCAGATTTTGTTCATTTTCATGATTTCTTCCTTTCGGTTGAAATTGTCCACGTGCTTGTGGATTTCAATGGCTTCTCTGTGTAGTTTGGCATGGTGGTTGTGAGAGTGGTCCAGCATTTCTGTGTTTTCAAATAATACGCAGTGTCCAGGTTGGTTCATCAGGTGCTCTGCTATGGCTGACTTTTCTGGTTGAAGTAGTCTGCAGTGCCTTTCATGTTCCTTGAGTCGTATTTGGGTGTTGCGTTTGGTGGTCCCTGTGTAGAATTGTCCACTTTGATTCTTGTTTGTGGCTAAGCTAACACCAGGGTTTTGCGTGACCCCAGAACTTTCCCCCCTTAATTATGTTTACTGTACAATACCATGATAATGATAGTGATATTGCAGATGATGATGATGATGATGATGATGATAATAATAATAATAAGACTTTGATAGTACGTCATAGTCTTAACAGGAATGCCTCTTCGTATTTACAAAACTGCCCAGTGGCTACCTCCAGGCTGTTGAGCCCTGTCTCAGCTAGGTCTGAGTATTGTTTGCATCCTTACATTTGACTTAGATTATAATTTGTTTCTGCTGCACTTCCACTTCCACATTTTTTGGTGATGAGCTCCTGGCTTTCTGGTTACTAGTAGCCCCTCCTTCTATAAGTTATGTAGCTTGTTTTCATCGAGAAAGGCGTGATAATGGTTCCCTTGTGCCATGAAAACTTGAACTTATTGCAGCAAAGTTTATTATGGCAGGAGGCATTTCTCTGGATCTGAGATATGCTGGTCTGAAATGATAGTTTCATTGTGCTGGAACAGAATTATGAGGGATGCTGGATCATGTAGTGCAGGCTGGGCAAACTTCGGCCCTCCAGTTGTTTTGTGCTTCAACTCCCACAATTCCTAATAGCCTCGGGCTCTTTCCTTTCCCCTCTCAGCTGCTTAAAAGACATGGCTGGAATCACTGGGTTGCTTTGAGTTTTCCAAGCTGTATGGCCATGTTTGAGAAGCATTCTCTCCTGACGTTTCACCCACATCAATGGCAGGCATCCTCGGAGGTTGTGAAGGTCTGTTGAAAACTAGGCAAGTGAGGTTTATATATTTGTGGAATGGCCCAGGTAGGAAAAAGAACTCTTGTCTGCACTGAATGGCATTGCAACTTCAAAGACTGGCTGATTCCTACCTGGGGGAATCCTTTGTTGGGAGATGTCTGGACATGGACATTTCACAGATATATAAATGTTTCTGGAGCATGGCCATACAGCCCAGAAAACTCACAGCAACCCGGGAATGTCCACGGTGGACATTCTGTGGAATGTCCAGAGTGGGATACCTCCCAACAAAGGATTCCCCCAGGCAGGCATTGATCAGTCTTTGAAGCTGCAAGGCCATTCAGTGCTAATCAAGGTGGCCAATTGCAACATTCACACTTGCCTCAAGCAGACCAAGAGTTCTTTCGTTCCACAGATATGAAAACCCCAATTGCCTAGTTTCCAATTGACCTCACAACTTCTGAGGATGCCTTCCATAGATGTGGGCGAAACGTCAGGAGGGAGTGCTTCTGGAACATGACCATACAGCCCTTAAAACTCAAGCCAACCCAGTCCATAGGTTGTTGGAAAAAGCAATCTAATAAGGAGTGCTTCTTAAAATAAGTATCTTAAGCATAGATTTTGAGGCAAGGGGCGCCCGTCTTAGCTGGCCGACCCCCGGACGCATCGGCTTTGCTGTAAGTCCTTTGTAAACAAGGATCTGTTCTGTATTTAGGATTAAAAATAGCAAGCAGCCAAAATTAGAAGGGGTAAATATAGAATAGCTAAGACAATGGCGAATCAGGCTAATTAATAGACCTTTCTGAGAAACAGCAGCCCTGTGTGTTCAGGGTGGGCGGGAGGAGGAGGAGGAAGGATTTAATTGTCCCTTTTTTAAGCCTTGGGAATAGACCTCTATGCTTTAAATGGGGGCTCAAGAGAATTTAGATTTAATTAAGTATCTAGTACTTAAAAACCTCTCTCCTATTGCTTGGAGATGGAGATGGGATGATGGAGGGAACTGGGCCATGGTTGCCATGCCAACTCCTCGTAAACGTTTCCAGGGTAGTCTGATTGCCTTGGGATGTTTTGCCTATGGAATTGAGTTTAATAAATGATCCAAAACATTTATTTTTCATGGAGTAAGTTTCTTCCGATATCTGGGGATAGGGCTTGGTGTGCAGTGTTTTCATTGTGTTTTATTGACTTTAAACTGAGATGCAGCACTAGGGGAAAATCATATTGAGTTTTTGAGGTTTTAAATTCTCTGTGTTATTGTTTATATGTAAAATATATTAATTGTACTGTTTTATTTGCTTGCTGTTTTGTTTTTACTGATGTGTTGTTGGGCTTGGCCTCATCTAAGCTGCCCCGGGTCCCCTTGGGGAGATGGTATAATTAAATTATTATTATTATTATTATTATTATTATTATTCTGCCAAGTTCAAATATTGAATTTCAGAATTTGACCCTGCCTTTTGGGGGAGGGGAGTAAAAAAAAATATTTTTTTTGCATTTAATCAATTGCGGAGATTACGTTAATAATATGCAAAAATTGATAATCTATACTGAGAAGGCAATCAATTAGATAGTTCTTTGTATGTTTCCCATCCACTTTTTGAAGTCAAGTATTAGTAATGGGCCCCCTGGTAGCGCAGCGGGTTAAACTGCTGAGCTGCTGAACTTACTGACTAAAGGTCAGCTGTTTGAATCCAGGAAGTGGGTTGAGCTCCCGCTGTTAGGCCTAGCTTCTGCCAACCTAGCAGTTAGAAAACATGCAAATGTGAGTAGATCAATAGGTACTGCTTCTGCAGGAAGGTAACAGTGCTCCATGCTGGCCACATGCCTTGGAGGTGTCTACAGACAATGTCTGCTCTTCGGCTTAGAAATTGAGATGAGGACCATCCCCAGAGTCAGACACAACTAGACTCAATGTCAGGGGAAACCTTTACCTTATTAATAAACAAGTGAAAGATTATCATTTCTTTCCATGTTTAGGTATCTTTCACCTGTTTAGCTTTCATTATGAACACTACGTCTGCTTCTGGTAGAATTCTGGGATTTGTAGTGTGGTGGAGCATTCTAATTACCACATTAAACTACAAATCCTAGTATTAAATTGGATGCAGTAACTGCAAATATGCGATAATTGTGGACTGTAAAGTAGGATCTGCATTGCATTAATAAACAAAAAGATGTGGTGCTGACAGGAATTTCCTAAAACAAATAAAAACTGATTTTTCCCTTGCTCTTCTGGTTGAAAAGGGCCAATGTGTTGAAAAGTCACTAAGTCACACTAAGCGACAAAACATTTTACCCACCCAAGGAATGGTAGCCTAGCCTGAGCATATAATTAATCCAGGAGGTGCTAGAATAACAGAAGTAAAACCGAAGCCGAGAATGACACCCAACTTCAGTAAATGAAAACGAAGCCACCTCTGTCCTAAAGGAGTTTCCAATCTCTTAATGTCTTCACTCAAGCCACCCAGTGATGAAGAATTTAAGAGTCAGGAAGCAGCCAGGGTTTCCTCCCTCAGGCAGGAAGCAGCCAGGCTTTAAAGCTGCAAGGCCATTCAATGCTAATTGAGATGGCTAGTAGCAACATTCACACTTGCCTCAAGCAGATAAAAGTTCTTTCTCCCACCCTGAACATTCCACTTGTCTAGTTTCCAATAGACCTCACAACCTCTGAGGATGCCTGGCATAGATGTGGGCAAAACGTCAGGAGATAATGCTTCTGTAACATAGACATACAGCCCAGAAAACTCCCAGCAACTCAATTTAAGAGCTAGCTTTCCACTTACTGTCAGGCCCAACACACTGACCATTCCTGGTAGTGTTCCCTCAAAACCTTTTGTGTTTGTGTGTTTAAAACTATTCACTCACAGTGACTTTTTGGCATTCTACGCTTGGCAGAGGCCTGCCTGGCTGCTCTCGATTTAGCAGGGAAGGAGCATTGCGTGTCTTGGCTGTCCTTCTCTTCTGCCCGAGCTTAAATATTTATTTTTTCCTTTCAACTTTCTTTCCAGAAAGGCAGCAGTGAAAAGCAAGGGGTGCTTTCACACTTGCCAAGGGCTGCCTATTTTTGTTTAGCTCTGCTGGCCTTTGCAATATGCCCTGGGAACAAGGATAATGAGATATAAAAGATCAAAACAATGGTGAAATAAAAAGGGCTTAGAAGATCTAGTTGGAAGGGTATCAGTCAGAATTCAGAAATATAACAAAATGGGATGGGAGATTGAAAGAAAAGTTCTTATGAATTGCAACATTCACACTTGCCTGAAACAGACAAGAGTTCTTTCTCCCACCCTAGACATTCCACATATAAACCCCATTTGCCTAGTTTCCAACAGACCTCAATACCTCTGAGGATGACTTCCATAGTTGCAGGCGAAATGTCAGTAGAGAATGCTTCTGGAACTTGGCCATATATCCTGGAAAACTCACATCAACCTAGTGATGAAAGCCTTCGACAGTAACTTGCCCTCTCTTTATCAATCAGTATGGAAGGCACTGGCATTTGCGTTGATCTTTCCTCATCGTTTTCCCCAAAAGAGGGAAGAGTTGATCTAAGTATCTGGTCCCAAATCTTAGAAAAATTATTTTTGGAGCTCATAATGAATGAAGGTTCTGGTAGCTTTTCAAGGCTTTGTGAAATCTTCAGACCATGTTTGCCTGCATTATTATCAGAGGACCACTTACTGCTTTTGATAGCAGGACAGAGAAAAATGATCATAAATCCCATTGCTTAGCAGTGTGTTTTGGTTTCAGGCTGCTGCAGCAGACACTTGATGCTTCTTGAGTGACCTGGGTTCCACATGGAAGATTTTTGCCACAAGAGGGGATCAGGATAGCTTTTCTCATGTTTCAGGCTCCGTATCCAGAAGCACCATCCCACTGCATCCAATGCAGGGTCTAGCACTTCATTTCATAGCATACTTGATGTCATATTTGCTGCTGAATGACCCTTACACTTTGTTTTCTTCTCACCTCTCTTCCCTTGTAGGTATTTCCTAAGCTGTCTTTCTCCTTTGACTGAACCTCTGTTTGGATAACGCAATTACTCTTCGGATACGCCCCAAAAGCCTTCTGCTTCAGCAGCTCGTGAAATCCCAACCTTTGCCTTACAATTCCCTTCGTTTCCTTGAAGTGACCCCCATGCCCTAAAACTTATCATGACCACTGGCTGCGAGCCTGGGCAAGGCCCCTTTGAAGGCGGTGGAGGCAATGGAGGGTGTACTTCTGGAGCCGCCCGGAGAACCAGGCCCCAGCGAGCGAGTGAAGCCCAAGGCCAAGCCAACGATGACATGGACGTCAACAGCAACGGCTCCAGTGGCAATGAGTCCCATGGTGACTCCCACAGCAGTTCTCACAGCAGCGGCAATGGCAAAGACTCGGCCCTGCTGGAAACCACTGAAAGCAACAAGAGGTACGTACTATGCCATGAGGTTAGAGATGTGTAGAAGTTGATTGCTCCACCAGTGGGGTTTATTGAGTTAGTATTTATCCTTGGTTGTTACACAACATGCTTCAGGAAGCTATGCATATGGACTATACCAACCTGTGTGTTCTGCATCTCTCCTCAGCTCCAATTCCCAAAGCCCATCTCCTCCCAGCAGCTCCGTTGCCTACAGTCTACTTAGTGCGAGCTCTGAACAGGACAACCCTTCAACCAGTGGTTGCAGGTAAGCAAGGATTTGGCAAGCAGGGGCTGGAAGGGGAGCCACAAACCTAGATTATCTTGGTAGGCTGTCTTTAGATATGGGGAACAAAGTCCTCCAAATTCTTCCAAAGCAACAACTGTAATATTTGCTGTCTGAGGAGGTGGCCCGGGCGGATGGGTGATCGTCTTTGGAATATACATCCATTTCCTAGTGTACTTTCCTTTGAATTTAAACATACTAGAAAGACATACCATTGAGAGCCTGTTTGGAAGAGGAAGTGTCTCTCTCACGTGGATCACCCAGCTCAAATTGGATCAGTTTTGAAAATAGATCTAGCCAAATTTTTTTTTGAATTGGCTCAGTTTCTTTCTAAATCAGGCCCTTGGGGAAGGGGTATGTGCATATGCGCATCAATGGAGAAGCAAGGAGGGACTAGAGGAGATCGTTTTGGCCCATCTGTGGGACTACTCTAAGGGGTCTTGGTTGGCTATTGCAGCAAGCAGGTCTTGAGATGTGTTTTCAATCTATGCCACTACAGCAGTGAACAGTCTGCGCGAGTGAAGGCCCAGAAGGAGCTTATGAAGGCCCTGAAGGAGATGAAGATCCGGCTGCCCTCTGAGAAACGCAGCAAGGGGAAGTCGGGGACTTTGGCCACTTTGCAGTATGCTCTCTCCTGCGTGAAACAAGTCCAAGGTAGGTCCTGTGGTCTGTGTCTTAATGTTTATAATGGCCTGAAAGTACTAGCCTCTTTGCCAGATGCTCTAGTTGGAATATGAGAGCCCAGGAAGTCCCTTTTCCTTGGTTGCAGTGTTTTCTTCTTAGATTGGCCAGAACTTCTAAATTACCGTCAAGAGGAATTTTCCATTAACAACTCAGCTGATTTGACAGCACCTTAATTTAGGGAAAGCATTCGTTCCAGTGTATTGTGCCAGTTGTTTCTTTTTATTATAAAGATAACATACCGTTTAATGTAAGAATTGTTGGGCGAGTGGGATTATTAAGGAAAGACCCTCCTCATAAATGCACAGCAGAGTAAATTAAGAGCAGCAGCGTGACCCAGCACCAGTAGTTCAAAGTGATAAAAAGAACAAAAGCACCCAGACCAATGTTTTCTCTTCCATAGGAGGCTTTTCTTTATAGCAAAAGAATATACTTGCACTATTTACAATAACAAGGTTTCCATGACACAAATAAAGTTCAACCTTCACACTGGAGCTTCACACATGAGGCCTTCTCACACCGAGGCTTACCTCACAATCAGGTCTACTAACAATGAGGCCTATTCTCCCACTGAGGCGATCTCTCACACAGAGAGTCTTCCCTCACACAGAGATTTACCTCACACTCCTCACTCGCTGACTCGTAACAGGCTTCGGCCTACTCACTCTCCTCAGGGTGACATTAGCTTTGGCCCACTGACTCTAACAGACTTCAGCCTACTAACTCTTTCAGTGCTTGACTCACACTTTGTAATCAAAAATACCCAGTTAATTTTTAATATTTCTGACAATATTTAGCATGGGTTCAGGCATGTCAGTTGAATATTAAATCACCTAATCTATCTGCCCTGCTTGAATAGTGTTCTAGGATAAGGATGTTTTGCTCTTGGATGCTCTGGCACACTAGTTGATCCCTTCTTCCCTCTTCTTTAGCGAGCCAGGATTACTATCAGCAATGGACCATTGATGACAGTCATCCTTGCAATCTGGACATGTCTTCTTACACTATCGAGGAGCTAGAAAACATCACTTCAGAGTACACGCTCAAAAACCCTGTGAGTATTTGGTGTTGCCTTTTGTAGATTTCTGTGTACCTATCTGCGCACTCGTGTAGTAGTAGTATTCTGAAAGTATTGTTGAAGGCTTCTAGAACATGGCCATACAGCCCGAAAAACCTACAACAACCCAGTATTCTGAATGTTTATTTGTTGAATGATCAACTCTTGTAAACTATGACCATTGACTGTTAGAGATGACAAATGGGAGTCCAAAACATATGGAAGCTCACTGGTTATCCACCTTTGCCTGAGATTATACCAGTAGTCCCTTAACCTATCCCACAGAAGTTCACATTTCTGTTGTAGTTTTTATGTACCTTCAAACAGACTGCAACTTATGGTGACTTAGAGGCTTTGAGGGCAGATGTATACCTTCCTCTGAAGCTAGAGAGTGTGACTTCCCCCTTGGCCACATTTGAATCCTGATCTCTCAGGGTCCTACTCCAACAATGGAAGGACATACTATGCTGATCTCACCACATTTGGAGGGAGTGATGATTCTCTCCTTAGAGTGGCTCCCATGATCCTAAACTCTCTGTTTCGCCCTGGAAGGATACCTTTTCCGTGGCCGTCTCTTTCATCACGGGGAAAATTGTCTACATCTCGGACCAGGCAGGCTTCATCCTCCGCTGCAAAAAGGATGTCTTCAAGGGAGCAAAGTTTGCAGAGTTCCTGGCCCCACAAGATGTCAGCATCTTCTATGGTTCCACTGCACCGTACCACTTGCCCTCCTGGAGCGCCTGCACTTCTTCCAGTGAGTGTCTCAGCTTTTACTGTGACTTTTCAGCAGAGCCGAAATAGCTGTCTGGGGTACTTGGATTGTACTTTTCCTGCAGGGGGGTGGACTGGATAGCCCATGTGGTCTCTTCCAACAATAATATTCTATGGTTTTAGACATCATCTGATCAAAAAAACTGACTCTGGAACTTTATGTCACTTGGAATTTAGTATTGTCCATTTTAATATCTACTTTGAGTTAGGTTTTATTTTTTGTAAGTGTTGCTACGTTTTGATATTGTGTTGTTACTAATGTTGATATATTTTACTTGTATTTTAAGTTTTGTAGCAATAATATGTTTTTTTTGTAAGCCGCTCCAAGTCCCTTTGGGAAATGACGGTGGGATATAAATAAAGTTGTTGTTGTTATTATTATTATTATTATTATTATTATTTTACTGCACTATACAAGCTGGTGACACAGTGGGTTAAACCGCTGAGCTGCTGAACTTGCTGACCAAAAGGTCGGCGGTTCAAATCTTGGGAGCAGAGTGAGCTCCCATTGTTAACCTCAGCTTCTGTCAACCTAGCAGTTCGAAAACATGCAAATGTGAGTAGATCAATAGGTACCGCTTCTGCGGGAAGGTAACGGTGCTCCATGCAGTCATGCCGGCCAGATGACCTAGGAGGCGTCTAAGGACAACACTGGCTCTTTGGCTTAGAAATGGAGATGAGCACCACTCCCCAGAGTCGGACATGACTAGACTTAATGTCAGGGAAAACCTTTCCCTTTCCCTTTCCCTATACAAGCTGGTCTGTAGCCCAGAGTGGCAGGCGAGATCTCTCTTTATGAGAACCCTTCTTGCGGTATATTTCTTCACAGTGGTGCCCACACCAAGGGCCACAGAGAAAAGATGCCCCAGAGTCCAGTTGGTAGAGAGACCAACTAATAAGCAGGGAGGAGGAGACACATATTTTAAAAAAGATATTAATCAGTTCTTGAAACAGTGGAGACTGTGTGTGTAGAGGGTGAGAATGTTAAATTAGAGATAGGACTGTTTTCAAACTTACTTCAATTGGTCCTTACTCTTCCATCTTAATCTTTTCCCTTAGCTGCTGGTGTAATGGATTACACCCAGGAGAAATCTGTCTTCTGTCGTATGAGGTGAGTTTTGTTTTCATCAGACCCTTTGCTTGTGTTGGTAACCTTGAAGAAGGCAGGGTTTAAACTGCATGTAGCAGAGGCAGCCTAGTTTTTAAGAAAAATGATCCTGATCAAACTATTAACAAGATAATGACTATAGCTAGAAGACCTCTAAGAATTTTTCTGGAGTCTTAAAAGCTTTACAGAGAGGATAAAACTTAGCCAAAGGCCACCAAGAGAAGATGCCCCTGAGTCCAGCTGGGTAGAGAGACACCCTCCCCACTAAATAGCTGGTGAGAAGGCGGAACAGCTCCTCTCCTCTCCTTCCTCTTCTGTGGACGTCTGTGGCATACTCTGAGCCCTGGGAGGTTGGGTGGAAAGGATTGCATGGCGGGCAGCGGGTGGACATTGCCGCCACATTCCCCAGCCACCCCTGGTATGTTGCTGTTCTGCTCCCTCCTGGTTGTCCTGGTCTCCTCTGGCCTCTGGTCTTATTGCAGGCATTTGTTTCTCAGCGGAGGCTACGAGAGTGGGCGTGAGCTGCGCTACTACCCTTTCCGGCTCACCCCATACCTGACCAAAGTGTGCGACTCTGACAGCGCCGAGGGACGGCCGTGCTGTTTGCTCATCGCGGAGCGCATCCATTCGGGCTACGAAGGTAAGAGAGAACCAGCATTTGTCTTGTGCTTGTGTGCATGAGGGAGGAGGGGAATTTGTGTTGGGCACAGCAGAGTAACTTGTTAGCAGCAGTGTGACCCAGCACCAACAGCCCAAAGTTATAAAAAGAAGAAAAAACACACAGAGTAATGTTATCTCTTCCTTAGGAGGCTTTTCTTTGTAATAAAATAATATGGTTGCACCATTTACAAGAACAAGATTTCCATAACAGAAATAAATTAATACATTGTAGCTTTACATGCAGTAGCCTTCACACTGGAGGTTTCTCACATGACACTTCTCTCACACAGAGGTTTACCTCACATTCCTCAGAACAACACTGACTCTAACAGGCTTCAGCCTTTCTCCTACTGAGGCCTTCTCACACTGAGGGTCTCTCAGATAACACCTTTCTCCCACTGAGATGAACTAACACTGTGGCCTTTCATACTGAGGCCTACCTAACACATGAGGCCTTTATCCCACAGAGACCTCTCACAGACTGAGGGCTACTAAGCTACAGGCACACCTACTTATATTGAACTGCAGCTTTTGTATCCATTTAACCCTTTCAGTGTTTCACTCACCTTTTTGTAACTAAAAATATTGAGCTAATTTTTAATACTTTTGACAATTTGTTCAAGCAGTCTGTAGAAGCCAAAATGATTAGAAAAATTAGGCTATTGTTCTCCTGATCATAGTTTCTATCATGAGATGAAGCCACTATTTGGTAAAAGTAGAAGGTAGCAGGAAAAGAAGAAGACCACATTCCAGGTTGATTGACTCAGTTGAGGAAACCATGGCTGTCCTGAGTTTGCAAAATTTAAACAGGACCATTGATGACCCAGGGCTCTGAATCTTTCATTCATAGGGTTGTCCTAAATTGGAGCTGAGTTGACGCGAGTTGACAACATGTAACAACCGCCCCACCTGAGTTTGTTTTGTATCAGTTTCTGATAGAGGGTGTGGTGAGAAACACATGCCATGTCAACACCTTGGACTTCATTCGTTCTTCCTTCTTTGTCCCTCCTTAACTGCTCATTTCAGCTTATAACAGCTTTTGTTAATTGGAGCCCATTCTGGAATGACATTGACTTCATGTGTTGTTGAGTGTGACCACAAGATGGCATGAGAGAGTGACATGAGATGTGGAGGAAGAGCATAGGGAAGACTCCCAAGGTTTTTAGTTGTTGAGAAGTCAGGACATCAAAGATATCTCTAGAAGGTTTCCATAACAATATGGATGGGGAAAACCTTAATTTTTAAGCTTAATTCTGTGGTTCTTGGAATTGCTTAGTCTGTGGTTCTTGGAATTGCTTGCTTGAAGTATGTTGTGTTTTTATTCTCCAGCTCCCAGAATTCCTCCCGATAAGAGAATCTTCACCACCAGACACACCCCCAGTTGCCTATTTCAGGATGTGGATGAGAGGTAAGGATCTGGATTCAAAGAAAAAATATGGGGTGATATGTAGTGGGGAGAGGGAGGACCTGACAAGTGGCTGCATCTTAGTCTTTTGGCTGTGAAGAAGTTCCATGGGTACATTTTTCCCTCTGCTGGAGAATGTCTCCTAAATAAGAATTTCAAATTTCATGGGAACATGAGGGATTGTGCACCTATTCTTCCTATGTCAGGTGTTAGGCAAATAATTTGATATAGACCCAAATCTGTTCCTGGATCTGCTTCTCTTGAATTCTATGAGTGAATTGATCCACTTTAGAGCCAGGTGATAACGGCAGCTCTGTGGAAGCTACCACTTGCTTTCTGACAGCTGACTTCTCCTCTTTCTTTTCAAAGAGCTGCTCCTCTGCTAGGCTACCTCCCTCAGGACCTGATTGGAACCCCTGTCCTTTTCTACGTACACCCTGAGGATCGGCCTCTCATGCTGGCCATCCACAAAAAGAGTAAGTATAAAACAAAGCAGAACTCAGCAAGTTGGAGAAGAGTGGCTCAGTACTGGTAGTTATTCGAGTTTCATTCATTGTAATTGACTTTTCCTTCTCACTCACTCCTCTCTTCCTCTTTTTTCAGTTTTGCAGTATGGTGGCCAGCCCTTTGATCACTCGCCCATCCGCTTCTGCGCCCGCAATGGCGAATACGTCACCATTGACACCAGCTGGTCCAGCTTTGTCAACCCCTGGAGCCGGAAAGTCTCCTTCATTATGGGGAGGCACAAAGTGCGGACGTGAGTAGCCACTCTATGGCGCATACATTACGTGTCTGTGTTTATTCATGAAACAGGGAGGGGATTTTTTTTTCAAAATGGGAGGTTTAATTTATCATGGAAAGAAAGAGCAGGAGGAGATTCTACAAGTCAAGAAACATGCAGAAAAGTTGGGGAGCAAAAGATGGCCTGCTTCTCCTCTGTGGGATTTTATGTCCCTTTGGACAAGGCATCAAATGTAGTGATGGGCAGGGATTTTCTACAATGTATCTATCAGTATTGTAATTCAGTTGTGCCTAATGTCAGTAAGGAAGGAGATCATGGGGTTTCTGGGCCTGCTGAGCCTGCAAGCCAGCATGAGATTTTGACTCCTGAAATTGAGCATTCTGTGTCTCCTGCAGTTAGTGAAGGCAAAGGCCATATTCCAGAGAGAAGTTTTTTTTCTAGGGAAGTGAGTTCAGAGGATAAACTGCCAGGTGGAAAGGTTAATGAGTTGTTAGATGGGAGACTTAGTTTTTGCAAACTCCAAGCTGCCTCACAGACTTGGTGAAAGTCACAGTGCTTGTTAGAGAAAAAGCCGTTATCAGTTTGCCAGGCATGATTTTATAGCTTTCATGACATCTCTTGTCAAGTCCTTGTCAAGCCAGCTAAGGGAATTCTAGTTTCATGTCTCCAGTGGTTCATGTTCCATGCTTCCAAGTTTAAAGGACTGTTCCTGAATTCTGTGTGGTGGTTAAGTACAGAGGTGCTTCCCGCCCTTGAATACAACAATCAGGAATGTGGAGACATGGAGAAGGGATGGTAATCGTCTCTTCACATTTGTGGGTTTATCATTTTGTGGATTGAATTACTCAAAGATGGCAGTGTTTGCTGTCATCGCTGCTGTTGCTGCCCTACATGCGAACAAAAAAAGTATTTGTTGGTCTTCCAGATTTTTATGTATATTTGTGTTTTTTCACTTTTGTGGAGGCACCTCTTGAAAACTGAAATGTGGAAGGATTCCTTAGTTAATTTGTAAAGGAAGGGCAGGGTGAGTGGAGAACATGGGGAGAAGGCAATGACTAAAATACCCGAACGCAGAAATACCTTTCTAATTCCATCCCTCTCTCCTTTGCAATTCTTAGGGGTCCCCTGAATGAGGATGTCTTCACAGCCCCCAAGGTCCCGAAGGCAAAGCCTATGGAAACAGACATCCAGGAACTTTCAGAGCAGATTCACCGTTCCCTGCTACAGGTGAGGAACTGCCTCCTGCTCCTCTGCTTGGACTCTCCTTCCTGGAGGCCCCGGGCTCCTCCTCCATGTCTTGATCCCATTCTGTCTCCCTCTTTACAGCCAGTACACAGCAATGGGTCCACTGGCCTTTGTAGCATTGGCAGCAACGCTTCCCATGAGCAGTTCCTAAGCATCGCCTCATCTAGCGACAGCAATGGCATCCCCAACGAGGAGGCACAAGCTATTCGGCCGGTAAGTGCAGGAGAAGTTGAGGCCTGGAGTACAGTACTCTGAAGTTTGCAAGTAGGATTTTGTTCTTTGTGTTGGGAGACTTAGCATTCTGTTTGCAGCCACAAGGCAAATCTGGCTCTGCAAAATGGGCTTAATAATGGTGACTTGTGGAGTTAAGTGAACAAAATGTGCCTCTTAGCTTTAGTCGAGGAAAGAGGTTTGGTGTGAAGATGAGTCCAGTTGCAGATTATACATAGATTGCCAGCCAAGTACCATATTATCTTTGTAATTTATATTCACACCCCTTAGTTGGGTGAAAGTTACATGAAAAAAAAAACAGTTGAAAACAGTTGAGGTCAGTTTCTTGTGAATGGGAAAATGTACTGAAGTTGAGGCTTCTGAAGAGGCTCTACCTTGGAAGAAGAGGGATTTGTGATGTGATCTGATGATTCTTTTGACTTGGTTGCAGATGACTTTCCAGGAGATCTGCAAAGATGTGCACATGGTGAAGAACCAGGGACAGCAGGTTTTCATCGAATCCCGAGTCAAGCCCCAGCCTCACAAACATTCCCGCCAAGGTGAGATGGTCAACAGGCTCCTCTGTTTACTTTTGGCTTGTAAGGCACCTATGTCATTCTCTGCCCTGATTTTTGCCTCTTTGAGTCTTCTTGGTTCCCCTTTTGCCGCTTAGCCCATTTCTGACATGGGAGCTGCCAAAGAGAAGGTTTGCTGGGACTGTTTGATGGGACTGTGGCAACCAGACGTTGGTGGGGATCCTGCCAACAGAGTTTGCCTTTCTTCTCCCTCTACCACGAGGTCCATCAGTTGTAGCTCTAACAACCCTCAATTTCCTTCCCATCTCTTTCTAGCTTTGGAAGTGCCAGTCAGTCGCAGCATCCAGCCAATGGAGACCCCAAGGGACCTGGAGAGGAGGCCAGGAAAAGCAGCTACCTCTGAGGAGTCGGTGATGAAAGAGTCCTCCAACTATTCCTACCAACAGATCAACTGCCTAGATGGCATCATCAGGTGAGGAGGATTTATGGGAACTGCCCCACCATGAGGAAGAAGGCAAATAGAAACAGAGTGGCTGAGCCTACTATAAATTGATTCATCACTAAAGCAGCATTAATTTTCTGGGACAAATCTTATTAGCAAAAGACCCTCCTCATAAAGGTACAGCAGAGTAACCTATTAGCAGCAGCGTGACCCATCACCAGTGGCCCAAAGTGATAAAACAAGAACACAAAAACCAATGTTATCTCTTCCATTGGAGGCTTTTCTTTGTAGTAAAATAATATGGTTGCACTATTTACAAGAACAAGGTTTCCACAACACAAATGAAGTCCTTTATACTTCCTTCTTTGCTTCCATGCTGGGCTTCTTCCTCATGCAGATAAAGAGCATGAGGAAGCTTTCTCTCATACTTATGGTAGTGTGGTGTTGGGTTCTTTATACAAAACTATTCAGTGTGGTTCTTTAAAAGGCTTTCTGGGTGATAACTCCAATATGTTCACTTTCTCCTGACTTGTTTGTATCTCCTGTTATTATTTGAGGGCAATTCAGCTCTTATCTTTCCAACTTTCTGACACCACAATGCTGTCAGAAAATTGAATTAGTCTAGATTGTTTCCAAGTTCCCACCACCCTCACAGACCTTTAATTCAACTAACCTCCCTGTTCTCTGCATTCTCTTTTACTCCTAAAACAGATACCTGGAGAGCTGCAATATTCCAAGCCGCGTGAAGCGGAAATGTGGCTCCTCCTCGTACACCACATCCTCAACATCGGATGACGACAAGCAGAAAGTTGGTGAAGAAGTGGCCTGTTCCAGCAAAGGTGATTTTCTCCCCGCTTTCCTGTACTTTAGAGTAGAGCTCTATAATGCCCTGCTTGAGTTGCACTTTCCACCCTTCCTGCATGCCCTTCTCAATTCAAGAAAGCAGAGAGGTGTCTCCTGCTCCCCCCACCCTTTGTAAGCCTACCTTTGCTGGCTCTCTTTGCCCTAGGACTTAGATGTTTGTTCTGAGGTTGTTGTTGTTGTTGTTTTTGTTGTGTGTGTGTGTGTATGAATGTGTGGTGCTGCAGGTTTAGGGAAACTCTTTTCAGAAGCTGAATTGCCCACTCCTTGCTGGAAAGGGTCATTAGGTTGGTAGTCAATTGGACGGGTGGGACCAGCTATACAACATCCCTTGCCATGCTGCCAAGCAGGTCACTTCATAGCCAGGCCACGCTTCCAATCTCCTTGACATCCTTCTCCTGTCGATCGGCGCTCTTGAGGAGGGGGTGGGTGGGGCTCTGGATGCTGTAGGCTTCCCCATTCACCCCCATTGCTCTCACGTTCACTAACCCCCTCCACCACGAATGCTAATCCACCGTTGTCTTTTTGAACAGATGCACCTGAGGAAATGCTACCGACCCCGGAGAGCCAGTCCAAGAGGGAAGAGCCCGGGACGGCAGCAGCTGCCGTGGTGGGAGGCCCGCTGACTCCGCTGGCCTTGCCTAGCAAAGCCGAGAGCGTGGTCTCCGTGACCAGTCAGTGTAGCTTCAGCAGTACCATCGTCCACGTGGGAGACAAGAAACCTCCCGAGTCGGGTATGGGAGGCGGACTATGGGTTTTTCTGGGAAGGGGGCAGGGGTTGGGGCAGGATAAATGAGTGGAGGGGTAGCTTAATTTTGGAGGGAAGCTCAGGAGGGGTGGAGATTTCTTGAGAGTATATTAATTGCTGCCACTGTCATCTGACTCCTTTGCTTCACTTGAATTTTGAGACACAAGGAAAGATCCCCTTTGTGCTGCGGCCTTTATAGGCTCTGTGGCCATTGAACAAGTAGTACTCCATAGCCCACTTACAGATAGATCTTTCAGGGTCTTATCAGCCATTGAAGAGCAAACTTGGACCTCTGTGTTCAGAGGCAATTCCTCTTCCCCATACTTGCCATCTTACATAAGAGTTCTCTTGGGCGTGTGGGCTTATTAACAAAGGACCCTCCTCATAAATGTACATCAAAAATGCCAAGTAACTTATTAGCAGCTGTGTGACCCAGCACCAATGATAAAAAGAACAAAAACACACAGACCAATGTTATCTCTTCCTTAGGAGGCTTTTCTTATAGTAAAATAATATGGTTGTACTATTTACACCCACAAATAAACAAATACATAGTAGCTTTACAACCAGCAACCTTCAAACTGGAGTTTTTTTTACACAAGGCTTCTCTCACACAGAGGTTTACCTCACACAAGGCTTCTCTCACACAGAGCTTTACTTCACGCGAGGCTTCCCTCACACAGAGCTTTACCTCACGCGAGGCTTCCCTCACACAAGAGGTTTACCTCACCCAAGGCTTCTCTCACACAGAGTTTTACCTCACACAGAGATTTATCTCACGCAAGGCTTCTCTCACACAGAGGTTTACCTCACACCCCTCAGGATGACACTAGCTTTGGCCCACTAACTCTAACATGCTTCGGCCTACTAATTCTTTCATTGCTTGACTCAAACTTCTGCAATCAAAAATGCCAAGTTAATTTTTAATATTTCTGATGTGTTCTCTTGGTATCTGTAACCAACTGGTGGAAGAGGCCCAAGTGACTTCTCCTGGTAGTTCTGGGCCCTATGCCCAGGCCCAACTACACTGCCATATAGTGCAGTTCAGTGTAGTTGAACTTTGTTCTGAAACTGCATTATATGGCAGTGTAGATGAATGTGGGAAGACATGTCCTCCCTCTCTTTGTCAGCCAAAGACAAGATCTGAAACAGCCAGATGGTTAGGCAGCTGAGAGTGTTTAGTTCTTATGCTTCGGAGCTTGGAAATGGGCTGTTTTCTCCCATTTTAAATCTGTTGCTGTGCAAGCTGTACTTTTTAAGAGGAGTCGCAAAATAGGTTTCTGGGGAGAAACTGAAATATTTTTTGAATTTCTGCTCCTACCATCATTTGCCTGTGGCTACAGCTTGGCAGTTTCACCTTGGGCAGAACATTTGGCTCCTTTCCCCAGTGAGAGATCCATATGTCCAGCAATTTCTGCCCATCTTCAGTTGAGGTTGCCTATCATGTCATTACAGGGATAGCTGGATAGAAAGATAGGTGCATCCTTCGTAGTTTTATCTATACTGCCCTCAAGCAGATTCTAATTTTATTTCTGCTTGCACACTCATCTCTGCTAGACGGTTGGGTCTAGTGAAATCTAGGCTTGCTTCCCTTCTCCCTAACTTCTATTCCATCCTCTTCACCAACATTTAAACCAACTTTGGTGGCTTTCCTGTAGATTTACAGCCCTTGTTGGTATGTACAATGGGATGGTAGTCAGCATTGTTGCTGAATGCACCGTCTTTTATCTGTATCTGAATGCCCCCCGTTGCTCCAACTATTGGAACATCGCAGTTCATGGGGCTGTATTGATCTTTTCAGCCACTGTTTACCTAAAATGACAGACAAATCTGTAAAGATGGGGCTAGAAGGACCAGCTCCAGCATTATACCTGTAATTTCACCCCCCTCTGGGATACAAAGATAGCCTTGTCCTCTTCCATCAAGGACTCTTCTGTGAGGGTCGGTGTTGCTTTTTCCAGCCTCTGCCTTCATAACAATTGGCCTTCTCGGAGATGACTCACTAAGGCTCTTTAAACCTCCACTTGCTATGACATAACCGTATGTTCCAGCAAGTTCCAGCTCAGAATAAGAGTAATCTCAAAGATGAACAGTCCTTATGAGGGTTAGCTGCTAGAAATAACCCTTCTGGCTGTGCCTTTCGGTGTTACATGTTTAGCATCTTGGAAGGATGAACATGTAAACACTTGAAATATAAAAGCATCCTTTCCGTAATTGGCACATAGTCCTTTCTGACTAAGAAAGATGCACCAAAGCAGGCATCCCTGTTTGTGAGATGGTCCTTCAACACACCTCAAACATTTTGATTTTGGAAGCTTTGCCAGGGTCAGCCATGGTTAGGACTTGGTTGGGAGTTTCCCAATGAATCCTAAGTGCTGTAGGCTAAGTTTCAGAGGAAGGAACTGGCAAAACCACCTTTGAATATTCCTTGTCTAAGAAAACCCTAAAAAATTGGGTTGCCATAAGTTGACAGGCAAGACTCCCCAGGTGGTGCAGCGGGTTAAACCACTGAGCTGCTGAACTTGCTGACCAAAAGGTTGGCAGTTCAAATCCGTGGAGAGGATAGGCCCAGCTTCTGCTGACCTAGCAATTCGAAAACATGCAAATGTGAGTAGATCAATAGGTACCGCTTCTGCGGGAAGGTAACAGTGCTCCATGCAGTCATGCCGGCAACATGACCTTGGAGGTGTCTACAGACAACGCCGTCTCTTCGGCTTAGAAATTGAGATGAGCACCAAACCCCAGAGTCGGACTCGACTAGACTTAATGTCAGAGGAAACCTTTACCTTTAAAGCTGACAGGCAATCTGAAAATACATACCTACACCCACAAAAACAGACGTATCTTAAAGGTCAGCATGTAGGGTACCAGGTCACACAGGTTTCTCCTTTGTGTTCACATTGAGATATCTTTTCCTTCATAGTACCCTATATAATTACATGTGTATAGCTGGGTAAATAAAGTAATCAGTTTCCCAAGTGAGCAAATCTGTCTGAATTTTAAACCAAGGAAAGCTTAAAACAGGCCATGTTTTCTTCACAGTCTTCTCATTGTTTTCCTCTGTGCTTTTCACGTGGAATCATAGTCTACCCGTGAACTTTACGGTTGCCTTGTTTTCCTTTTTTTGGAAGTAACAAGGAGTGATTGGCAGGTGGAAATTTTAGGAGATTGCTAGAGCTAGTTTTGAAGTATCCTCGTAGCAAAATAGATTCTAACCCTAACCCTTCCCCATTTATTTCCTTAATGAGCAATATGTCCATAAGAATGAGATCCTATTAACACAGTAATGTCTGGGATTGGAAGCTGGGTTCTGTGCTGTGCTGTGGAGGATGCAATTATTAACATAGGCTGGTGTTAATTAATAGAGACAGAGGCCAGAAGTGTTCCCAGCATGCATTAGAGGTGGCAGTAAGTGTGTGTGTGTGTGTGTGTGTGTGTGCATTTGTGAGTTTGTACGGAAGAAAGGAGAATGAGAGTTAAATACAGAGATTTTGCTGGAACAGATCACCAAGGGGAGAAGGCAGTTGGCCAACTAATCTTGTGCTTCTCTTGTATTTTTCAGATATCGTCATGATGGAGGAGGCAGCGCCCAGCGCAACCCCTCCGGCCCCGGCGCCGAATGTTGCCCCAGACAGGGAGCAGCAGTACCGCAAAGTGGGGCTGACCAAAGAGGTCCTCTCCATCCACACCCAGAAAGAGGAGCAGGCCTTCCTCACCCGCTTCAAGGACCTCAGCCAGGTTCACGTCTTCAACTCGTCTTTAGGGATCAGCTCGCAGGGGCAGGCCCACCCCAGACCCCATGCCGACCGAGGTAAGCCTGGCCTGGCACTTTGCACAGGGACATGTTGGGGATGGGAGATGGGGTTGGAGTGACACCCCAAAGTAGGGCATCCTTACTTCACAACGGATTCAGGTCTCCATTTCTTTGACCAGATGTTATGTGAAATATGTGGATATATATAATCCGGTTGTGCAGCGGGTTAAACTGCTGAACTTGCTGACAGAAAGGTTGGCGGTTCGAATCCAGGGAGTGGGGTGAGCTCCTGCTGTTAGCCCCAGTTTCTGCCAACCTAGCAGTTTGTAAACATGCAAATGTGAGTAGATCAATAGGTACCTCTCCAGTGGGAAGGTAACAGTGCTCCATGCAGTCATGCTGGTCACA
Source organism: Anolis sagrei (assembly GCF_037176765.1). Lineage (NCBI taxonomy): Eukaryota > Metazoa > Chordata > Lepidosauria > Squamata > Anolidae > Anolis > Anolis sagrei. The sequence continues at coordinate 7,383,266 of NC_090026.1, forward strand.
TGATCTAGGAGGTGTCTATGGACAATGCTGGCTCTTCAGCTTAGAAATGGAGCTGAGCACCAACCCCCAGAGTCGGACATGACTAGACTTAATGTCAAGGGGAAACCTCTACTTTTTTAAATATAAATGAGAGTTAAAGAAAAAATAACAGATTTGGAAAAGAAGAGTTAGTAAACTATATTTCATATAGATAAGCAAAGATACCAAATTTATGCTTAGTGTGTTTCGCTGTTATCAGTGGTTTCATGTTTCCATTGTAAGTCTCGGAACATACAACCCACAAGTATGGGGTTCGTACTGTAATTTAAAACAAAAAATAATTGTGTCCTTTCTACTTCATCCATTCATGTTACCTTAGTTTAATGACTAGGAGCCCCCAGTGGAGCAATGGGTTAAACAGTCAGCAGTGTGATGCAGCAGCTAAAAGGGCCAATGCAATTCTAGACTGCATCAATAGAGTATAGTGTCCCCATTGAGGGAAATTATTGTCCCGGAGGCAAAATGGGTTAAACCCTTGTGCCAACAGGACTACTGACTGACGGGTCGGCGGTTCAAATCCAGGGAAAGTGAGTTGAGCTCCCTCTGTCAGCTCCAGCTCCCCATGAGGGGACATGAGAGAAGCCTCTCACAAGGATGGTAAAACATGAAACTTTCAGGAGTCCCCTGGGCAACGTCCTTGCAGACAGCCAATTCTCTCACACCAGAAGCAACTTGCAGTTTCTCAGATCACTCCTGACATTTCAGATGGCCAATTCTCTCACACCAGAAGCAACTTGCACTTTCTCAAGTCGTTCCTGACATGAAAAAAAAAAGTTTAAAGACCTGAGTCTCTTAAGATAGAAAAATTGCATGCATATAAATAAATGATGATAAATTGTAAGCTTTACTGTGTGAGGGCTCTGTGCCCAATGTTTTCCTTTGGTCCTTTCTCCTTACCCTTCCTTCTTCTTTGGGTTCCTCAGGGCACCACAAAGGTCCCACTCGACAAGGCGCACGAGGCCCAGGGTGCCGCGGACGGAGCCGGAAATCCAAAGCCAAGCGCATCAAGCAGAACAAGTCTTCGGACAGCACCAGCTCACCCCAGAACTCGGCTTCTCCTCCGCACCTCCTCTGTGCCCCCGGCTCCACCTCCTGGGCTCCCTCTGGCAACTCCCAGACCAACCTCCCCACCATGCCTTACCCAACCGTCATGCCTACCTACCCGATTCCAGTCTTTCCTCCTCGATCTGCTGCTCCCTCGACCGCGGAGCCCATCCAGAACACTTTGCCTGCCCCCCAGTTCCCCACCCCTCTGGTCACCCCCATGGTGGCCTTAGTCCTGCCGAACTATGTTTTCCCTCAGATGAACACCCCCCTCGCCCAGTCCTACTTCCCTGGCGGCCCTGTTTTCCCTTTTGCCCCGCAGCCGGTCGGGAGCACAGCTACTCCTGGGCCCGAGGTGGGCACACAGGGCCTGTCGCGTTCCTCCACCCCACACTCGGTGAGCCAGCCTGAGCGGGCTGAGTCCCCCCTCTTTGAGTCACGCTGCAGCTCCCCGTTACAGCTGAACCTGCTGCAGATGGAAGAGATGCCCAAGCTGGGTGACCGGCAGGAAGCAGCCGCCAGCAGCCAAACAGGGCCAATGGGAGGCCCCACGGACTGGGCTGGCGTGAGCGGAGGGCAGGGACTGACCAATGAACTCAGCACCCAAAAAGAAGCATGTATGGTGAGTCTTCCACTAAAGAATCCTGCCCTCTGATTTTGAGTTGTGTTTGGCTGTAGAAGGGCATTTAAAGGAAATGGATTTAAAAAGTAAAGCAGCAACAACTGTTTAGCAGATCATGTTGGGTGAGTTATTAACAAAAGACCCTCCTCATAGATGCACAGCAGAGTAACTTATTGGCAGCAGCGTGACCCAGCACCGGTAGCCCAAAATGATAACACACTGGAGCTTCACACACGAGGCCTTCCCATACTGAGGCCTATGTCACACACTGAGGCCTTTTCACATTGAGGGCTCTCTCAGACTGATGCCTCTCTCACGCTGAGACGAACTAACACTGAGGCCTACTCAGACTGAGGCCTACTAACACATTGAAGCCCTTCTTCTACAGAGACCTCTCACAGAATTGGGGGGAGGGGGTAAAGGAAGGGGCCTGAGGCTGTTAGGAAATATGGGAGTTGAAGTTCAAAACACCTGGAGGGCTGAAGTTTGCCTATGACTGGTCTAATAAGAGAGAATAGATAGATAGATTCAAAGGACAGTGTGAAGGGCTTTCACCTGCTAGCTTACTTATCTGCCTATCTGCTTTTTCTTGATGAGGACTATAAACTTGTGCAGGATGTGGTTGAGTTCCAATAGAAACCACAACTTTAGATTCTCCCTAGCCAGTATTGATTACTGGCTGGAAGATTGTGGGAATTGTGTACAGGCATCATGGCAATAGCTACTCTTTGCAGGTGTATATCTTGCTGTATGTTGTCCCAGTGAAGGCAATGAGTTTGGAAAAGATCATGGAGTCATATAAATCATAGAATTATAGTAGAGTTATAGGGGATTCCAGGGCCACCCAGTTCAAACCTCTTCTGCTATGCAAGGATACACAATCAAAGCACTCTCAAGACTTTTGTGATAGCTTGAGTGAGAGAGGCAAGGCAGTTTTAGCTAGAGGTGCTGTTCTCACTCTTTCCTACTTCTGTCCATCCCTTTACAGGTGGAAGCCCATGATTCCTCCAATAATGATGCTCTGTCCAGTTCTAGTGACCTCCTGGACCTACTCCTTCAGGAAGATTCACGCTCCGGTACGGGGTCAGCTGCTTCGGGCAGTGGTTCCGCTGCTTCTGGCTCCATGGGCTCCGGCTCTAATGGCGGTAGCACTTCTGCTAGTGGCACAAGTAAGTCACCTTCTTTAATCTGTGTTGTTGTTGTTGTTTTTTGCTGCAGAGCTTCCAATGGCACTCTTTGGGCTCATTTTTCTGAAAGTCCCTCTAGCACAGTGTTTCTCAACCTCAGGGTCAGGATCTCTTGGGGGTTGTCACCAAAGACCTTCAGGAAACACATATTTCTCATGGTCTTAGGAACCTTTTTGGCAGAGAAGGATGAAGATATCTCCTCCTGCCCTTCTCTTCCTTTTTGGTGTTGGTGAACTACAACTCCCAGAATTAAAAATCACCCTTCCCAAACCATACCAGTATCCATTGGAATTGTAGATGTGCTTCCAAGCTGCTGTAGGACCTGGAAATGTTGTTGAAAATGCCTAGAAGCATAATGTGAGAGAGTGGCTTCTGTTGAATAAGTACAGCCTAATCCAGAGACTGAGCAAGGAGAGCTGAATATCCAGGCAAGCAGAAAGGGTTTTCCTTCAGTGCCAATGTGAAGTCAATTGACTCAGGTCCAGTTGAGCCCTGCTGTGTTCTGCAGATGTTTCTTCACCTACCAAAAGATAGGAAAATCCACAGATACTGAGGGGAGTTGGCTGAGGTTTTAAAAGACTTGAAGCTGCCTGTGAATATGATAACTGATGAGAGCTGAAAATTCAGGAGTAACCGTGTTGACTTAGACAAATGCTAAATTCCACATAAAAGTAAAACCTTTTGGGTTGCTGGCTGTCTGGACATGTTCCAGAAGCATTCCCTCCTGACCTTTCTCCCACATCTATGGCAGGCATCCTCAGAGGTTGGAAGGTTTGTTGGAGACTAGGCAATTGGGGTTTATATATCTGTGGAATGATGTCCAGGATAGGGGAAAAAACTCTTGTCTGTTTGAGGCAAGTGTGAATGTTGCAACCGGTCATTTTGATTAGCATTGAATAGCCTTGCAGCTTCAAAGCTTGTCTGCTTCCTGCCTGGGGGAATCCTATGTTGGGAGGTGATTAGCTGGCCCTGATTGTTTCTTGTCTGGAATTCCCCTGCTTTTAAGTGTTGTTTTTTATCAGGGGAAGCTAATCACCTCCCAACAAAGGATTCCCCCAGGCAGGAAGCAGCCAAGCTTTGAAGCTGCAAGGCTATTACATGCTAATCAAAATTATCGGTTGCAGCATTCACACTTGCCTCAAACAGACAAGAGTTCTTTCTCCCACCCTGGACATCAATCCACAGATATATAAACCCCACTTGCCTAGTTTCCAACATCTGAGGATGCCTGCCATAGATGTAGGTGAAACATCAGGAGAAAATGCTTCTGGACCATGGCCAGACAGCCCGGAAAACTCACAGCAACCCAGTGATTCCGGCCATGAAAGCTTTTGGTAAAATGTTTTATTAAGGCAACCTAAAGTCACAAAAAAAAAACTCCTTGTGTAAAGCTTTCACAGCCAGTGTTTCTTTATCAGGGAGAGGTGTGGTTTCTGGATTGCTATAGTTTACAGTCTTGCAAATACATTTGGAGCCTGCTTATGCGACCTTCAGGGGCTGCCCCTCAAACAATGCCACAGAATGGTCTATACTGAGTCTTAGGTGTGCATAGGTGATGATATTGTGGTGGCACTCTTTCCTGGCCCTCGCATCTGTTTTGGAGCCCGCTCCTTGTATCCTCAAGTGTCTTGACAAGCGTCTTTCCATTCCTCCCATTCAGCCAGCAGCAAGAGCAGCAACACCAGCAAGTACTTTGGCAGCATCGACTCCTCGGAGAACGACTTACGAGGCAAGAAGCGCACAGAGGTGGAAGACAACGAACATTTCATCAAGTACGTCCTGCAAGATCCCATCTGGCTGCTGATGGCCAACACTGATGACAAGGTCATGATGACCTACCAGCTCCCTACCAGGTGAGGAGGCCCAAACACCGTCACATGACTTTGGTCCCAGCCCTTACTCCTGTAGTAGCTCATCATCCACTATTCATTGCCCCTTTTGTTTTGCATCTTTGAATTCTAGAGTGTTGTTATCACAGTGAAATGGTCGCAAACTTGATTTGCTGCTAGTGGGCTTCCTTTTAGCATCTAACTGCTGCAAACGGGTGATGTGCCAAATTAATTTGCAAACAATTTGAGCGGTCGAAGGATTTCATGGCCGGAATCACTGGGTTGCTGTGAGTTTTCCAGGCTGTCTGGCCATGTTCCAGAACCATTCTCTTCTGACATTTCACCCACATCTATGGCAGGCATCCTCACAGGTTGTGAAGTCCGTTGGAAACTGGGCAAGTGGGGTTTATATATATGTGGAATGTCCAGAGTGGGAGAAAACTTGTCTGTTTGAGGCAAGTGTGAATGTTGCAATTGGACACCTTGCAACATTTTGAGGAACATTCAAAAACAGAGGAATCCTGACATGAAGCAAGGCCAGCCAACACCTCCCAACAAAGGATTCCCCCAGGCAGAAAACAGCCAGGCTTTGAAGCTGCAAGGCTACTGAATGCTAATCAAGATGGTCAATTGCAATATTCACACTTGCTTCAAGCAAACAAGAGTTCTTTCTCTCTAACCCTGGACACTCAACAGATATATAAACCCCACTTGCCTAGTTTTCAATAGACCTCACAACCTCTAAGGATGCCTGCCATAGATATGGATGAAACATCAGGAGAGAATGCTTCTGAAACATGGCTAGACAGCCTGGAAAACTCACAGCAATGTCCAGAAAATGCACATTAAACTATATCTCAGTGTGCATTTTGTGCTCCAGCCTTTGCAGGAGAGAAGAGAAAGCAGCATCTGCTGGACTATCCCTTGCCGCCTCTTTTTCCTTCTCTTTCCTGGCTTTTTAGATTGTAAGACTGAGGGCAGGGAACTGTCTAATTGCAAATTTGTAAGCTGCTTTGGGAGCCTTTTTGGCTGAAGGGCAGAATATATAAATTATCTAATTTATATAGGGAGATTCAGAATAGAAAGGAAAACATGAAAAACAGTGAAACAAGCTTCTGCTTGCTTTGCCATCATTCAGAAGTGTCAATGAATCTCAATAAGTTTGTGTTGTCGAAGGCTTTCATGGCCATAATCACTGGGTTGCTGTGAGTTTTCTGGGCTGTTTGGCCATGTTCCAAAAACATTCTCCTGACATTTCGCCTACACAAGGCTGCTAGTTTTTTGCCTTTGTTGTCACAAAGGATTGTATAATATGGTAAAGGAAGGGCTTTGAAATGTAGAGCGGCAGGCTTGACTCTCTCATTGTTTTGCTTTCCTCCTCCAAATAGTCAGTGGGGCCATTTCATTGGCTCTTATCCCAATACACAGGAGGTTTCTCCTTCATTTGGACCCATGCCTTTGCAACCATCCCTGACTCATTTGCTCACCTCTGCTCTGCAGGGACATGGAGGCAGTGTTGAAGGAGGATCGGGAGAAGCTGAAGCAAATGCAGAAGCGGCAGCCCCGGTTCACGGAAGAACAGAAGAAGGAATTGGGCGAAGTGCATTCCTGGGTCCAGAAGGGGATCCTACCCAAAGCGATCAACGTCACGGTAAGTGCCACGATGGTGGGTTCTGGGTGAGGGAGGGAACACAGCATAGGGGTGAGAAGGGCAGATTAGAAGCAACCAAAATAAATAAATAAAAAAATAAAAAAGGCCTTCTCAAACTGAGGCCTACCTCACACTGAGGCCTTTCTCCCACAGAGGCCTTCTCACACAGGGCTCACTCAAACTGAGGCCTTTCTCCCACTGAGGTGAACTAACACTGAGGCCTTTCATGCTGAGGCCTACCTAACATACTGAGGCCCTTCTCCCACAGAGACCTCTCACAAACTGAGGGCTACTAAGCTACAGGCACACCTGCTTATATTGAACTACAGCTTTTGCTGAGTCATTGTATCCATTAAATCCTTTCAGTGCGGGACTCACATTTTTGTATTTAAAAATACCTAGTTATTTTCTAATATTTTCTAATATTTCTGACAAGTTTGACCTCCATATCCATGGGACTGGGTCCCTTTATCCACATTTGGCAAAGTATGTCCTCTCTAAGCCTTTTCTAGGTTTTCCAACACAACTGGATTGCAGTCCTGGGCTGGAAGTCCTTCTTATCAGTAAGGTTGACTATTATCTGAAGCCACTGTAGTTAAAATAAAATTGGTTTCCCATCGTGATCCCTGTGAATCACACATATGGTAGTTTCTGCGCCTGAGCAGACAGCTTCGGAACCTTCTAGATAGATTTGAAAAACTTTGGCGGTTGGCCCTGCCCACACTCCCCTTACAAGTATAAATAGCAGGTGGGTGGAGCTACCACCTCGGTTCTTTTCATCCGCCGCTTATGCAGCAGTTATGAAACCTCTCTCTCCATTTGATTAGTTATTATTATTATTATTATTTTATTCTTCTTATTAAACTGTGTTACTGGTTTTGGTTTTCGCCTGGACTACACTACATATCAGGTCATTTTGCAGTGCAGATACAACCAGAGAGGAAAGAATGCCCTAGATCAGGCATGGGCAAACTTGTCAGAAATACTTTAAAAAATTAATTAAGAGACACATATGATTTACATTTTTAATTGATCTTGTTGTGGTTTTATATTATATGTCAATGTTTTATGCTATTGTTGGGCATTGAATTGTTGCCTCTGTTAACTGCCCAGAGTCATCTGTGGGCTGAGAGGGGTAGTATACAAATATAGTAAATAATAAATAAATAAATTTATAAATGAGGTATTTTTTAATTACAAAAGTGTGAGTCCAGCACTGAAAGAGTTAGTGGGGCAAAGCCTGTTAGAGTCACTGTGAGAGAAGCCTAGTGTGAGAAAGCTCCAGTGTGAAGGCTGCTGTGTGTAAAGAAGGTATTTGTTAATTACAAAAGTGTGAGTCCAGCACCGAAAGAGTTAGTGGGGCAAAGCCTGTTCGAGTCAGTGGGCCAAAGCTAGTGTCCTCCTGAGGAGTGTGAGGTAAACCTCTGTGTGAGAGAAGCCTTGTGTGAGAAAGCTCCAGTGTGAAGGCTGCTGTGTGTAAAGAAGGTATTTGTTAATTACAAAAGTGTGAGTCCAGCACCTAAAGAGTTAGTGGGGCAAAGCCTGTTCGAGTCAGTGGGCCAAAGCTAGTGTCCTCCTGAGGAGTGTGAGGTAAACCTCTGTGTGAGAGAAGCCTTGTGTGAGAAAGCTCCAGTGTGAAGGCTGCTGTGTGTAAAGAAGGTATTTGTTAATTACAAAAGTGTGAGTCCAGCACCAAAAGAGTTAGTGGGGCAAAGCCTGTTCGAGTCAGTGGGCCAAAGCTAGTGTCCTCCTGAGGAGTGTGAGGTAAACCTCTGTGTGAGAGAAGCCTTGTGTGAGAAAGCTCCAGTGTGAAGGCTGCTGTGTGTAAAGAAGGTATTTGTTAATTACAAAAATGTGAGTCCAGCACCGAAAGAATTAGTGCGGCGAACCCTGTTCGAGTCAGTGGGCCAAAGCTAGTGTCGTCCTAAGGGGTGTGAGGTAAACCTCTGTGTGAGAGAAGCCTCGTGTGAGAAGGCTGCTGCGTGTAAAGCTACTGTGTGTTTGTTTATTTATGTTATGGTAATCTTGTGGTAAATAGTGGAATCATATTATTTTACAACAAAGAAATGGCTCCTAAGGAAGAGATCACATTGGTCTGTGTGTTTTTTGTTCTTTTTATCACTTTGGGCATCACGCTGCTACTAATAAGTTACTCTGCAATACATTCATGGGGAGGATCTTTTGTTACTAAGCCCACTCGCCCAACAAACCTTTGGTCCTCCAGGTGTTTTGGACTTCAACTTCCACAATTCCTAACAGCCTACTGGCTGTTAGGAATTGTGGAAGTTGAAGTCCAAAACACCTGGAGGACCAAAGTTTGCTCATGCTTGCCCTAGATAAAGCACAGAAGCAGCTTTGAACTCACTTACTCACTGACTATTTCCTCCCCGCTTCTCTCCCTTGTGCCGCAGGCCTGTGTGGATTGTGGAAGCAACCCGTCCTCCAAGGTCTCCCCTTTATACGACATCGAGGTCCAAGACATGGATGTGAACGGGATGTTGGAGCCGATGGAGGAAGGCAACGGGGGCCAAACCTGCCACTCGGCCTTGCCACCGGAAATGGCCATGGAAGAGGAGGAGGCCGGAGTAGGAAGAGGGGAGCAGCCGCTTCAGGCAGCGGAAGTGCAGAGTGGGGAGAGCTTGGGCTAACTGTGAAACGGGTGAATTGTGGACCTATTTCCCAAAGCCAGGCTTGCTTCAGCTTGCCCTGCACGGGGGCGCTTCTGAGCCCCGAAGCCCAAAGGCAGAAACCCACTGCAGATTCCCGGAGCAGCACCTTCTCTGCTCTTGCTGCAGCTCTGCCTCCGGCGGCCATGGGGCGGCCATGAAGAGAAGCGGTGTGACTCGTAGGGTTTTTTGAGGGCCTGGTTGGCCATCTGCTCCATGGAGAGAGAACCTTTTGGAACCAGGAGCCAGGGACCAGCTCTTCTAGCCTGGAACTCTGGACCAGAACGTCCCGTCCGACCTTCGACCCCTTTCCCTTGTCCTTGCTGCCTTATTGAGGGTTTGGACCCAGATGGCCCGTAACTTTGGGCGGGAGGGAACCTGGATTTGTATCTATTTATTGTTTTGATGAGGTGTACCTATTGTATTGTTTCTTTCTTCTTTTTTTACCGATCTGCAGCCATGCTCTCCGGTAAGGGAGCGGCTTGCGGCACTGATTGTAATAAAAGAAAGGAAATGAGTCTGGTCTGTGGACATTCATGTCAACCTCTAACCTTATTTATTTATTTACATTTCTACCCCACCCTTCTCAACCCTCGAGGGTGGGACTCAGAGCAGCTAACACTGGCACAATTCAATGCCGCAATATCACAAATCTATATATATAAATAAAATGTAATGTTCGTTTGTGGGATTAACAGAACTCAAAAACCACTGGACGAATTGACACAAAATTTGGACAGTACACCCCTAACAGACCAGTGAGTGACCATCACTCATAACTCCCCCTCCAAAAAAAACAAAACAATGGAAAGGACTTAAAACCCCCCAAAAGCTAAATGATGATACAGAAAAAAGGGAAGGAAGAGGGAAGGGGAGAAAGAGGAAAGGAAGGAAAGAGAAGGAAGCAAGGAGAGAAAGAGGAAAAGAAAAGAGGAAAGGAAAGAAAGGGATAGAGAAGGAAGGAAGGAGAGAAGGAAAGGAAAAAAGGAAGGAAAGGGAGCGAAAGAAGAAGGGAAAGCGGTAGAGAAGGAAGCAAGGAGAGAAAGAGGGAAAGGAAAGAAGGGTAGAGAAGGAAGGAGAGAAGGGGAAAGGAAAAAAGGAAGGAAAGAGGGAGTGAAAGAAGAAGGGAAAGCGGTAGAGAAGGAAGCAAGGAGAGAAAGAGGAAAAGAAAAGGGGAAAGGAAAGAAAGGGGTAGAGAAGGAAGGAAGGAGAGAAGGAAAGAAAAAAAGGAAGGAAAGAGGGAGCGAAAGAAGAAGGGAAAGCGGTAGAGAAGGAAGAAAGAAGAGAAAGGGAAGGAAAAGAAAAAGGGTAGAAAAGGAACGAAGGAGAGAAGTAAAGAAGAAAAGGGAAGGAAAGAAAGAGGGAGTGAAAGAAGGAGGGAAAGGGAGGGAAGGTTGGCCACAGCAATGCGTGGTTAATTAAAATTAAAATGTTAATTAAAATGTTAATTAAAATTAACAATTAGAACCATTTTAACAAATGTAAACTTATTGAACCAAACTTGGCACACAATTCTCCCATGACCAACAGAAAATACTGGAAGGGTTTGGTGAGCCATGTCCTTTGGTTTTGAAGTTGTAGTTCACCTACATCCAGAGATCATTGTGGACTCGAACAATGATGGATCTGGACCAAACTCTACACGAGTACTCAATATACCCAAATGTGAACACAGGTGGAGTTTGGGGAAAATAGAATCTTGACATTTGGGAGTTGTAGTTGCTGGGGTTTATAGTTCACCTACAATCAAAGAGCATTCTGAACCCCACCAACGATGGAATTGAACCAAACTTGGCACACAGTTCTCCCATGACCAACAGAAAATACTGGAAGGGTTTGGTGGGCATTGACCTTGGGTTTTGGAGTTGCAGTTCACCTAAATCCAGAGAGCACTGTGGACTCCATGAATGTTGGATCTGGACCAATCTCTACACAAGTACTCAATATATCCAAATGTGAACACGGGTAGAGTTTGGGGAAAATTAAATCGTGACATTTGGGAGCTGTAGTTGCTGGGATTTATAGTTCACCTACAATCAAAGAGCATTCTGAACTCCACCAATAATAGAATTGGGCCAAACCTCCCACACAGAACCCCCATGTGGGCCACAGCAATATGTGGCAGGGGACGGCTAGTCTATATAAATAAAACTGTAATGTTTGTTTGTGGGATTAACATAATTCAGAAACCACTGGACAAATTGACACCAAATTTGGACAGCATACACCTAACAACCCAATGTATGTTCTTCACTAAAAAAAAAAAGACTTCTAAACCTAAAATTCCTACAAGGAGAAACAGTGCATGTCCACAAAGACACCCATGGCCACGTCCCCACTCCGCATGGGGATATGTATCCTTACAATACTTTATATAGTACTATTTTATATATTGCTTTATATAATATTGCTATATAATACATATATATTTATATTATAAGATATAATTACAATATTTTATATATGACTGTTATGTAGATTACTATATAATATGCTACTATTATATATTACTATATAATACAAATTAAATAGATTCATAGAATAGAGTTGAAAGGGACAGTCAAGAATTAACGAGAGAAGGAGGGAAAGGAATGAAGGAATGAAGGGAAAGGAATGAAGGAAAGAGAAGGAATGAAGGAGGGAAAGGGGGAAGGAAGGAAGGAATGTGGGAAAGAAGGAAAGAGAAAAGGAAATAAAGTTAAAGGAAAGAGAGAAGGAAGGAGAGAAGGAACGAAAGACAGAAAGAGGGAAGGAAGGAAGGAAGGAAGGAAGGAAGGAAGGAAGGAAGGAAGGAAGGAAGGAAGGAAGGAAGGAGAGAAGGAAGGATGTAACCAAAGAGCAAAGAAAGGGAGGAAAGAAACAGGTAGAAATGGAAAAAAGAAGAAGAGAAATAAGAAGGGAAAGAAAAAGAGGGAATGAAAGAAAAGGAAGGAGAGAAAGAGGGAGGGAATGTTGGCCACAGCAACGCGTGGCAGGTATAGCTATTAACACTATAAAACCATAAAAACACAATAGATTAAAACAATAACATTAATTATACAATCATAGCCATTTCCATTATCATAACAATATCATATGGTCCAATTCTATGTCCAAAGTGCCATTGAGCCAGCTAGCCAAAAGCCTGGTTCAGTTTTTTTCTAAAGGAAAGGAGGGAGGACGGTGATCTAATCTCGCCAGGGAGCAAATTCCACAAGTGGGGGGCCACCACCGAGAAGGCCCTGTCCCTCATCCCCAGTAGATGTGTTTGCGAGACCGGTGGGACCGAGAGCAGGGCCTCCCCGGTGGATATTAAACTATGAGGTGGAACGTAGAGGGAGATACGTTTGGACAATTAAGCTGGGCCGGAGCCGTATAGGGTTTTATAGGCCAAGACCAGCACCTTCTCCCTTTCCCCTTTTCCTTGTCAGAGTGAGACTTTGCACTTGTGGAAAGAGATCAACAAGAATCAGGGAGTTTGAATGTGATTCTTCTTCGTGGTGACTGTAAAATTGCACATATGGGTTTACTTTGCACATACACAATGCAGTTCAGGTTGTCTCCTGGAAGAAAAAGCATTGGCTCCAAAATATTGTGTTGACACAGCCGTAGATCTCCTGGTAGCTCAATAACCCATCAACCGTCAGCCTCAGGGCCGTTCCACACAGCTGTATAACCCAGAATATCAATTTTATACAGCTGTGTGGAAGGGCCCTCCACCGTTTGAATGGAGGATAGCAAATCAGGTACACAAATCATATTTTGAAAGAATTCCCTTTTTAAAAATGGTTCTGATGAGAAGACTGGATCCCTTTCTGTGACTGCAGGACTGAAATTCCGACAATTCCCACTTCAGAGTTCTTCACCTTCCTTTGTTTTATTGCTATTTTCATAGCTGGCAGGAGCCAGGGTTAAACCCTTGTGCTGGCTGACTGCTGACCGACAAGTAGACGGTTCAAATCCAGGGAGAGCGGGTGAGCTCCCTCCGTCAGCTCCAGCTCCCCATGAGGACATGAGAGAAGCCTCCCACAAGGTGGTAAAAACATCAAACATCCAGGTGTCCCTTAGGCAATGTCCTTGCAGACGTCCAATTCTCTCACACCAGAAGCAACTTGCAGTTTCTCAAGTCACCCCTGACACAGGAAGAAAATACCTCACTGGAGATGGGAGATGCAGTCCTGCATGAGGTCAGCGCCATGTTGGAAGACTGACACAAAATGGGTTGGACCCTAGGATGTTGAGGCTAATGCCAGCAATGGTTTCAGGGCCACTGTGTTTTCCAAAGTATTTCTTTCATAAACCAAGCCAATCTTCTTTCTAGTTGCCTTTAAGAAGGACATTACTGTGAGTTAGAATCACTCAGAAGTAGATAACAAAAAATATTGGTAGTAGTAGTATTCATAGGAAATCTACAAAACAGGAGCTTTTTTGCTGAGTTCCATGGTCAGAGAAGCAGATGGTGAAAACAGAAGAAAGGCCTGCTTGAGGGGAGTGTGCTTGCTCTATCGATGTTTATCATTTACACAAATGACCAGCCACTGCCAGAAGAGACAGACAGTTTCATCTATGCTGACGATCGTGCTATCATTGCTCAAGCAGGGAGCTTTGAAATGGTTGAATAGAAGCTCTCTGAAGCCTTAGGTACTCTTATTGCCTATTACAGGGAAAACCAGCTGATTCCTAATCCATCTAAAATGCAGACATGTGCTTTTCATCTTCAGAACAGACAAGCATTTCGAGTTCTGAGGATTAGCTGGGAAGGAATCCCACTGGAGCATTGCAGCACACCCAAATACTGGGAGTCACTCTGGACTGTGCTCTGACTTATAAGAAGCAATGCTTGACTATCAAACAAAAAGTGGGCGCTAGAAATAATATCATACGAAAGCTGACTGGCATAACCTTGGGATCACAACCAGACACAGTGAAGACACCTGCCCTTGCACTTTGCCACTCTGCTGTTGAATATGCATGCCCAGTGTGGAATATATCTTATCACATTAAAACAGTGGATGTGGCTCTTAATGAGACATGCCGCATTATCACAGGATGTCTACGCCATACACCACTGGAGAAATTATACTGTTTAGCTGGTATTGCACCACCTGATATCCTCAGGGAAGTAGCAATGTGGAATGAAAGGACCAAGGTGTTGACATCTCTGGCCCATCCTCTGTTCTGATATCAGCTAGCACGCCAACGCCTTAAATCAAGAAACAACTTCCTAAGATCTACAGAGATGCTCGCAGGAACACCTCAGCATGCAAGAGTCCAAAAGTGGCAGGCTAAAACTTAGAACCTCAAGCCATGGCTGATACTTACTTCCTTACTTACTTACTTAGGCGATCCCTTGTAGTCCGAGGATGATGGTCCTCCAAGGTCGGTGTTCAGTCGGTGGGTCTGTAGGTGACTCTGGAATCGTTCCAGGAGTTGCATGTGACATCTGTAGACCACATCTCGCAAGCGTATAGCAGGGTTGGGAGGGCAATAGCTTTATAAACAAGCACTTTGGTATCCCTGTGGCTGTCCCAGTCCTCAAACACTCTCTGCTTCATTCAGAAAAAGGCTGCACTCGCATTGCTCAGGCGGTGTTGAATTTCAGTGTCAGTGTTGACTTTTGTGGAGAGGTGGCTGCCAAGGTAGCGGAAATGGTCAACGTTTTCTAATGTTACACCATTAAGCTGTATTTCTGGCATTGGAGAAGGATTGCCTGGTGACTGCTGGAAGAACACTTTGGTTTTCTCGATGTTTAATGACAGGCCGAGCTTCTCATTTGCTTCTGCGAAGGTGTTTAGAGTGGCTTGTAGGTCTTCTTCTGAATACGCACAGACGACATTGTCATCAGCATACTGGAGTTCTATAATAAATGTTGTTGTAACCTTGGTTATGGCTGATACCAGATGAGAAACTCCCTATTGGGCACACAGAAGATGGGGCAACTTGGAAGTGCTGAAAAGACTGCACCCTGGCACCAAGAGATGCAGAACCAACCTCAAGAAATGAGGCCACAAAGTGGAGCCCACGACATGTGAATTCGGAGAAAAGCAAACCACAGAGCACTTACTACAATGCAGTCTGAGCCCTGCCACGTGCACAATGGAGGACCTTCTTACAGCCACACCAAAGGCACTCCAAGTAGCCAGATTCTGGTCAAAATAAATTTAGCATAATGCCAAGGAAAGTCTATCTCTACTCCCGGAAGGACAAATCCACTAGAGTTAAGGCCCACAAATGTATGTGGCAACCCATAAAGCCAGGAGTGACCTTGCATGTTGGCGCTGTATTTGGCTCTACCCGTGTTTGTCCTTCAAGAAAAACGTGCTTTTGCTTCCTTCTTAGAATCTTCTGCAGCATCCGTCCAAGAGCATCCTTTGTGTGCATCTGCCTATTTACTGAGAAGGATCCCTAGCAACCGGCCGCTCGCACGAGCCATTCCCTTATGTGACATCTTTTCTTTATAGTGAGAGAATTGCACCAAAAAGACTCAAAAGGGCTCCTTTTTCCATCCCCTGGAATGGGAAGCAAGCATGAAAATGGCTTGGCCCAACAGTGAATTGCCTTATTGGTGTGGATCCCTAGACCAGCATTTCTCAATCTGGGGGTCGGGTTGCAAGGGGGGTGTCAGAGGGGTCGCCAAAAACCATTGGAAAACACAGTATTTTATGTTGGTCATGGGGTTCTGTGTGGGAAGTTTGGCCCAATTCTATCATCGGTGGAGTTCAGCATGGTCTTTGATTGTAGGTGAACTATAAATCCCAGCAGCTACAAATCTCAAACGCCAAGGCCTATTTTCCCTAAATTCCTCTAGTGTTCACATTTGGGCATACTGAGTATTCATACCAAGTTTGGTCTAGATCTATCATTGTTTGAGTCCACAGTGCTCTCTGGGTGTAGGTGAACTACAACTCCAAAACAGAAGGGTTCGGCGGACATTGCTAAACCTTTCTAGTATTTTCTGTTAGTCATGGGAGTTCTGTGTGCCAAGTTGGGGTCAATTGCATCATTGGTGGAGTTCAGAATGGTCTTTGATTGTAGGTGAACTATAAATCCCAGCAAGTACAACTCCAAAATGTCAATGTCTGTTTTCCCCAGACTCCACCAGTGTTCACATTTGGGCGTATTGAGTATCCGTGCCAAGTTTGGTTCCAATCCATCATTGTTTGAGTCCACAGTGATCTCTGGATGTAGGTGAACTACAACTCCTAAACTCAAGCCCACCAAACCCTTTGAGTATTTTCTCTTGGCCATGGGAGTTCTGTGTGCCAGGTTTGAGTCAATTGCATCGTTGGTGGAGTTCAGAAGGCTCTTTGATTGTAAGTGAACTATAAATCCCAGAAACTACAAATCCCAAATGTCAAGGTCTGTTTTCCCCAAACTCCTCCAGTGTTCACATTTGGGTATATTGAGTATTCATACCAAGTTTCGTTATGGTTGGTCGTGAGTGGGCCGCATGTACATAAAATTATTTAAAAACTCAGGGTGAGATAAAAAAGCAGAATTATTTGTAAGGGAGAACACGTGGAGAGGGTAATAGACAGACCAAAACATCTGGGCACCCACAGGTTGAGAAGCACTGTCCTAGAAGATGCCTGATCACCATATCCCAAAGCAGTTACTATACTTGACTCCCAACTCAAGCATGGGAGACGTAATGTTGGTGTACAAGAAAAGAGATTTACAGATGGGCTTAAAGCCAACCTCAAATCTGTGGCATAGATACTGAGAACTGGGAAGCCCTGGCCCTTGAGCGCTCTAACTAGAGGTCAGTTGTGACCAGCAGTGCTGCAGAATTCGAAGAGGCCCGATTGGAGGGCA